>NW_020825411.1:0-345000 GCF_003286085.1 Drosophila persimilis | reverse complement strand
TCCATTTCCAAATGGTACCTAATTCATTTATTCCCCTTTCTTTCCGTTTTGGAACTAATTCTGAAATCATTAATTTTAATAGACTTAAGTCCATTGATATTTCCCACTCATCGTCTGAATTAATTGATTTGTTGACATATTTGGATTCTTTATCAATTATCTCTCTATAAAAACTCAAATTAGTAATATGGAAAAGTTCAGCGTATGTTTCATAAGTGTAAACGTCTCTGTCGTCTTTGAGCAATAGATAGTCACTATGCGTATAGTCAATTACTTCCGAAGTCGTCAATATAACAAAAGTCAGTATTAGTATATTCGCATACATTTTCTGGAAAAAATATTTAATATTTGATGTTATCTTTATGTATAATTCTGTTTCTATTGTTGATTATAATTTTATTCGGTCGATTTTCCTTAACTACCTGCTTTTTATATCGGGATTGAAGTTTATTTCTTTCCCCGAATTTCTTTTCATAAACTACTTCTCCTATTTTATAATCTTTTTCTCTTCTATCTTTGTTATGTAGCTTAAGCATTTTGGTCTGAACTTCCTTAAGTAATATTGGATTATGTTTGTGTTCTATTTTGTTATACAATATGTCATATGGCATTTGATTGGTCGTTGAATGTATCGTCAGGTTATATTTCAGTGCCGCCCTTATTATTATTTCTGAATAATCTGTTAGATTTAGTTCATCCTTGATGCACCGCGCTATTTCTGTTAGTGTGGAATGTACCCTTTCTACCTGACCATTTGAGGTGCTGTGTCTGGGATCAGCATAATAAATAGTTAAGTTACTTCTTTGTATGAATGATCTAAATTGTGCTGAAGTAAAGCTTGGTTCGTTGTCAGTCATTAATGATGTTGCTAACGGAAAGTGTTGTAAAATTTCCATTACCTTATTTTCAATGTTTAGTTTACTTTGAATTTCCTTGACCACCAAGTATTTGGAATAAGAATCTATACAAGTTATGAATGATAGGTTTTGGGCATAGTATATGTCTAAGTGTAATTGATCTCCTTCTTTTGCTGGAATGGGAGCTTCCCCAATTGGAATTTTTACAGGGTGTCTCTGATATTTGTTTTTGTTACAGATCTCACAATTTTTTATATATTCCTTTAATTTTTTGTGCAGGTTTGGCCAATAATACAGCTTAGTTATTTGTTTGTAATTTTCGTCTAGTCCTCTATGGGCTCTGCAATGTGTTTCTTCTATAATTATAGCTTTATCTTCTGAATTTACTACATCTTGGAGGAACTTTCTCGTGAAGAGAAATTTATTTATGAAGTTTTCCTTTAGCTTATTTTGGATAAGGTATAAATCTTCTAAAGTGCAGTGTATTCCTGTGGTTAAGTGAGGCTGAATAAATTCTTTTAAAATGATTAGCAGATTGTCAACCGTATCAAATTCAATAATATGTCGGGTATTTTCATAAACTCTTACTAACTCATGAACTGTGAATCTCCCTTGCGCTAATAGTAGCTGCTGTTTAAATTGGTTTAGAGGCTTGCTAGTCTCTTGAATGACGTTTTCAAAACTACTCTCTGCTGAATGCTGAGTATTTATGTCTGATTCTGATTCTGTCTGGTCGACATCACTATCTGTCATATGATTTATTTTAATCCGAGATAACGCGTCCGCTATTACGTTAGTTGAGCCTGGCTTATAAATGATTTTTGGTGTTAAACTTTCTGTAGTATGTGCATATATTGAGTGTACACTGTACCCAATGGTTAACAATAAATGTATCAGCAACACATTGTTGCAGTACACAAACAAAACCACTTCAAGTGAGCGTGCAATATGATCGCCGCTTATGCGCTAAGCTAAGTCAGCATTCCCACGCTGACCACTTGAAGCATATATATATATACACATATGTACATACGGCTCTTGCCCTCTCGATTATGCTGATAAGACAAATATGTATGAAGCCGCTCCGCTGTTGGCGTAACCGGCAGCGCAGCTATGCGGTCTGATTTATAAGAATAAATTCAATAAAGACATTCAAAAAAACGAAGTCAAACGGCACAGACGTGCCAGTGTTATAATTACAATAGTGACATATTACATGGCGACCGTGACAAGTGTCACGAACATGTAGATGTTCGGAAACAAAAATATGTTAAAATAAATCATATAAAAAAAAAAAAAAAGCGGAGAGCGAGAGAGAGAGCGGCGAGAGCGGACAACAACAGCAGGCACCACTGGAAGCAGCAGGAAATGGAGCGGAACTGAACGCAAAACAGCAAAGCCAAGGAAGACCTGCCCGAACGACTGCGAGGGACCTCTACACTCGCCGCATTGCGAGTACACCTGTGCAGCCTGCACCGGTGCCCCAACAGAGAAGCAGTAGCAGCCTGTGCAGCCAGCACCGGCCTCGTCTAGCGCAACAAGCTAGACCCGGAGCAGTGAACCGACAGCGCTTCCTAGAGCGCCCACCGCCAAACAAAATTTTTTTTAATGCCTGCGATGCATACAACTTAACTGTAAGATCTAAAATTGTAAAATTGAGCGGAATAACATCTGCCCAATTAGAGTGAGGCCTGTAAAGCCACACAAACACTAGGCAGGAAGAAATGTAAAAACTGAAAAAAAAAAAATATATAAATTATAAATTAATTTCAACAATTAACAAAGAATTTATACAGTAGTATAAAAGAAAAAAAAAAGGAAATTTGTATATACATATGTCACGAACAAACAAAATAAGTAAATTTGAAGAAAATTTCGAAAATTTTTACACAATGGGTTTAGTAGATGTAAAATCGGTAGATTCGACAGCGAATGTAATAAACAAAGTCGAAGTCAATAACACCGACCTAAAGTTAATAACAATACTTATTGCTATCATTTTCATTATAATCATAGGACATCTATTATATAAATTGTATAAACTACATAATAGATGCATAAAGAAACGCTATCAAAGCCGGGCAGATGACCTGGACAAAATTTAAAACAAATTTATAATGGTAACCAAAATCGGCCAAAAATAAAAGAAAAAGTCCTAAAAGAATCATGAATAAAAATATATCATTATTTGAATGAAAACCTATAAATGTTTTTGCACATTTTAGTAATTATTTTAAAATGAAATGGAATGGCAAAATATTAATGCCGCATTAGTTAAAATAAAAGAAAATTTTGATAAATCATACAAGTGTCTAGCACAAAATAGGAATATTTCAAACGAAACTATAAGTAGACACGCGACACTATTAGTTGCATGTTTTAACCAAGCTCGTTCCCTGATACACGACAATAAAGAAAAGTTAAATACTCAGCATTGGTCGTATGTATCAAGATTTTTGAATAGATTAAAAACAAATTTAAATAGCATCAAATCAAAATATTCACTAGACATAACTATACCTTCGATTTTGAATACTCCAGTATTAGTCGAGGAAGACACAAACACAGACTTAGAGGGCGAATCTGAAATCGCAAGCGGTTCAGATACACATATAAAAGAAGAAGACCTAGGCGACCTTACGATACCAGCGGTAATCACACTAACCAATCTAGTTGATTCTGAATCAGAGTCTATTACTGAAGTAAAAACTCTAAAAATGGCCATGTCACAACTAGAATTTCTTAAGCTAGCCGCTTCACTCATACCTGAGTTTAGTGGAAAGCCTGAGAATCTACAAAGTTTCATTGATGCTCTTAGCTTAGTGGATTCACTTAAGGGAACACATGAAACTACAGCAGTCAACCTAATAAAAACTAAACTCAAAGGCCATATTCGAAACTTAATCACCACTGAACAAACAATAGTGTCCATAATAGACAAACTAAAAAGCGGTATAAAAGGCGAATCAGCCAAAGCAATATCAGCTAAATTGTTCAATCTGCAGCAAAAGCAAAAGACGGCAAGTCAATATATTCAAGAAGTTGAACAGTTGACAAGGGCTTTGCAATCGGCACATATGATTAACGGTGTATCGCAAGAATATGCCGAAGAATTGAGCCTACAAGTTGCTGTAAAATCAATCATAGGAAACAGCACAATTGACGAAGTTAGGTCTGTAATGAAATCACGAAATTTCAATACAATGAGTGAGATTACAACTGTGTTCGTCGATAGTTGCACAGACGCAGTAGGACACCCAAATACAGTCCTATATGCTGCACAACCGAGATATAATACTAACCGAGCGTATAACCGCGGAAACTACCGTGGAAACTACCAAAATAATAATTATGGCAACAACAGAGGTAGAGGCCAATATAGAGGAAACTATAGAGGCCGCGGTAACTCATACAGAGGCCATAACAATAATAATGGCAATAACAACAATGTGAGAATTGCCCAGAATGAATCGGGAAACTCACAACAGCCCTTAGGTACACAGCAATAGACAGTAAAAAGGTTCATTCGATTAATCTTAGTATAAATATATTCGTAACATTCACAAACGTAGCTACAGGCAAGAAATTAATATTTTTGATAGATACTGGTGCAGACATATCTCTGTTAAAAGACAATTCAGACACTTTTAATGACATAAACAAAAACAACAAAATAAATATTCAGGGAATTAATCAAGGATTAATTCAATCTAAAGGAATGACATCCTTAGAAATACAAACAACTAAATATATAATTCCACACAACTTCCATATTGTCGAATCAACTTTTTCTATACCGTGTGATGGAATTTTAGGAATAGATTTTATTAAAAAATTTAATTGTCAACTAGATTTCACACCTTCAAAAGATCTGCTCATAATAAGACCAGACAATCTAAACTACCCTATTTATGTTCCCATAAATCACAGCTCTGGTAACAATACAATTGTGTTACCAGCACGATCCGAAGTTGTCCGTAAAATTGAGTTAACTTCAAATGAAGATAGCATTTTTATTCCGAACCAGGAAATTCAACCTGGTATATATGCAGCAAACACAGTCGTAACAACTGCAAATGCATTCGTCCGTTTACTTAATACAACTAGTACCGACCAAATGATTAATATAAATAAGTTGAATTATGAACCATTAGCAAATTATGATATATCCGAAATAAATAATGAAACTAGAACAAACGATGTTATATCAAAGTTATCTAAAAATTTTCCAAAACTATTTAATAAACAATTAAGAGAACTTTGTTGTAACTACGCAGACATATTCGGACTTGATACCGAATCAATAACAACCAATAATTTTTACAAGCAGAAACTAAGATTAAAAGATAATGAACCTGTATATATAAAAAATTATAGAAATCCTCATAGTCAAAAAGACGAAATCCAAGCTCAAGTCGATAAACTAATCAAAGATAGAATAGTTGAACCGTCAGCCTCAGAATACAACAGTCCACTTTTACTAGTACCAAAGAAATCCATAGATAACAAAAAGAAAAAATGGCGATTAGTAGTTGACTATCGCCAAATTAATAAAAAATTACTATCCGATAAATTTCCACTTCCTAGGATCGATGATATCTTGGATCAACTAGGAAGAGCAAAATATTTCTCTTGCCTTGACTTAATGTCAGGATTCCATCAGATTGAGCTAGACGAGAACTCTAGAGATATAACATCCTTTTCAACGAGCAACGGCTCTTATCGCTTCACGCGATTACCATTTGGTTTGAAAATAGCTCCCAATTCATTCCAAAGAATGATGACTATCGCATTCTCTGGACTTGAACCATCACAAGCATTCCTCTATATGGATGACTTAATAGTAATCGGTTGTTCCGAAAAACACATGCTTAACAATTTAATTAGTGTTTTTGACATGTGTAGGAAACACAACTTGAAACTACATCCTGAAAAATGTTCATTTTTCATGCATGAAGTCACATTTTTGGGCCACAAATGCACAGATAAGGGAATCTTACCAGATGACAAAAAGTTTGACGTCATATTAAATTATCCAGTCCCACATGACTCTGATAGCGCTAGACGTTTTATAGCATTTTGTAATTACTACAGACGATTCATCAAAAATTTCGCCGATTATTCTAGGCATATAACAAGATTAAATAAAAAGAATGTTCCATTTGAATGGACTAATGACTGTCAAAATGCATTTGAATATCTTAAAGCTCAATTAATAAAGCCTACTCTGTTACAATATCCAGATTTTACGAAAGAATTTTGTATAATCACAGATGCTAGTAAGCAAGCCTGTGGTGCAGTGCTAACACAAGCCCACAACGGAACTCAACTCCCAATAGCTTACGCATCGAGAGCATTTACCAAAGGAGAAAGTAACAAAAGTACGACGGAACAAGAGTTAACAGCTATTTATTGGGCAATCACCAAATTTAGACCCTATGTCTACGGAACTCATTTCATAGTAAAAACAGACCATAGACCACTAACATTTTTGTTTTCAATGACAAACCCCAGTTCTAAATTAACGCGTATGAGACTTGAATTAGAGGAGTATAATTTTACTGTAGAGTACCTAAGAGGCAAAGATAATTTTGTAGCCGATGCATTGTCACGGATAACAATATCTGAACTAAAAGACATACAAAATAAAGTCCTGAAAGTCACTACCAGGTATCAAAGTAGACAAAAATTCTGCGCAGAAAACAACAAAGTAGAGATGCCAAAGCAATCTACCGAAACAGCTTCTCAGCCCAACGTATACGAAGTCATTAATAATGATGAAGTACGTAAAGTAGTGACCTTGCATATAAAAGATATGCTATGTTTCTTTAAACATGGTAAGAAAATTATAGCAAGAATTGATATTGGAGATTTATATACTAATAATGGAAATATTGACTTAGGACAACTATTTCCAAGGCTAGAAAAAGAAGCCGGTATATTAAAAATCAGCCAATTGAAAATGGCACCGTGGGAAAATATCTTTGAAAAGGTTTCAATAGATAATTTCAAAATTATGGGCAATAAAATATTGAAAACATTGAGAGTAGCGCTACTCAACCCGGTGACCACATTAACAAATGTTAAAGAGAAAGAAGCTATATTGTCTACACTACATGATGATCCAGTACAAGGAGGTCACACAGGCATTGCAAAAACCTTGGCCAAGGTCAAAAGACATTATTACTGGAAAGGTATGACTCGCGATATAACAGAGCACATCCGGAAATGTCAGAAATGTCAAAAAGCAAAAACAACAACAAATATAAAGACCCCTTTAACAATTACAGAAACCCCGATGAAGGCTTTTGACAGAGTGATAGTGGATACAATTGGTCCACTACCCAAGTCAGAAAAAGGCAATGAATATGCAGTCACGCTCATATGTGACTTGACTAAATATCTAGTTGCTATACCTGTCGCAAATAAAAGCGCAGCAACCGTTGCAACGGCAATATTTGAATCATTTATTCTCAAGTACGGTCCAATGAAGACGTTCATTTCGGACATGGGAACGGAATATAAAAATTCAATTATAAACGATTTGTGCAAATATTTAAAAATAAAAAATATAACATCAACTGCACACCATCATCAAACTGTTGGAACAATAGAAAGGAGCCACAGAACATTTAACGAATACATACGATCCTATATATCAGTAAATAAAACTGATTGGGACGTATGGCTTCCATATTTTGTTTATTGCTTCAATACAACCCCCTCTATGGCACATAATTATTGTCCATATGAGTTAGTATTTGGTAAGACTAATAATCTACCAAAATATTTTGATAGCATAAATAATATAGAACCTATATATAACATAGAAGACTACGCTAAAGAAAGTAGATATAGATTAGAAGTAGCATACAAAAGAGCAAGAAATATGCTCGAGTTAAATAAACATAAAAATAAGGAATTATATGATTTAAAAACTAGGAACATAACGCTATCAATAGGAGATAAAGTTCTACTAAAAAACGAAGTAGGCCATAAGCTAGATCTTAAATACACAGGGCCCTATATAGTTGAAAAAATCGAAGATAATGATAATATAGTTATTTCCGGAAATAAGAATAAAAAACAAACAGTTCACAAAGATAGGTTAAAATTTTTTAATTCATAACGGACACAAAATAAAACAAAAAAAAAATACAAAAAAAAATTTAATTATACAAGATGTGCAAAAAGATATGTATACACAAAAAAAAAAAAAAAAAAAAAACATTAAATACATTACAAATACAAAAAATCCTCAAATCAAAATTTTTATATATATAAAATAAATTTAAGTAAAATAACTACATTTAATTACGTTATTTTTCAAAAGGAGGGAGATGTAGTATGTGCATATATTGAGTGTACACTGTACCCAATGGTTAACAATAAATGTATCAGCAACACATTGTTGCAGTACACAAACAAAACCACTTCAAGTGAGCGTGCAATATGATCGCCGCTTATGCGCTAAGCTAAGTCAGCATTCCCACGCTGACCACTTGAAGCATATATATATATACACATATGTACATACGGCTCTTGCCCTCTCGATTATGCTGATAAGACAAATATGTATGAAGCCGCTCCGCTGTTGGCGTAACCGGCAGCGCAGCTATGCGGTCTGATTTATAAGAATAAATTCAATAAAGACATTCAAAAAACCGAAGTCAAACGGCACAGACGTGCCAGTGTTATAATTACAATAGTGACATATTACATTTCTATGAAGTAATACCAACGTTTCATTTCAACATTTGGATTTTTTTGCGACATTGCAAAGGACAAAGGTTGGTGATCTGTATGTATTTCAATTCCACTTACTCCGTATAAATAATTTCGCAAATTTTTTAATGCCCATACAATAGCTAATAATTCTTTTTTATTAGCAGCATATAATTGCTCGGTTTTACTTAAAGTTTTAGAAATAAATGTTATGGGATTCCCATCTTGCGACAAAACTGCACCTATTGCTATGTCCGATGCATCTGTGGTTAATGTGAATTTTTTATTGTAATCTGGTTGTACTAATTCAATATGTGCTATTAAACTGTCCTTTAAATTATTAAATGCTCCAATTGCTGGTTCATCCAGCTGTATTAATGTTTTCTTGGATGCCCTTCGTGAAACTTTCCCATTTACTCCACTCAGATATTTTGTTAAAGGTTTGGCAATTGTGGCATAATTTCGGACAAATTTTCTGTAATACCCTGTTAGTCCTAAGAAGCTACGTAGCTCTCTGATATTTTTAGGAATTGGATAGTTTTGTATTGTGGAGATTTTGTCTGGATCTGTTTTAATGATATTTTGGGAAACAATGTATCCCAGAAATTTGGTTTCCAATTGAAAGAATTTAGACTTTTCTAGTGAAATTTTCATGTTAGCGTTTTGCAATATCTGTATTATATGAATTAGATCTTTATAATGTTGTTCTATAGTTTTTGAAAATATTATTATATCGTCCATATAAACGTGACAAGTTTTCCCAACTTGTTCTCTAAGTATTGCCATTGCCCTTTGGAAAATTCTGGGAGCGTTCGTCAATCCCATAGGCATTCTTAGAAATTCATATTTGCCGTTATTTATGGAAAAAGATGTTTTTTCAATATCTGATTCCCTCATTAAAATCTGATAGAAACCTGACTCTAAATCAATGGCCGAGAAATATTTCGCTTTACCTAAATTGGCAAGGATTACTGAAGGATCTTGCATAGGGTATCTATCCGGTATGGATAGTCTATTACTATCCAAGTACTAACTACTAAGTCTATTACTAATCTATGCTTAGGAGTTCCGTCCTCATTTACTCCCTTCTTTGGTACTACTATTACCGGTGAATTATATGTGCTTTTACTAGGTCTGATTATACCTTCATCTAACATTTTACTTATTTCGTTATTAACGAAATCGTTAACCGAATAAGCGTATGGATACTGCTTGCCATATACCGGTCTATCGTGTTCAGTGTTAATCTCTCCTTTTATATCCGTTCTGAACGGTAACTGTAAATTTATATTGGCATGGTCTTCTTTGATGATAGATACCATTTTCTCTCTGAGATTTTCTAAATTGTCCTCTTTGTAGGTTATTGTGTTATACAATTTAATTTTTTTCAATTCAGAATTTGCATAATTTTGAATGTCGGATATTTCTACGACGGCGCGTTCAGGATTTTTGCATCCCAAACTTTTAAATTGTTCATTGTCGGATAATTCAACGACGGCGTGTTCAGGATTCTTTAATCCCAAACTATTCGAACTTTTAGTGTCGGATAATTCAACGACGGCGGGTTCAGGATATTTTAATCCCAAACTATTGACGGATAATTCTTCGTCGGCGTGCTCATGATTTTTTGATCCCAAGCTATATAAACTTCCTTCTACCTTTACTGAATCGCTTTTCATTTCTTTTTCTTCTTCAAAATATTTTTTTATTATATATTCCTTCAACGGAAGGATGGTTTTTCCTTCTATAAAGGTTAATTTGTTTAAAGAAAGGACCTCGTCATATATTAGTTTCTCCTCATTGTCTTTATAACTTAAAGTCCCCTTTCCTGTATCAATAACCGCTCCGATTTTCTTTAATAGGTTAAATCCTATTAGTAAATCTGCCTCCATTCCATCTATTTCATAAAACACTTGCTTTGTGTTGAAAATAGTTATATTATGGAAATATTTAATTATTGAAAACCCATTCACTGTAGCAACTTTCTTATAAATTGGTAATTCTTTTTTATTGTCGTAAATTCCTTTTTTTATATAACAGGAAGTTGCTCCCGTATCTATCAAAACTTTTAATTCTCTGTTTATTTTTTTGTCTACTCTTTTTAGGTAGGGCAGACCTACTTCGGGGGCTGATCTAAAAAATGATCCTCCTCAATGTTATTTATCCTCATTGCTTTATTAGCCGGTTGTTCCGACATTTCGTTTAGCTTTCGTTTCTGCGCTTGATTGTCGTTAGACTGATTATTCGGTACTACGTTTGCCCTAAAATGCTGGGCTTGGCTATAATTGTTATTATTTCTCCTATAATAACCGTTAGTATTCTCCCGATAATTTCTATTGTTATTATTTCCCCTGAATTCATTGCTGTTCTGTCGGTTCCGGATTTGTATCGATTCGTCTACATCCATTGGTTCCGGGGCCTGATTTTGTTGTCTACTACCCAAGAAATAGGGTTGTCCCCATGACATGTTATTCCTCTGAAAATCCTTTTTTTGGTCGAATGGTGAACTATTAGTCCTAGGTTGTCGTTGGTTGAATCTTAAGGTATTGTAATTATTATTCCCTGAATTTCTGGGGCCGCTGCATTGGTAGGCAAATTGGGGCCGAATGTTATTAGATTGCAATTCCTGTACCTTTGCCAAGGCATTCGGTAAATCTGGGGGATTCAATGAAAATAGGATTTCTGCAATGCCGCCGTTTAGGCCAGTGACAAAAATGCGTAAGGCATTGTCTCGAATTTTTTTATTTGATTCTTTGGTGATTTCACTGTCCTTTCCGTGAGTCATTATTGTCTTATTTATTAACAAGGTCATTTTCTTGTTAACCTCGTTATAGAAATCTATAATTGAAAGGTTCCCTTGTCGGAGAACGCTTAACTCCTGTTCTATTATGTAAATTGGTCTCTTGTCACTGTAAACAAAGTCAAGTCGTGAAAGTATGGCATCAAAATTTAAAACTGTCCCGTGGTTGGTCAGTGCGTCATGTGCTGGTCCTGTTATTTTGTTTCTCAAAATTGTTAATGCAATATAATATTGCTTACTTCCTTTCTTATATAACTTCACTGCAGTTTCTGCAGCTTCCCTCCATCCTACATATTGGTTTAATCCACCATTGAAAATTGGTAGGGATTCTATTACCTTTAATGTGGTGTCATCTCTTATTGTCTCGTCTATTGTTTCTGCCTGATAATCTGATACCTGATCGGATTTAGTTTCTATTTGTTGTTTTAAATTTACAATTTGCTCTTGTACTTGTGAAATTTGAAGTGCTATCAATTGTTTGACCAGATCTGCTGTGAGATCGGTCCTTGCTTGAGAGTTAATTATTTTTAGTTTTTCAAATTCTAAAGTTAGTTGATCCACTTTTAATTTTTCTTATATGTTAGTTTTTATAATCTTATATAACCTAATTGAACTTATATATTTATTAATACAACTTTTGCTCACGAAATATCCGGTAGGGGTCGTCCTTCTTAGTTTGGCAGATCTTCGAACGGGTCTTCCTTCTTAAATTTCTTGGTTTAACTGGGTCTTCTGGGGGTCTTCCTTCTTTGGCTTCGCTGATCGTTTCACTTTCTTTGTATTTTGGTTTTGTCGGTTTTGTTGGTTTTGTTTAAAAACTTTGGGTTTCTTTGGTTTTTTTTTGTATTTACGAATTGCCTTGATTAGCTTATGTATTTATTTGTATTTTGCATTGTATTTGTATTTGTATTTGTATTTGTATTTGTATTTGTATTTGTATTTGTATTTGTATTTGTATTGTATATTGTATTTATTTTTGCACACCCTAAGCTCCGGTTTGTTTCCTTTTTATCTCACTTTTTTTTTATCTTATATCACACAGTCACTCCGCGTTTTTAAATTTGACGGATTTATTCCATTAATTAATTGTCCTTCGGGTTTCGGCACGACGCAACACTTTTATCATTCGGTGCTTGTTCGGGCCAGCCGCTGAGGAATAACCGTAACTTTAGCATTATTATTGTATGAGCATAGAGAGCCGCCTACATATGTTGTAAAACGTTGACTTTCTGCAGAGCTGCTGCGCTCTCTCGCTAAAGGGGCTCTCTGCCGCCGACACTTCGGCTACTACTTTGATCTGCTGCCGCCACTTCGGCAGTCACTTTGATCTAACGCCGTCGTCTATAGTTTAGTTCTATGCTAACCCCTCTGCGCATTGGTTGCATATCGATCTCGCATAAAGTACATCTGGCAATAGCAAGCAATCGGCTTCCGCTAAGCCACCAAGATTAAATATTATATTATATATTATAAAGTTTAACCCAAAATCTCTTTTTATTTTGAAATACATAGGTGCCAAAAAAGCTTGGCATCTCAAACATTGGTGACCCCGACGTGATATAAAACCATTGCTTAATCGCGTTCCGTTAAAACACTTATTAATTATACAATATTGTGTTGTTGGGTAGTTTAACTACCAACAAATACATTTGTGTGCACATTAAAAACAGTTTAAAGTGCAAATTCAGTGAGAGTGCGGCTGGAATATTTATAGACAAATTCCGGTACTTTAAGCGTCGAATCTCTCATTCTCTGCGCAGCTGCAGCCGCGGTTCTTGACTTTTCGTGTCTTGCATTCTCGCTCTCGCGTCTATACATCGTCGCTTAAGCGGTATTTCATTTTCCGTTGTTGTGTCGATTGCACAACGGTTAACATGGACAACGATTCAAATACAGGCGCGGGCGGAAATATTGTGGTGGCTGATTCCAGACTGAGTCTGTATAAACGTAAAAGTCAGTCATTATATGATCGATTGCACAGGCTTGGCGAATCCTTCGCGGGGAATAAAATCGACAAGCTGACCGCCGCGGAAGTCGAGGTGCGCCTTGATATGTTGGCAGAAATTCGAGCGGAATTTAATAAGGCCCATAATGAGTTGGAGGCTCTCGATCAAAACGAGATTGGGAGTGAGCTGCGCGAAATCTTCGATACTCTTTTCATATCGTTGAAAGCTGAGTTGCTGGCTGCTGTTGAAGTAAGCCAGTCACACGCCGCTGCCAATTCTACGACTCTGCCAAGCCATTCCGGACATAGTACCATCATCATGGCTCACAAGCAGCGACTTCCTGAGCTGAAGGTGCCGAAGTTTTCTGGTGGATACGTCGAGTTCTCGGATTTTATGGCAATGTTCGAATCGGTGATTGAAGCGGATGCGGATCTCAGTGACATCGAGAAATTCCAGCACCTTCGCTCTTGCCTCGCTGATGCGGCTTTGGATTCGGTTCGATCGTTGGAGCTCTCCAGTGCCAATTATCGTGCGGCTCTGGATATACTTAATAAACGCTTTAATAACAAAAGACTTGTTTTCCAGGCACACATCAAGAAGATTCTTGGGCTAAAGAGGGTAGACTCGCCTTCTGCTAAAAGGCTTCGGGAGTTTTCGGATGCAGTCAATTTACACATGCGAGCGTTGCAGACATTGGGAACTGCTGAGGAGATTTCGGGATTCATGGTTATCAACATGCTGCTGCAGAAGTTGGATTCGAAGACGCAAAACAAATGGGAGGAGCACACATCGTCGGATGCTATACCTACCGCAGAGGAATTCTTCGAATTCTTGCAGCAACGCTGCCAGAAAATGGAGCGATTGGAATATGCTACAGCGACACACGCTAGTAGCGATCAGGTGGGAAAAAACCATTCCTATACGCATGTTAAGAAAACGTTTGTAGCTTCCAACTCTTCCGCCGACCCGTCTGTATGCGTCTTTTGCCACTCAGCGGGCCATGGAATATACTCGTGCAAGATATTCGAAAATCTCTCACCGTTGCTGCGCCACAAAGAAGTGAAGAAGCTTTCCCTATGCTTCAATTGCCTAAAACCGGGGCACCGGACCCGCGCATGCAATAGTGGAAAATGTCGAGTATGCGGCGGTAGGCATCATAGTTTGTTGCACTTCGTTAGTATGCAGCCCACAACACAAGGCTGCCCAGGTATTACTCCTCCCGATCTGGCCGTTCAACCGGACACTCTTTCCGTTGCTCAAAATTCTGCTAGCAGCTCGTCTCTACCTTCGTCTACCTCTCTTGCTGCCCAAGGTCTTCACTCTGATGTCGTGCTTCTGGCTACAGCCGTGGTTCTCGTGAAGAATCGGTCTGGCGTTTTAGTTCCTTGTCGTGCCATCTTAGATTCAGGATCGCAGCTGCATCTCGTCACATCCAGGTTCGCCCAGCAGCTTCAGCTTAGGAGAACTCAATCGTCTGCACTTGTGTCTGGGCTGGGCGATACCAGCGTTTCTACTGAGGGATCCACCATAAGCATTTGTATGTATTCTCGCACCTCTGCTTACACAACTACGCTTACTGCTCTCATCGCCCCCACGATTACCGATTCTCAACCAAGTATGGCAGTAAATGTATCCGATTGGCGTATTCCATCTAACATTCAGCTCGCTGATCCTGCATTTTTCAATCCTCAACGGGTTGATCTTCTGATTGGTGCGAGCGTTTTTTATGATCTCCTCTGCGTAGGGCAAATCAAACTCACCGATGGACTGCCTCTTCTGCAGAAGACCCGGCTTGGGTGGATCGTATCTGGTGGTGGACAGAAGGTATCAAGCTCGGCGCTTTTGGCCACGCACAATTGTCCAGATTCGATAGCTGAGATGGAAGCAAGGTTGGATAAAACTCTTCGTATGTTTTGGGAAGTCGAGAATTGTGTGGAGGTTGGGTTGAATACCAAAGAAGAAGACGATTGTGAAGCACATTTCGTAAGCCACCTTTCACGGTTGCCATCCGGGGAGTATGCAGTTCGTCTGCCGCTAAACAACAATATTGATCGTTTAGGAGAATCTTATGCTCAGGCTTATCGACGGTTCATCAGTCTGGAGCGAAAACTGGAGCGTAATCCTACACTAAAGGAGCGGTATTCCGCCTTTATGAGGGAGTACATTGATTTGCATCATATGCACCAAGTCAACCCTGATTCCCGTAGCCTCTGCAAATATTTCTTGCCTCATCACTGTGTCCTAAAGGAGGACAGTACGACGACAAAACTCCGTGTCGTTTTCGATGGATCCGCAGCTACATCAACTGGATATTCTCTAAATGATGTGATGATGACAGGCCCTGTTATTCAGCCTGCATTGTTCAACATATTGATTCGCTTTCGAACATATCCAGTCGCTCTCACTGGGGACATTTGTAAAATGTACCGCTGCGTACGAGTGTCTCCACCCGACAATTTGTATCAGTGCATCCTATGGCGAGATTCCATCGAGTCCGAGGTTCAAGTCTACACATTAGACACCGTCACATACGGGACGAGGGCTGCATCATTTTTAGCGGTCCGCGCAATGCACCAGCTGGCCATCGACGAGGGTGAATCCTACCCTCTTGGCTCAGCTGCTCTGCGGCAGGAGTTTTACGTGGATGACCTTATTTCGGGCGGTAATTCGGTCGCACAGGTCATGGAAAAGATGCACCAAACATCAGCTTTACTGTCCCGTGGTAACTTTAGACTTAGGAAATGGTGCTCCAGTCACCAGGAAGTACTTGAGGGAACCCCTGAAGATGACATAGAGAAGTTCCTAAAGTTTAATGATGGAAGCGACATAGCCAAAACTCTCGGCTTAGCGTGGGACCCTGCTTCGGATCAGCTGCTTTTTGCCTTGTCCGCACTGGACACAACCTCAAAGCCATCAAAGCGGTCGGTTCTATCTACGATTGCGCGGTTCTACGACCCTCTTGGATTGATAAATCCAGTCATTGTCAGGTGCAAAATCTTCCTTCAGCAGCTTTGGAGAGAAAATTTGGATTGGGATGAAAGCCTACCCTCAGCATTGCATTCAACTTGGATGGACTTGAGAAATAGTTTGGCAAGCATTTCTCGGATCTCATTTCCTCGCTTGGTTCTTCGTTCTAGTGTGGCTACAGAAGTTCACGGATTCTGTGATGCCAGCTTAGAAGCATATGGCGCTTGCGTGTATGTCGTGTCCAGGGAAGCCCAGTCTTCGAGCCACGTTTTGTGCTCAAAGTCGCGAGTGGCGCCGCTAAAGACTATATCGATTCCTAAACTGGAATTAAGTGGAGCCCATTTGCTTGCAAAAATCATGCAAAATGTAAAGGACATGGGAATCTTTACAGGTCGGTTCTATTGCTGGTCGGATTCGTCAACAGCATTATCTTGGATTAGGGACGAGCCAGCTAAATTTCAAGTTTTCGTGGCAAATCGAGTGGCATCAATTCAGGAGTTGACGGCAGACATGGAATGGCGCTATGTTCCCACATCTTTAAATCCTGCTGATATTCTCTCGAGAGGCTCGCTTCCCAACCATCTTATCCAGTCAGAGCTATGGTTTCACGGCCCATCCTTTTTGCTATGCTCCAAGGATAAGTGGCCTGTATCTCCTACTAACAACATAGCAACTTTGGAGCTTCGCAAGAGAGGATTGCTAATCACGTCTCCACATGCCGATCTCACGTCCGGATGCAAATTTGCGAATTCATTCTTTCGCATGCAGCGCACATTCGCCTACATGCATAAATTTATACATCGTCTTAGGCATCCAGGACTCACCGTTTCTGATATTCGGCAAGGAACGCATCTTCTAATTCGACACATTCAGCTGGCAAATTTGTGGATGGACATAAAGGAGATTCGGCGCAATGGTCAAGTCATTAAATCCAGTTCTATTAGTTCGCTCAACCCGTTCATCGATCAGTCTGGACTACTTAGAGTTGGAGGTCGTCTTGGCAACTCATCGCTAGGATTTGACGCTCAGCACCTGCTCATTCTGCCAAAGGGACATTCCATTACCTTTGCGCTGATAAGATATTATCATGAAAGAAACCTCCATGCCGGACCTCGCGCCTTGCTGTCCAAAATTCGGCTGGAATATTGGCCCATTGGAGGTGTTAAGGCAGTGTCAAGGGTCGTCAGCAGATGTGTGAGATGCTTCAGGACTAGGCCGCGCATGGTCGAACACATCATGGGAGTCCTACCTAAGGAACGTTTGGAAGGATCTCGAGCTTTTGAAGTCACTGGAGTAGATTACTGTGGACCTTTTTTCTACCGATCAGAAATCCGCACAAGGCCTCCGATCAAGTGCTACATTAGCGTATTCATCTGCTTCACTTCCAAGGCTATACACATGGAGCTCGTAAAGGATTTGACCACTGCATCGTTTCTAGGCGCACTAAAGCGTTTTACTTCCACTCGAGGAAGGCCAAGTCAAATTTGGTCGGACAATGCGACAAACTTCGTTGGGGCCAAGAACGAGCTCCTGGAGCTAAAGAAGCTCTGTCTGAGCGAACCGCATATGAAGGAGGTCCACGAATCCTGCTTGGCTGACTCGATCGACTGGCGTTTCATTCCACCTCGCTCTCCGCATTTTGGCGGGTTGTGGGAAGCGGCCGTGAAGACCGCAAAATATCACCTGTACCGCTCAGTTGGACCATCTGTGCTTAGCTTTGACGAGCTGCGCACTCTGATCTGTCAGATCACTGCAATTGTTAACTCTCGCCCTTTGCTCTCGCTTTCAGAAAATCCTGATGATTTAGACGTTTTGACTCCTGCTCATCTGCTCATCCTCGAGCCTGACCTAACGAAGCTGAACTACAATCGTCTGGATGGCTGGCAGCGGGTCACCCAACTACAACAAATATTTTGGAGCCGTTGGCGCGAAGAGTATCTCACTCTTTTGCAAGAGCGCGCGAAGTGGCGTACCCCCGCGCAAAACATCTGCAAGAACGACCTCGTTCTGGTGAAGGACGAAAATCTTCCTCCAATGCGTTGGCCACTGGCTAGAGTGGTCGATGTCGTTTTGGGCAAGGACGGAGTGTGTCGCGTCGCTGACCTGAAGACATCCTCAGGAAACATCAGGAGGGCCGTCACTCCGCTATGTTTGCTGCCCCTTAAGGAATCTGTTGAGAGACTAGCTCCCAACGGGGGGAGTATGTTCGGGCCAGCCGCTGAGGAATAACCGTAACTTTAGCATTATTATTGTATGAGCATAGAGAGCCGCCTACATATGTTGTAAAACGTTGACTTTCTGCAGAGCTGCTGCGCTCTCTCGCTAAAGGGGCTCTCTGCCGCCGACACTTCGGCAACTACTTTGATCTGCTGCCGCCACTTCGGCAGTCACTTTGATCTAACGCCGTCGTCTATAGTTTAGTTCTATGCTAACCCCTCTGCGCATTGGTTGCATATCGATCTCGCATAAAGTACATCTGGCAATAGCAAGCAATCGGCTTCCGCTAAGCCACCAAGATTAAATATTATATTATATATTATAAAGTTTAACCCAAAATCTCTTTTTATTTTGAAATACATAGGTGCCAAAAAAGCTTGGCATCTCAAACAGTGCTTTTTATACAACGTCGCCCCACGTTGGGCGCCAATTAAACAACTGCGGTAGCTGTAAAAGGCCTAAAGTGCAGGATCTGCAGAAAGCCGGGAGTGAGATTGTTTATGAGAAGCCGGGTGTGGGCAAACATTGGTTTTCCATTTAGGCGAGTGTCAAAGATTGGTATTGCGGCGGGGGCGCTTGAGATTGTACATCTTAGAAATCAATTAGGCGGAGGCCCAAGATTGAAATTGTTTTCGTTTTGGAAAACCAAAGATTGTTTACAACTCGTATAAGAGCTCAATGGAATTGGGTACGTTAACTTGCACGCGTTGCGAATATGTATTGTCCATCATAGCTATGGGCATACATTGGTTAATGCAACAGCCTAAAAAGTACAATGTTGTACCTGATTTCAGGTTAATACTTTTATATAAATTGATAATTATCAAACAAGCCAAAATACATATTATATTATTTAACAATATGGTAATATATCGCTTATATAAAACTAAGACATTTCGCAACATTCTTTTAGGATAAAACTAAAATTTATTGAAGGAATTGATATATGCCAGTAAAATGGTGTATTTTTAATTTCTTTCAATAAAGACATATCTGACAAATAAATGAATAAACAAATTTTAATCACTCTAAGCGGTGGATCACTCGGCTCATGGATCGATGAAGAACGCAGCAAACTGTGCGTCATCGTGTGAACTGCAGGACACATGAACATCGACATTTTGAACGCATATCACAGTCCATGCTGTTTGGTACTTTAATTAATTTTATAGTGCTGCTTGGACTACATATGGTTGAGGGTTGTAAGACTATGCTAAATAAGTTGTTTAAAAATTTTACGAAATTTTTAAGCATATTGTATATTATTGGATATATATATATATATATTCATAATATTGATATTAAATGGAAACGCATTATCTTATTTATTTATTATTATTATTATTATTTATTTGTGTGAGAAGAACGAAGAAAAATATATATTTTTTTGTCCTTTTTGAATCAAATAATACTGAGGAATGTCTAGCATAAAAAAATAATTAAAGTTTTTTCATCTAGAATTGCCTCTTATTAATGTTTCGAAAGGAAATTTTGTTGTAAATATAAATATTTAATATTCTTCGTGATATTCGTTATAAAATACGTGCTGCGGACACCGCAACTCTACAGTTATACCCGATACTAAGTCAGTATGGCTCTCCTCCGGCAGACGCCGCTAATATTAAACGACACGACAAAGAGTGCGTGCGAGAGAGACAGAAAATCAGTCTGAGCGTGACGTCACGCGCTGCGTAGCCACTGCAAATTGATTTGTTTCCTTTGGCTATAAAAATGATCTGATCTGATTCAGATTCAGCAATCTGATAGATATGGTCGTTATCTATGATTCTGCGTTTTTAGTTTTCTCAAATCTGCAATATTGTGGATGCAACAGATTTTCGTCCTTTGTGTGGGCGGAAGGGGGTGGGGCGAAATTTTGAGATAAAGGTTTTTTAGTGAGATCTAACAGAAGTGCGGATACCAAATTTGGTTACTATAGCTTTAATAGTCTCTGAGATTTGTGAATATCCCCAGATTTGCATCCTTTGCGGGGGCGGAAGGGGGTGTGGCGAAATTTTGAAACAAACTCGTCTCGGTCCGATATATTAGGAGTGTGGATACCAAATTTGGTTGCTCTAGCTTTTATAGTCTCTGAGATCTAGGCGCTAATGTTTTACTCTAAGCAAAGTCGCCTATGCTACCTGTGTGTTAGAGAGAGACAGGGCGAGAAAAAATGAAATTGTTTTCTTGATGCTGGCTATAATAGTAATACGATCCAATTCAGATGCAGTCTAAAAGATATGGTCATTCTCTACGATTCAGCGTTTTTTGTTTTCTCGTATCTTTAAAATTGTGGATGCCACAGATTTTCGCCCTTTGGGGCGCGGAAGTGGGCGGGGAAAAGTTTTGAAATATTTTTGTAGCAGTGACATATCACAGAAGTCTGGATCCAAAACATCGTTGCTCTAGCTCTTATAGTCTTTGAGCATTAGGCGCTGAAGGGGACGGACAGACGGACAGACGGACGGACGGACAGACGGACAGACAGACATGGCTCAATCGACTCGGCTATTGATGCTGATCAAGAATATATATACTTTATGGGGTCGGAAACGATTCCTTCTGGACGTTACACACATCCACTTTTACCACAAATCTAATATACCCCAATACTCATTTTGAGTATCGGGTATAAAAATAGATATATGAGTAGGGCAAACAATTTAGATAGAGTCAAAAAAAAATTGGTCTCAACGACCCCTAGGAGCATAATAGAGCTCGAATACATGTACATGGGTACATTTCAGGAGGAATTCCCGCCTTTAATATACTGTTACAAAGCCAAAATAAAATGTCTCGTAGAACAGCAGCAGCCATTAGGGCTACCCACGATAGAAATGAAAATTTCGAATATAGAGCTAAAGCAATCTTAGCCGTATTCCCCAATCCAATTAGCATATACGAGTTCGAATACTCATATATGAACGAATATAATTTACCTTTTTCACCACTAATTCATTGTGATGCCACACAAAAGGGTATCGTATTATCAACCATACCCGACATCCTCGTAAACAGCCAAATAATAGAAAATGAAATTCTAGGAAGAATTGTGATTAAAAAACACATATGGACTGGCTTACGATCTGCGATAAAGTTTGCACTCTAAGAGCAGAATTCGATAAGTCATATAAATGCTTAACGCAGAACAGACCTACACAAAATAGTACGGTCATTAAACATACAACTAATTTGGTAAACAAATATAATGAGGTCAGAGAACTTTTTCTAGAGAACAAACAAAGACTTACTGATATACATTGGTTTCAAGCTACAGACGTCTTCAAACGTCTAAGGGAACGATTAGTATTCGTTAGAGAAAAATTCAATCTAGACATACACATACCAAATCTTCTAAACACAGCTGCGACATATATACCAGCTGTAGAATCGGAATCAAGGCTAATAAGTCCCAGGCCCCGAATGTAAAAAATATTATCATCATATCGGAAGACGATTCTCGATCAAATAGATCGAACCATCCGGTAAACGACGACAAACCGTCGACTAGTTCAGCAAACAGCGTGGTTGGGCAAGAACCAACCACAATGGCAGACGAAACAATTGACCAACGGGCATATATCAAAGATATTTCGTACGCCATTCCGGAATTTAATGGACAGAAACTCCATTTACAAAGATTCATTACGGCAGTCAAATTGGTCAATCTAACGAAAGGACCATACGAAAATTTAGCTATAGAAGTAATTAAATCAAAAGTAATAGGAACTACATTGTATAAAATACAAGATGAAACCACCATTAACGCAATAATAAAGAAATTGCAAGACACTATTGTCAGAGAGTCATCAGATGTTATAAAGGCTAAAATGGCAAAAGTATGCCAAAAAGGCAAAACAGCCGCCCAATTCACAACAGAGATTGATGATATGAGAAAACTTCTAGAAGCATCATACATTGATGAGGGTTTGCCAGCGGAACACGGCGATAAGTTCAGCTGCAAAGAGGCCATTAGTACAATGGTTAAAAATTGCGAGCACGGCGGACTAAAAACAATACTAGAAGCAGGCACATTCCCAACAATGAATGATGGTAGTGCAAGTTCAATATTGTACACCAGACAAGGACAAGTCTACCGCGGTAGTAACTTTCGAGGTAACTATCGTGGTAGAGGAAATGGTCGTGGTTACAACCACAACCATATTTACAACAACAATAATTATAATAACAATAGAGGTCGTGTTGGCTATAGGGGAAATAACCGTAAGAATACATAACTCGTATATATAGTACAAGCTAAAAATAAAATAACTTCATTAGATTACGTTATTTTTCAAAAGGAAGGAAATGTAGTATGCTCATATTAAATTAAATATCATATACACATTCACGTAAAGTATTCATTATTTCGAATACCCACTGTACCGACGGTACTTAAAGAATACACACTGTAACACTTTGTTTCAGTGTTTACGTAACAATAAAGTCCCAGACATTCTGGGTGATCGTATTACGATTCACTCAAGAATGCCTCGAGCGACCCAAGTGCAGCGTCAGCATGTTCCCATGACTTGACGGCACTAATATATGTACATGCATACACACATATATCTTCCCTCGCGCTCTCGCTGCCAACAGCGCTGAGCATAGAACACATAGTTCTGCCGCTCCGCTGCCGGCGTCACTAGCAGCGCAGCTCCGCGTCTTTTGGCTTACAAAAGCCCAAAACACAATTGTAAAATTCAGAATATAAAAACCAATAAAACAGATCGGAGGGTTGACTCCCAAAGATCAAAGAAAGGATTGTACGTCGATTACAAAAGTAAGAAATAGGCTAAGAAACCCCAAAACAGTAGGCCTTTTTACTTATTAGAACTAAGAGAACCAACACGTAAGAGAGACGAACACTACGACCACGCAGCGAAGAGAGACGCACACCACGGCTATACGAAGGCGACGAGAACCAACACGAAAGAGATTCGCTCTTACGCCCACGTAGCCAACGCAAGGAAGAGACAGACGCAGACGAAACGAGACAACTTGAAAGTGAGCAAGACGGCAGAGAAGCCGCCGATCGGTCTTACGCCCACGCAGCCGAGGAAAAGAGCCGACGGCGAAGCAGGCAATATACACACGCAGCCATACACCCACGCAGCCGAGGCCGGCAGAGAAGCTGCGAAAAAGAAAAGCCGAGGCCTGGCACGGTCCAGCGCGAGCCAAGCTCGGGAGTGATCTCCGAGGGCTGAGCCAGACCGGTTGTGCGGCGGAAGCCAAAATAGATGTGAAAAGTAAGCCGGGACCGCGCCGTGTGAAAAACTAGCCGTGACCGCGCCGTGTAAACAATAAGCCGTGTTCGCCCGCACGCGGTAAATAAAACCAGCTGTGACCGCACCCACGCGGTGTGCAAAGGAAGCCACCGAAGTGACGAGGACCCGCCATGGGAGAACAGGACCCAAAGAAGGGAAACAAGGGTGAGCCACCTCACGTATGTGATCTCTGGGGGGATAGATCGGTGCAGTAGGCAGGTATAAGCAGAGCATTCCCGCAGTTTCTTTACATATCTATGTCTTTCTCCCCTGGGGACCCGGCGATGCTGGGGGACCCGGCGATGCTGGGGGACCCGGGGGACCCGGCGTCGCAGATGTGAGTCGTGGATCATGCGGCATCTGCTAGGCTGGGCTCCCCTCTCCCACACCTTTCCGATTCCTGACCCAAACCCCGTCTCCCGCCACACATGACCCCCAACGCACGTCTCTGCAGCTCCGAAGCACGGCTTCACCCACGAGCGGCTCTCCCCTTAGGTCCTCACACAACAAATTTTGCTGTGGGGAAGGACCGGGCCCTGGACAGACTGAGAAGCTGTACCTCGGCCTGAGAACTTCCTTACAAGAGTGAGAAGAATGAGAGCCCACTTCTTTAAATTTTTTATAAAGTCTTGATTCTAAGTTTTTTAGACTGGATAACTCTTTGGTAAACCAAGCAAAATCCCTAATTAGGTTATTAAGCTTCGCAAACTCGGCTTTACGAAAGCAGCGGACACGTTCAGGTAGTCTACTCGACCGATCCAATACAGTTGGTCCTATATCTAGCGACACCTCGAAAGTAGGGTGGTAGGCGTCTTCAGGTATAGTGAGCAGAAGGGCTCGGGTTAACAACGCTATGGTTGGATCCGATACAAAGCATAGATCAAGCAATCGACCCAAGGAATTTTTCACATGATTGACTTGAGACAGGGACAGGTCAAGCAAGCCGTCAACAAAGTCATGTCGTGACATGGGCACTAGGATACTAGCTAGACTCGTTTACCGAAGACCAAACAGTTCCTGGCAAGTTGAAGTCACCAAGAACTATCATACGATCTTTATAAGATAGCGAGGAAGAAACAGCGGTTAAAGCGGACAAGTGCTGCTCATAAATTGAAATATCCGAAGAAGGTGGGATATACGAGCAAGTAATGAATATAGCGAAAGCGGAAAGAATCAGTTTTACACACAGGAATTCCAGTTCCTGTTGAACTTGGACTGTGAAGTGTTCTGACGTGAAGTAAGAGTCCACTGCAATTAGAACCCCTCCTCCACGTCGAGACGAACGGTCCTTTCTAAAAGTTGTGTACCGACCTGCCAAAACCTCGGAACTAAGAATGTCCGGCTTTAACCAGGTTTCAGTAAACACAATAACGTGGGAAGCAAATGCAACACTATCCCGGAAAAGAATGCTGAGCTTACTACGCAAGCCTCTTACATTCTGATAGGTTACTAAAAGAGAAGTTAGTTTTTTGGAAAGGTGGAAGCAAGACGGGAAGTTGAGGAAGAGGAAGTTGAGGTTGAGGGTGGCACACTGGAAAGATTTGGAAGGGATATGGGGGACCTATTCTTCTTCTTGGCCTTAAACTCCTTCACCACCAAATGCTCCGGCCAAAATTTGGCGGAGCAAATGGTGTCAAATTGAGTTGGGGAGATGCTTATCTTAAACGACGCTATCTCCCTGGCATAAGAGAAGTTAAATTTCTCCACCTTTAAACCCACGGCTTTTATTTTGCTTTGAATGAAAGCAGTTACATCATTAGATGTGAGGTCAGGGGCCAGCCGTGAAACAAAAACTTGTCGTTTTGGTGGGACTCCCACCAGTGGTTTAGTCACCGCAGGTCTAGTACCTGTGGTGGCAATATCCGGAGGTCCGGAACGTCTATTTACTGGTGGGATCGGGATAGACGGGACAACTAGTGAACTTGCGGACACCACGGACACGGACGCAGCAGACGTACTTGGCTGCACATTCTCCGAGGCGATGAATTCGGCTACCGAATCTGCATCGCCAGCAGCTTTCGTTGCCTTTGGAGTGGCAAACGAGATCAACTGCTGCACACTTGGAGTGGTCGGAGTCACTTTTTCAGTGGCGCACGGCTGAGTGACGGTTGGCACTTGCAGGTCCCGCGGAGTGACCTTTTTGCGCCTCGGAGACTCATTCAGCAGTTTTAAACCGCTAAACTGAGCCTCCATGGCTAGGAGCCGATCGTATTGGTTTTTGAAACCAACGGTCAGCTCCTTAAAGCCACTCCGCGTCTGCCTCATGAAAGCCACCATGTCTTTCTCCACCGCACGGCATGCCTCGCAACTGTAATGCAAGCCATTACGTTTGGCTATGGCATCGCTTACGAGGCCAGAAAATCCAGCGAATTTTGCGTGCACTACGCTGTCGCAGAACCAGCAGGGGACATTCGGCTGATCGTGGGTGATCTGCTTCTTACAGGTTTTTTTGGCACAGACCACAGCGTATTCCATTTTATTATTATTTATTTACTATTATTTGCAAAACAAATTGGTATCAGTCCAATGTGCCAGACAACGCTCAAAGCGGAATTGGTAAAAAAAGAGAGCAGAGTGAAGAGCGGTTATAGCGAGAGCTACTAAGCAGAGAGCGCTATTGCTCAGAGAGTTTAAAGAGCGAGAGAGAAAGAACAGTTATTGAAGTTGAGGTGATAGCGAGAGAGTGATAAAACAACAAAAGCTACCAGACGAGAGCGGACTGCAATGCAATGTAATGCGTACTCACTCACTGCAACAACACAAACACAAGCACAAGCCGACGCCGAAAAATAAAAAGTTAAATAATGTTTTAACACAAATCAAAAGGCATGCATTCGCGTAATAGAATAGGTTTCCAGATTGTTGTCTGGTTAGGAAGTATAATTAGAATTTAGTTAGGAAAACACCGGCTGTTTATTCAAAACAAAAGGAAAAAATGCAGAGCGCAAAACAAAAACACGTCTGATCACTACGAAAGAGAACGACGACTTTTCAATATTGTCAGATGAAGTACCGGTCCGAAAAAGTCGATAAGCAGGTCAGGGATTCGTTAAAGGAAGGAATAATTCGCCATAGTGTTTCTGAATACTCGTCCCCTGTAGTGCTTGTCGCCAAGAAGGATGGCTCAAAAAGACTTTGTTGTGATTATAAAAAACTTAATGAAAAGATAATTCGTGACAATTTTCCAATGGCGTTAATCGACGAAGTTTTACTCAAGCTTCAGGAAGGACGTGTTTTCACTACGTTGGATTTGTCTAATGGGTTTTTTCACGTGCCAGTACATGAGGATTCTCGTAAATATACTTCTTTTGTCACACAGAGTGGACACTATGAATTTAATTATGTACCATTTGGGATGACTAACTCCCCTCCAGTATTTATGAGGTACATATATGCGGTTTTCAGACCATTGATAGATGACGGTATTCTGATTTTGTACATGGACGATATTATTATTCCATCAAAGGATGTGCAAGAAGGAAATGAAAAATTACAGAAGGTGTTGAGTATCGCAGAGATTTCAGGATTGCGCATAAAATGGGAGAAATCGCAAGTGTTACAGCGCAAGGTTAATTTTTTGGGTTACATAATAGAGAATTCAACGATACGACCATCTCAAGATAAAACATCGGCAGTTGAAAATTTTCCAATTCCGAGAGACAGGAAACAAGTTCAACACTATTTGGGCCTAACTTCCTATTTCCGTAGATTTGCTAAGGATTTTGCTGTCGTGGACAGACCACTGACAAACTTGATGAAAAAGGATGTTTCTTTCAAAATGGGTGAAGAAGAGTTGGCATCATTCAATCAGTTGAAAGTTTATTTATCCTGTTCTCCTGTTTTAAAGTTGTTTAATCAGAAGGGCAAAACTGAAGTTCACTGCGATGCAAGTATGTATGGGTATGGAGCCATACTTTTGCAAATGGACTCAGAGGATTAATGTTTCCACCCGGTAGAATATATGAGTCGTAAGACAACCCCAGCTGAAGAAAAGTATCCTTCATACGAGCTTGAAGTACTCGCTATAGTGCAGGCTCTAAAGAAGTGGACAGTGTATTTGCTTGGGAGAAAGATAAAAATTATTACTGACTGTAATGCTTTTGCGTTAACGATGAGGAAAAAAGATGTTCCAGTTAAGGTATCTCGTTGGGCCATATTTCTTCAGGACTTCGTTTAGAAATTGAGCATCGTTCAGGGACCAAGATGAAACACGTCGATGCATTGAGTAGAGTGCATTGTTTGTTGTTGGAAGATTCACTGAGACATCGAATAAAGCAGGCTCAACGTCAGGATATTTGGATTGGTGCTAAATTTGTAAGGTGCTAAAGTCGGGTTCTTATGACGACTTTTATTTGAAGTATGAAATTTTGCACAAAGATCCAGAGTTGATCGTAATACCATCTGGGATGGAAAGCGAAATCATAATGATTGCTCATCGCCAGGGTCATTTTGGTGTCAAAAGAACTATCGATTTAGTGCAGCGCGAATACTTTATTCCAGATTTGTTAGGGAAAGTGGATAGGATTGTAAAGTCATGAGTGGAGTGCATTGTGAGCGACGCAAAATTTGGAAAGAAAGAAGGGTATTTGAATGTAATTGACAAATCTGATGAGCCCTTGCAAACGTATCATATTGACCATATTGGACCGATGGAGTTGACTAAGAAACAGTATAACCACGTCCTAGTAGTTGTCGACGCTTTTTCTAAATTTGTCTGTCTTTATCCAATAAAGAGTACAGGCGCTGATGATGTGGTTGATAGGTTGCAGAAACAGGGCGAAGTTTTTGGAAACCCGAAGCGTGTGATCACAGATAGAGGCACTGCATTTACTGCTAATGTTTTCGAGGAATATTGTAAAGAACAGGATATCCAACATTTGCTGATAGCGACAGGAGTGCCGCGTGGTAATGGACAGGTAGAACGAATTAATAAGGTCGTTACTACTATGTTAACAAAGCTTTGCGCAGAAGATCCGAAAGCCTGGTACATGCATGTTGGTAGGGTACAATTGTTTATAAACTCCACTCCTCCGAGAAGTACTATATATCCCCATTTAAGATTTTGACAGGCATAAAAATGAGGACAAAGTATGACAGTGACTTAGAAAAGCTTGTAGGGGAAGAGTAAATTTTAAAGCTGCAGGAGGAGAACGAAGAAATTCGCCAGATAGCCAAAGATAACATAGTACAGATACAAAATGAAAATTGCAAGTCGTTCAACAAGTCCCGGAAACCAGAAAAAGAGTACAAAGTTAATGATATGGTAGCTATTAAGCGTACTTTACATCTGTGCGTTTTTAAATATAAATACCTTTACATAAATTTACCAACTAAGTATAATATGAAGTGAAAATTACTCAATAAATTCATTCAAAAGCATCAGTATTCTACCTGAAATCCACTTATTTTTTTGTGTAATCCTCACTTGGAAGAAACCTGTTTCAAACGAATCCTATGATTCTCTTGTAATAAGAGGAAGTGAAATTCAACCAATCAAAAGTAAAACAGAAAACATTTAAAATAAAGAGTGGATAAATGAGTTATATTTGTTATATACATATGTACATATTATTTTTAGAAAAATACATAAAATATTCTTATTATATAAATATGTATGTAGGAAACGAAGCAAAGAGAGAGACACGAAGCGGTCGTGTTTTCGTCGTGTCGTCGGGATAGAGCAGTAATCGGCTCTGAGAGAGCCGATAGCAAGAGCGACAGATCACTCAGTCAGTTCAGCCACGCATCAGACGTACACGCATATAATTACTCACAAACATACTTATTGTAAAACTTGGAGCTGTTATAATTTTAAGTCCAACATACTTATCAAATAAATGTTACTCGCTGCCATCAAGCAACTTAAACTACTACAAATTGGGGGCTCGTCCGGAATATAAGACCAAGACAACAACATTTGCAAGTGAGATTTGTGCGTGTATTTGGAAATTTTGGTGAACACGAGACTGGATACACAAGAGATAGGTCGCGGTGCGAAATTGAATTGCAGTCTGGCCTATAAGTGCGAGAGAGACACTTGTCGAAGAAGGCGCATTAGTGAGAGCAGACATTCAAGAGAGCTGGAGCGACAAAACGACGGCAGACGGCAGCAAACACAGCAAGAAACAAAACCTTCGTTGTTGTTTTTGTGCATTTCGTCTGAGAGAGGCTAGAGCTACAAGGAGACAAGCTGCACAGAGACGACTATCTGAGCGCGTCCGTTCCAAAGAGAGCAGAAGCGACAAAACGACGGCAGACGGCAGCAAACACAGCAAGAATCAAAACCTTCGTTGTTGTTGTGTTGCACAGCGTGCAACGTGCAACGTGTGCAACAATATCGTGTATGTTTGTCACTACAACTGCAAGAAGAGACAAGCAGCAAAGAGACGACCATTTTGTAACAGCAGAAGCAGCGACGATTTGGGAAGCGACAACGAGTTAACGGCGAACAGCGAGAGCAAGGCAAGGCAACAAAGAGAGGACGGCAACAGCGACATCAACAGGCAAGCGAGATCAGGATGTGATGGTGTGTGTGCGTCAAATTTGGAGTCTGGAAAGTTCTGCGCAGAAGCGAGAGTTAACAAGGGTAAACCCATAGTAAGGTGAGCGTTAACAGAGAAGCGATCGTTAACAGTGACGACTTTAAAGGCGTTTTCGGAGTCGATGTTAACTGGAAAATTGTTAACAGGCCAGCAGTAATAAGGTGGTTTAAGTTGATTTAATTACATTTTCTTAGATATAAACTAATATCAATTATTTTGCATTTAAATCGTCACGATGCAAGTTGAAGAGATAATGACACTGAGAGTCGCATATTTGCGAGAGAAGTTAAGAGAGCTTGCGGTGCAGACGACGGGACGAAAGCGCGATTTGCAAGATAGACTATTAATACATCACGGCTTTCCAGTTGAGGAGGATAAGAGTCAGAGGATGAGTCCGTAGTAACAGCAGTCGATGATACCGTAACTGTTCAACCAGGTACACGACAGGCAGAGTATAAATCTTGGTTTACGCTAAAAGACGTGGAAGGTAGTGTGTCCCAATTTTCTGGTTCTAATAACCCCAACATCAATCGATGGATAGAGGAATTAGAAGAATGCGCAGCTACTGTTCAATGGAGTCAATTACAATTATTCATTTATGCCAAGCAGTTGTTAGTTGGTGCAGCAAAATCTTTCGCTCGTAGTTTGTGTGATATTCGTAACTGGAATTCGTTGAAGGCAGCTCTGTTGGATGAGTTTAGTGTTAAACTGTCGTCCGTAGAAGTACATAGAATGTTGTAAAAGCGCCAGCAGAAAAAAGGAGAGTCGTTGCATGAGTTCTTGTATGCGTTAATGGAGATAGCCAAGCCAATTAAACTTGATGATGAAAGTTTAATCGAATATTTTGTGGATGGTATACCAGACGCTAGGGCAAGTAAGGCAATGCTGTACCAAGCTAGAAACTTAAAGGAGCTTAAATTTCAGATCGATGTTTTCCAGAAAGCTAGAGGCGGATCCAAGCCGATGAGTAAGAATTGGCCGCTGAGTAATAAAAGTGAGAGTTCGGTGAAAGGGTCGATGGCAGAGAATTTTAGGAAATGTTTTAAGTGTGGAGACAAATCGCATTTGAGGAAAGATTGTCCCAAAAATTATTTTTGTTGTTTCAAATGTGGCCAACCAGGGCACCGTGCTGCAAGCTGTAATGTCAAGGTCGAAACCAGACAAGAAAAGAGATCGAATACGAACATTATTCGAGATAAGGAAGTCGTTGATAAGCCGTCAGGTATTTTCACTCCATCAGGTTTGGAATTAAAGGATATTAAGTACGCGAATTTGTTATTCCAAGGTTTGATTGATACTGGAGCAGATTTGTGTTTAATTCGCAGGAGGGTTTTTTTGTAATTTGGAAATCTTGAACTGATCGGCCAGGAGAAATGTTTAACAGGTATTGGAGATAGTCAAGTTGTAACTTTTGGTAGCTTTTCGATACCAGTGAAAATCGATGAGATTGAAATGGAGGTAGAATTTCATGTCATTCCAGACGGGGATATTGGTTTTGAAGCCATTTTAGGAAGGACTATTCTGGATCATGTTAACATGCAAGTTTCTAAGACAGGAAAAAGATTTGTTCGTAGAGTTTGTGGCGAGGATTGTGCGTGGAATTGTTTAATGAATATAAAGGAATTTGCATGTGAAGTATTGACGAAGTTGAGAAGGAGTTTTCAATTGATGTTGGTCATCTCAGTGAAGCACATGCTAGAGAGGTTAGGGGTATGGTAGGAAAGTACCAACCTCAGAGAAATGTAGATGCGTCAATAAAAATGAAAATTATACTAGTGGAAGAGTGGCTGGCTCAGAAGATTATAAAGCCAAGTACATTGGAGTATGCATCACCAGTAGTATTGGTACCCAAAAAGAACGGTAGCAAGATTGCTGTGATTACCGAAAGCTGAATGAGAAAATAGTTCGCGATAACTTTCCAATGTTGGAGAAACTGTAGGGTGCAAAGTATTTCACCACGTTGGATTTAACGAATGGTTTTTTCCATGTGCCTGTAGAAGTTGAGTCTTAAAAATATACGTCTTTTGTGACTCAGAATGGTCAGTTCGAATTTTTATATGTACCATTCGGAATTTCAAATTCTCCAGCGGTGTTCACCAGATTTATAATGGCTGTGTTGAGAGATTTAGTAAAGGATAATGAAGCAGCAGTCTATATGGATGACGTTATTATTTGTAGTCAAGATATAGAAGAAGGTTTGTTAAAGTTGAGAAAAGTACTGAAGATAGGGGAAATGAATGGGCTACGTATAAATTGGAGAAAGTGTCAGCTGTTACGACAAAGGGTTCATTTTCTGGGGTATATAATAGAAAAGAATACGATAAGACCAAGTGATGAGAAGACGAGGGCAGTCGAAAAGTTCCTAGTGCCAGTTGATAAAAAAGCAGTGCAGAGTTTCATAGGATTGACTTCTTATTTCCGAAAGTTTATTGAGGGTTATGCTTTTATTGCAAAACCATTTACAGATCTGCTGCGGAAGGATGTTAAATTTGAATTTAAGGAGATACATCAGGTTGCGTTTGAATAACTAAAGGTAGCATTGATTAGTAGACCTGTTTTAGAAATGTACAACCCGAAGTTGGAGACAGAAATCCATACTGATGCATCAAAATGGGGATATGGAGCCGTGTTACTGCAAAAGAGTTTGGAAGACAGCCAATTCCATCCAGTTCAATATATGAGCCGTAGGACTAAGCCATGTCAAGAGAAATATCCTGCTTATGACCTTGAGGTTCTGGCAATTATCGAAGCTTTAGCGAAATGGCGTGTATACGTTTTGGGTACGTTGACGCGTTGAGTCGTGTACCTTGTTTTATGGTGACCGAAAGTATAGCTCATCGTTTGAAAGAAGCTCAGCTAACCGACGATTGGGTTAAGGCTGTTAAAAGTATTGTGGAAGACAAGGAATATTATATTATTATATTATTATATTCAGAATCAGATTTTGTTTAAGGATCCGGATAAGGAGCTTATCGTAGTACCAGCTCAGTTGGAAAATGAGATTATATCAATAGCACATAAGCAAGGACATTTTTCAGTTAAAAAGACACAAGATATCATTGAAATGTCGTATTATATTCCGAAGTTAAAAGACAAAGTATGGCGCGTAATAAATAGTTGTGTCGAGTGTATCATTGTCAATGAAAAGACAGGAAAACGTGAGGGTTATTTGCAACCAATAGACAAGGGTGATAGGCCGTTACAAACGGATCACATTGATCACGTTGGACCAATGGAAATGACTAAAAAACAGTACAATTATATACTGGTTGTCGTTGATGGATTTTCTAAGTTTGTTTGGTTATATTCTACTCGTAGTAAAGGCGTTGAAGAGGTCATTAAGTGTTTGGAAATTCAGGGGACTAGTTTTGGTAATCCGAACAGAATAGTGACAGATAGAGGTGCAGCGTTTATGTCCAATTTGTTTCGTGAATACTGTGAGAGGCAGAAAATACAGCATTTAATGATTGCCACAGGTGTTCCACGTGGGAATGGTCAAGTCGAAAGGATGCACAAGATAGTGGTGCCTATGTTGTCGAAATTGTGGCAGGGTAATTCCGGTAGTTGGTATAAGCATCTAGGAAAAGTTCAGCAAATGATCAACAGTGTTGAACCGGGAAGCACCAAGGTAACACCTTTCAAGATATTGACTGGGCTAGACATGCGTATAGGAATGGATCCCAAAATAAAAGAAATATTGGAAGAATCACTGATCAAAGACTTGAACAAGGACCGCGAAAAAATTAGAAAGGAAGTAGTTGAAAACATCGCACGGTTACAGAAGGAAAACAAGAAGAATTTTTGACTTAAAAAGGAAACTAGATAGACAGAATGAGGTTAATGAGCTAGTAGCTATCAAGTGTACTCAGTATGGTACTGGATTAAAGCTAAAAGGAAAGTATCTAGGGCCGTATAAGGTGGTTAGGGTAAAGAATCATGGAAGGTACGAAGTCGAGAAGATTGGGGATACTGAGGGTCCTTATAAGACCTCTACAGTTTCAGAATATATGAAACCTTGGCTAGACCCATCTGAGGCGAATGGTCCGTCAGGACAGCCGAATGTAGGAAACAGAGGAAAGAGAGAGACACGAAGCGGTCGTGTTTTCGTCGTGTCGTCGGGATAGAGCAGTAATCGGCCCTGAGAGAGCCGATAGCAAGAGAGAGAGATCACTCAGTTGTCTGTTCAGCCACGCATCAGACGTACACGCATATAATTACTCACAAACATACTTAATGTAAAACTTGGAGCTGTTATAATTTTAAATCCAACATACTTATCAAATAAATGTTACTCGTTGCCATCAAGCAACTTAAACTACTACATGTATTCGGATTATAAAAATTTCGCCTCAGCTAATTTTACCGCAGCTATTAAGTCATCATCATCTTCGTCCCGAAGTAGTTCCTGGAGTCGAGATCTTTTATCATCATCCTGATTATCTACTAAATCGAAAATGTTGTCATCATCCGGGAAAATGTATGATGGATTATCATTATTAGGCGTTGCATTCCTTGGGTCATCGTCGTCATCATCCCATTTAATGTCACTTAACCAGGTGAAGTTGCTCTCGAGATAGGTTAGGGTCTTAATCCCAAAAATCAAGGACAGGTCTACGGAGCTCGGCTGAGAGTCCAGATTTATGGTTGATTCCGGTTGAGAATCGATAAAAATGATTTCGACGTCATCCATCGTTGTTGAAAGATTACTAGTTTATGTACTAGCTGTAAGCTGTGAGTAGTTATTATATAGGCACTTTGCTATGGGACAGTGTTAGGTACACAAAGGAGGAATATAAATTATAGAGAAAGTAGAAAGGTTCAAGGGCATCGAAACTGTTTTTCAGGAAACACTTAAAAAGATATTTATAAGATATTTTATTAACATTGAATTGGGAAACAATTTCTGCTATGTTATTAACTGGTCAAGTTAAATGAATACTTATAGGATATTTTATAAGCATTGAAGTAAGAATTGGCCGCTGAGTAATAAAAGTGAGAGTTCGGTAAAAGGGTCGATGGCAGAGAATTTTAGGAAATGTTTTAAGTGTGGAGACAAATCGCATTTGAGGAAAGATTCTCCCAAAAATATTTTTTGTTGTTTCAAATGTGGACAACCAGGGCACCGTGCTGCAAGCTGTAATGTCAAGGTCGAAACCAGACAAGAAAAGAGATCGAATACGAACATTATTCGAGATAAGGAAGTCGTTGATAAGCCGTCAGGTATTTTCACTCCATCAGGTTTGGAATTAAAGGATATTAAGTACGCGAATTTGTTATTCCAAGGTTTGATTGATACTGGAGCAGATTTGTGTTTAATTCGCAGGAGGGTTTTTTTGTAATTTGGAAATCTTGAACTGATCGGCCAGGAGAAATGTTTAACAGGTATTGGAGATAGTCAAGTTGTAACTTTTGGTAGCTTTTCGATACCAGTGAAAATCGATGAGATTGAAATGGAGGTAGAATTTCATGTCATTCCAGACGGGGATATTGGTTTTGAAGCCATTTTAGGAAGGACTATTCTGGATCATGTTAACATGCAAGTTTCTAAGACAGGAACAAGATTTGTTCGTAGAGTTTGTGGCGAGGATAAAGATAAGAATCTTGATCAGGTAGCATGCGTGGAATTGTTTAATGAATATAAAGGAATTTGCATGTGAAGTATTGACGAAGTTGAGAAGTAGTTTTCAATTGATGTTGGTCATCTCAGTGAAGCACATGCTAGAGAGGTTAGGGGTATGGTAGGAAAGTACCAACCTCAGAGAAATGTAGATGCGTCAATAAAAATAAAAATTGTACTAGTGGATGACATACCAGTTTTCCAGCATCCGAGACGATTACCGTTGTGTGAACAGGAAATCGTGGACAAGCAAGTGGAAGAGTCGCTGGCTCAGAAGATTATAAAGCCAAGTACATTGGAGTATGCATCACCAGTAGTATTGGTACCCAAAATGAAAGGTAGCAAGATTGCAGTGGTTACCGAAAGCTGAATGAGAAAATAGTTCGCGATAACTTTCCAATGTCACATATGGATACAGTGTTGGAGAAACTGCAGGGTGCAAAGTATTTCACCACGTTGGATTTAACGAATGGTTTTTTCCATGTGCCTGTAGAAGTTGAGTCTTCAAAATATACGTCTTTTGTGACTCAGAATGGTCAGTTCGAATTTTTATATGTACCATTCGGAATTTCAAATTCTCCAGCGGTGTTCACCAGATTTATAATGGCTGTGTTGAGAGATTTAGTAAAGGATAATGAAGCAGCAGTCTATATGGATGACGTTATTATTTGTAGTCAAGATATAGAAGAAGGTTTGTTAAAGTTGAGAAAAGTACTGAAGATAGCGGAAATGAATGGGCTACGTATAAATTGGAGAAAGTGTCAGCTGTTACGACAAAGGGTTCATTTTCTGGGGTATATAATAGAAAAGAATACGATAAGACCAAGTGATGAGAAGACGAGGGCAGTCGAAAAGTTCCCAGTGCCAGTTGATAAAAAAGCAGTGCAGAGTTTCATAGGATTGACTTCTTATTTCCGAGGGTTATTATTTATTTATTGAGGGTTATGCTTTTATTGCAAAACCATTTACAGATCTGCTGCGGAAGGATGTTAAATTTGAATTTAAGGAGATACATCAGGTTGCGTTTGAACAACTAAAGTTAGCATTGATTAGTAGACCTGTTTTAGAAATGTACAACCCGAAGTTGGAGACAGAAATCCATACTGATGCATCAAAATGGGGATATGGAGCCGTGTTACTGCAAAAGAGTTTGGAAGACAGCCAATTCCATCCAGTTCAATATATGAGCCGTAGGACTAAGCCATGTCAAGAGAAATATCCTGCTTATGACCTTGAGGTTCTGGCAATTATCGAAGCTTTAGCGAAAAGGCGTGTATACGTTTTGGGTATAAAGTTCAAAATTGTCACAGATTGTAATACATTTACAATGAGGATCAAAAAGAAAGACGTTCCTTTGAGAGTAGCACGTTGGGCCATGTACCTACAAGATTTTAATTATGTTATAGAACATCGCTCAGGAACGAAGATGAGGCACGTTGACGCGTTGAGTCGTGTACCTTGTTTTATGGTGACCGAAAGTATAGCTCATCGTTTGAAAGAAGCTCAGCTAACCGACGATTGGGTTAAGGCTGTTAAAAGTATTGTGGAAGACATGGAATATTATATTATTAGATTATTATATTCAGAATCAGATTTTGTTTAATGATCCGGATAAGGAGCTTATCGTAGTACCAGCTCAGTTGGAAAATGAGATTATATCAATAGCACATAAGCAAGGACATTTTTCAGTTAAAAAGACACAAGATATCTGTTCAGACACAGACATGTATTTAATGAATATTAGGAATATACAGTTCAATCTCATACACAACTACTCATAAATAAAATTGTTCATGTCATTTCATGTAACTGAATATGACGACACGAAAAATACATTAGCAACTAAGAATAGACAATAGCACTTGTAAACTCGAACACACCAAAAGGGATCAAGCAATAAACTATCTACTTTATTGCTGCCAAGTACCTAAGTAAATACAATGAAATATAACCCCCGCACAGAGTAAGTGTACCCAATCTAAAAATACACTCACAAGGAGCCTGTGCGGTCCTTCCCATAGAATAAGAATTCCACTGTTAGCTATATAAGGAGATGCATTTGTTCAATAAAGTCAGTATCAGAAACAGTACCATAGCTGCCTGTCACTCATCTTCCATCGCAATCAACAGAGGCTGTCGCTGTGTCTTCAGATCCTCACTTGCGCACCGTAGGATACCCTCTCCGCAGTCCAACTGGTTCAAGTTCTAGTTGCGACGACCAAACTGTAGATGGTTTATGTACCGTATGCAACCCAGCTTCCTACACACACACACACACACACACATACACATTAACATTTGGTGACCCCCGACCTTGGTCATCCTTTCAAACTGTATAACAAGCTACAGTGAAAGGATTCGATCTGGACATCAGATTGAAGCAGTCAACAGGACATCTTCAATAAAAATTTGGCATCAGGCCATACACTTACGGTAGCATCTCCTACCAATAAGTATCACTTTGGCAAATCTGACATATTCAGGTTATCAGCCAACAGAAAAACAGCTATAGAATTCGATTACCACCGAGGCAATCAATTTTTGTTTTTTCGTGCGTTCCAAAAAGTACTAAGTACAAACAGATAAAATGGATACACATATGGAGTCAGAAGCTGCCGCTACAATGGCAATGGATGTGCAACAAGAGATTGGTGAGGAAATATCGAGGTGCATTCGGAACTTTAAAAAAGATTCCCAAGAACGAAAGCAAACGGCCTTTTATTTTCAAGCCAAAATATCAGCACTCGAAAATGCGTGGAATCGCTTCAACAAAAACGACTCCAAACTTCGCGATACAGACAAAACAGATGAATACGTAAAATTCCGTGAAGACTTACGTACAACCTGTAAGCAACACATTACGATCTTTACCGAATGCCTGGATAAGCTATCACAGACTACTAGTGCTCGTGGGGAACGTCAAATCGTCTTTAAAGAAAAGCATGAGAATCCTCCAGTAGATCCCAGAGAAAGCGGTCTCATCCAGCAGCCCTCAAAGGATTACAGCAAACTGCTTTCACTATGTCGCCGACAAAAGGCCATAGTAGAGTCCGTTAAACGCAATCTGGAACAACTTTCAGAGGCGGATGGACGCACATCAAATGATTTGATAAAATCACTATGGACTCAAGCACAGGAAGTCCTCTTCACAATTCATGAGGAATATGAGGACCCAGTGGAAAAAGGGTATGACATGGAATCCTACCTAACACTGGAAAGTAAGGTCCAAAGAGCATTGGCAAAATCAGCCACACCAAACACGGATAACGTGCATCTTCCACGCATCAGCATCCCAAAGTTTGATGAGGATCTATTAAAATGTACCCAGTTCTTCGATCTGTCCTCATGCATGGTGCATGAGACCAACATGCCTACGGTGAAAAAGATGTGGTATCTTAAAACCACCGTTACCGGCGAGGCAGAAAGATTGATTCGACATATCGATCTAAAGGAAGAAAATTATGAAGCCGCTTGGGAAATACTAGTTGACGCATACAACAATCCCAGAGATGTTTCGAACACGGTACTGAACCGCTTCCTCAATCACCAAACAATTAATGACGATCCAAAGTCATTAAAAGAATTATATATAACAACCATAGAATCCCTTGCATCACTAAAGGGATTGGGCATCAATATATCTACATGGGATCCGATATTGATTGCCATTATCAGAAACAAACTGGATGTAACAAATAAAGCCTTGTATGAGCAATCATTGGGAAGCTCAAAGAACATTCAGGCGCTGGATACGATGCTTCAGTTCTTGGAGCAAAGAATTCGGGTTCTAGGAACCAGTAAGAAGCCACCAGCATCAAGGAGAGAGCCAAAAGGCACGACATGTGCATCAGCAAACACAGGGAGAACTCGAGCACCCTTATGCACATTCTGCAAAAAAGCAAGCCATTGGCTCTACGGATGCAAAGAATTTCGCTCCAAATCTCCATCAGAACGACTAAATTGGGTACAAAAACAAAAAATGTGCGTTAATTGTTTTAGAACAAATCACAAAACAAACGCATGCCCTGGTCGAAACTGCTTCAAGTGTGACAGGAAGCACAACACGATGCTACATTTGGAAACAGCATCAGGCGCAGCTACAGAATCAAGAGGCCCGACGGTTGGTGCAGCAAGTAACAATAGTTACAATCTTTTGGCCACAGCAAAGGTGGCAGTAGAAGCCAACAACGGGCAGGTTGCTAATTTCAGAGCACTGCTAGATTCAGGATCACAGATAAACTTGATCTCTGAACGAATGGCATCAATGTTGTCACTCAAACTAAAAGACACAACATTACGGATCGAAGGAATTGGAGGTCAATCAAAGACCAGCAGAGCACGAGTAAATGTGCTCATGAAATCCCTTCACAATGGTTTTACGCAAAGAATTGAAGCTTTCGTATTACCACAGATAATAGCTGATCAACCAGCTCAGGCACTCGATTCAGATAGCTTAAACATACCAAGCAAGATCTCACTGGCAGATCCAAACTTCCATAAGCCAGGCAAAATCGACATGCTAATCGGAGCCGAGCATTACTACTCGCTGCTCCTACCAAATCAACAGCAGCTAAGGACAGGAGGCCCGTTGCTACAAAACACGAAACTGGGATGGATTGTGGCAGGAAAAGTCAAATCTGCCCACAACTCCTCACCCATTTGTGCCACGGGAGTAAACGAGCTCATGGAAAGATTCTGGACTCTGGACAATCTAGAGACGGAAGACAAACCACGCACTCCAGTGGAAGCACGGTGTGAAGCTCATTTTATAGAAAATCTTCATTTTCCGAACACCCTTCAGCCCTGGGGGAGTCTTTGGAAACCGCAACAAAAAGATTCCTAGCGCTGGAGCGGCGAAGCTCAACAGAAACTTGGAAGAACACCCTTCAGCCCTGGGGGAGTCTTTGGAAACCGCAACAAAAAGATTCCTAGCGCTGGAGCGGCGGTGGACTTCATGGAAGAGTATGAACGACTAGGACATATGAAGATTGTCCTACCATCAAAAGTTCCCAAAAGGCACTACTTCATTCCACATCATTGTGCACTCAAACCTGAGAGCACCACCACAAAGGTTCGGGTAGTATTCGATGCGGCACGTTGACGCGTTGAGTCGTGTACCTTGTTTTATGGTGACCGAAAGTATAGCTCATCGTTTGAAAGAAGCTCAGCTAACCGACGATTGGGTTAAGGCTGTTAAAAGTATTGTGGAAGACATGGAATATTATATTATTAGATTATTATATTCAGAATCAGATTTTGTTTAATGATCCGGATAAGGAGCTTATCGTAGTACCAGCTCAGTTGGAAAATGAGATTATATCAATAGCACATAAGCAAGGACATTTTTCAGTTAAAAAGACACAAGATATCTGTTCAGACACAGACATGTATTTAATGAATATTAGGAATATACAGTTCAATCTCATACACAACTACTCATAAATAAAATTGTTCATGTCATTTCATGTAACTGAATATGACGACACGAAAAATACATTAGCAACTAAGAATAGACAATAGCACTTGTAAACTCGAACACACCAAAAGGGATCAAGCAATAAACTATCTACTTTATTGCTGCCAAGTACCTAAGTAAATACACTGAAATATAACCCCCGCACAGAGTAAGTGTACCCAATCTAAAAATACACTCACAAGGAGCCTGTGCGGTCCTTCCCATAGAATAAGAATTCCACTGTTAGCTATATAAGGAGATGCATTTGTTCAATAAAGTCAGTATCAGAAACAGTACCATAGCTGCCTGTCACTCATCTTCCATCGCAATCAACAGAGGCTGTCGCTGTGTCTTCAGATCCTCACTTGCGCACCGTAGGATACCCTCTCCGCAGTCCAACTGGTTCAAGTTCTAGTTGCGACGACCAAACTGTAGATGGTTTATGTACCGTATGCAACCCAGCTTCCTACACACACACACACACACACACACATACACATTAACATTTGGTGACCCCCGACCTTGGTCATCCTTTCAAACTGTATAACAAGCTACAGTGAAAGGATTCGATCTGGACATCAGATTGAAGCAGTCAACAGGACATCTTCAATAAAAATTTGGCATCAGGCCATACACTTACGGTAGCATCTCCTACCAATAAGTATCACTTTGGCAAATCTGACATATTCAGGTTATCAGCCAACAGAAAAACAGCTATAGAATTCGATTACCACCGAGGCAATCAATTTTTGTTTTTTCGTGCGTTCCAAAAAGTACTAAGTACAAACAGATAAAATGGATACACATATGGAGTCAGAAGCTGCCGCTACAATGGCAATGGATGTGCAACAAGAGATTGGTGAGGAAATATCGAGGTGCATTCGGAACTTTAAAAAAGATTCCCAAGAACGAAAGCAAACGGCCTTTTATTTTCAAGCCAAAATATCAGCACTCGAAAATGCGTGGAATCGCTTCAACAAAAACGACTCCAAACTTCGCGATACAGACAAAACAGATGAATACGTAAAATTCCGTGAAGACTTACGTACAACCTGTAAGCAACACATTACGATCTTTACCGAATGCCTGGATAAGCTATCACAGACTACTAGTGCTCGTGGGGAACGTCAAATCGTCTTTAAAGAAAAGCATGAGAATCCTCCAGTAGATCCCAGAGAAAGCGGTCTCATCCAGCAGCCCTCAAAGGATTACAGCAAACTGCTTTCACTATGTCGCCGACAAAAGGCCATAGTAGAGTCCGTTAAACGCAATCTGGAACAACTTTCAGAGGCGGATGGACGCACATCAAATGATTTGATAAAATCACTATGGACTCAAGCACAGGAAGTCCTCTTCACAATTCATGAGGAATATGAGGACCCAGTGGAAAAAGGGTATGACATGGAATCCTACCTAACACTGGAAAGTAAGGTCCAAAGAGCATTGGCAAAATCAGCCACACCAAACACGGATAACGTGCATCTTCCACGCATCAGCATCCCAAAGTTTGATGAGGATCTATTAAAATGTACCCAGTTCTTCGATCTGTCCTCATGCATGGTGCATGAGACCAACATGCCTACGGTGAAAAAGATGTGGTATCTTAAAACCACCGTTACCGGCGAGGCAGAAAGATTGATTCGACATATCGATCTAAAGGAAGAAAATTATGAAGCCGCTTGGGAAATACTAGTTGACGCATACAACAATCCCAGAGATGTTTCGAACACGGTACTGAACCGCTTCCTCAATCACCAAACAATTAATGACGATCCAAAGTCATTAAAAGAATTATATATAACAACCATAGAATCCCTTGCATCACTAAAGGGATTGGGCATCAATATATCTACATGGGATCCGATATTGATTGCCATTATCAGAAACAAACTGGATGTAACAAATAAAGCCTTGTATGAGCAATCATTGGGAAGCTCAAAGAACATTCAGGCGCTGGATACGATGCTTCAGTTCTTGGAGCAAAGAATTCGGGTTCTAGGAACCAGTAAGAAGCCACCAGCATCAAGGAGAGAGCCAAAAGGCACGACATGTGCATCAGCAAACACAGGGAGAACTCGAGCACCCTTATGCACATTCTGCAAAAAAGCAAGCCATTGGCTCTACGGATGCAAAGAATTTCGCTCCAAATCTCCATCAGAACGACTAAATTGGGTACAAAAACAAAAAATGTGCGTTAATTGTTTTAGAACAAATCACAAAACAAACGCATGCCCTGGTCGAAACTGCTTCAAGTGTGACAGGAAGCACAACACGATGCTACATTTGGAAACAGCATCAGGCGCAGCTACAGAATCAAGAGGCCCGACGGTTGGTGCAGCAAGTAACAATAGTTACAATCTTTTGGCCACAGCAAAGGTGGCAGTAGAAGCCAACAACGGGCAGGTTGCTAATTTCAGAGCACTGCTAGATTCAGGATCACAGATAAACTTGATCTCTGAACGAATGGCATCAATGTTGTCACTCAAACTAAAAGACACAACATTACGGATCGAAGGAATTGGAGGTCAATCAAAGACCAGCAGAGCACGAGTAAATGTGCTCATGAAATCCCTTCACAATGGTTTTACGCAAAGAATTGAAGCTTTCGTATTACCACAGATAATAGCTGATCAACCAGCTCAGGCACTCGATTCAGATAGCTTAAACATACCAAGCAAGATCTCACTGGCAGATCCAAACTTCCATAAGCCAGGCAAAATCGACATGCTAATCGGAGCCGAGCATTACTACTCGCTGCTCCTACCAAATCAACAGCAGCTAAGGACAGGAGGCCCGTTGCTACAAAACACGAAACTGGGATGGATTGTGGCAGGAAAAGTCAAATCTGCCCACAACTCCTCACCCATTTGTGCCACGGGAGTAAACGAGCTCATGGAAAGATTCTGGACTCTGGACAATCTAGAGACGGAAGACAAACCACGCACTCCAGTGGAAGCACGGTGTGAAGCTCATTTTATAGAAAATCTTCATTTTCCGAACACCCTTCAGCCCTGGGGGAGTCTTTGGAAACCGCAACAAAAAGATTCCTAGCGCTGGAGCGGCGGTGGACTTCATGGAAGAGTATGAACGACTAGGACATATGAAGATTGTCCTACCATCAAAAGTTCCCAAAAGGCACTACTTCATTCCACATCATTGTGCACTCAAACCTGAGAGCACCACCACAAAGCTTCGGGTAGTATTCGATGCATCATGCAAGTCAACAAGCGGGAAATCCTTGAACGACATTCTGCAGGCTGGACCCACCGTTCAGAGCGAACTTATGTCCATTCTGCTACGATTTCGAATTCATAAGTCTGGAGAAACAATCCATCCGAAGAGATCAGGTACTATCGCCTGAAAACAGTAACATATGGAACAACAGCTGCTCCGTTCCTAGCAACGAAGTGTCTGGATCATTTGGCAATACAATACAAAGACAGACTACCAGTAGGATCAACAACATTAAAAACAGATTTCTATGTTGACGACTGTCTAACTGGAGCAAACACGATTCCAGAAGCAATTCATGTTCGACAAGAACTAAATAAGATATTGCTACCGTCCGGTTTCAAATTGCGCAAGTGGTGCTCCAACAATGAGCAACTTCTCCAAGGAATCCCCAAAGAGGATATTGTAACCGATGTAAAACTAGGAGAGACACTAGAGCACTACAGCGTGAAAACTCTGGGTCTCATCTGGATGCCGAAGAAGGATACATTGTGTGGACGAACACAGAAAAGCCAGGCTACACGCATCACCAAATGGGTGGTATGTTCCGAACTGGCCCAAATCTTTGACCCACTAGGACTCTTTGCGCCGGTGGTAGTAAAGGCAAAAATCTTCATGCAACAACTTTGGGAGCTCAAACTGGATTGGGATGACGAATTACCATTACAACACCAAATCGAATGGAAAGAATACCGGGACGACTTACAAACATTGAACAAAATGCAAATTCCCCGGCATATCTACGATGGTAAAATCTCAGTTACCCAAGAACTCCATACGTTTGTAGATGCATCAGAATGAGCATATGGCGCAGCTGTATATGTACGCGCTACATACAAAAACAACCAAGTGTCAGTAAGACTGCTCTGTTCGAAATCACGTGTGGCGCCGACAGCCAAACAATCGCTACCACGGTTAGAACTTTGTGCTGCAGTCCTCGGTGCCGAGCTCACAAACCGAGTCCGACAGGATCTGCACATGGACATTAACACGGTTTCAGGATGGTTTTGGAGTGATTCTACCGTTGTGTTATCCTGGATAAACGCATCGTCATCAACATACCATACCTTTGTGGCAAATCGAATAGCCAAAATCCAGGCATTAACAAACCAGTCACAATGGCGTCACGTGTCATCGGCCAACAACGCAGCCGATGTCCTGTCGAGAGGAATCGCAGCAAGCAGACTGGCAGATCACAATCTGTGGTTATATGGACCATTATTCCTGCACGGATCTCGAGACAACTGGACGAAGGCACCCAACATAGAACCCAGCAATCTTGAGAGAAAGGCTAAACATGTAAGCTTGCCAATCACACCCAGCGCACTTGGGGATGAATTATATACTTGCAGACATAGCAACTCGTTTCACAAGCTGCAACGCATTGTGGCATATATGTTACGCTTCTGCTACAAAACCAACAGAGCGAACACCACGAAGCTCTGCGCAGAAGAACTGACTCACGCCCGCACTATAATCCTGCGTACCATACAACAAGTCGAGTTTACAGCAGAGCTAAAACAGTTCCAACGATATAAGACTGTGGATAAAAAGAGCTCGATCATATCGTTATCTCCCTTCCTAGGAGACGATGAGCTCATCCGAGTTGGTGGTAGATGTGAAGAAGCTCTACTTCCATACAACGCAAAACACCCAGTCTTGCTGCCTTACAATGACCCAATCGTCAAAATGATTTTGCGGGAGCTACATGAGGAGAACATGCATTGTGGTGCTCAAGCATTAAGGGCAATCGCAAGACAACAATATTGGATTATCAATGACAAGACAATGGCTAGAAGCATCATCCACAGCTGTGTTAGATGCACCAAAGCTAGGCCAAAGCTGATGCACCAAATCATGGGCAATCTCCCAGCACAACGAGTCACACAAGCACGCCCGTTTCTTAATGCAGGCGTCGACTACTGTGGACCAATCTCGATCCACCATAAGATCCGAGGCAAAAGACCAGATAAGGCGTACATCGCCGTGTTCTGCTGCTTTTCCACAAAGGCAGTACACCTGGAGCTGGTAAGCGACCTGACCACAGATGCATTCTTGGCCGCCCTGCGTCGATTCTTAAGCAGACGTGGGAAGTGCCAAACTATTCATTGCGACAATGCAACGAACTTTGTGGGTGCAAACAATCAGCTTAAAGAACTAGAAGACTCTATATTCAGCTCAAAGGCAAGTGCTCTGATCACGAATCATTGCAACAAAAAGCAAGTGGATTTTAAATTCATTCCTCCCAGGGCTCCATCGTTTGGCGGTCTCTGGGAAGCGGCGGTAAAATCAGCAAAAAAGCTGTTGATAACAACCACCAACACAGCCTCATTGACATTTGAAGAACTAAACACAGTAATAATCGAAATTGAAGCAATTCTCAATTCTCGACCCATCACTCCAATGTCAAATGATCCCACTGATACAACAGCGCTCACCCCAGGACACTTCCTGATTGGTGAACCATTAACAACGCCTCCTGACGTCAATACTGATCATCAAGGAAGAACATTGGTCAAGCGCTGGGAATTGGTATCGCGCCTAAAGCATTCATTCTGGAAACAATGGTCTACAGAATACCTCAAAGAATTGCAAGCTCGGCATAAATGGAAGACCGCTTCACCAAACGTACCTGAAGGATTATTAGTTTTGGTTAAGGAAGACAACATTCCTGTAATGAAGTGGCCAATGGGTCGCATCATTAAGACATATCCTGGACAGGACAACCACGTACGAGTGGTTGACGTTAAGACAGCATCTGGCGTATACAAGCGCCCGATCACTCGTCTAGCGCCGCTCTTTCCAGAAGATGTGGCAGTCAAACGTTCCCACAACATGATGAGCCACCCACACAGCGAACAACAAAAATTTCACCTACATTAACGTCAACATTAGTGGTGCTGTTGCTCATGCTTCCATTAGCATTGTCACAGTCAATAAATGTGACACAATTCGAAAACAAGCCTGGAATATTCTATGAGAAACTTGGAACATCAAGAATAGCAACGTCTGAGTGGACCATGGTCGTATACTATGACTTGGACCCATATTGGAAGGATATGCAACTAATGTCTGCTGAAATTTCAGAGTTACGATACATGTGCCCGGAATTAAAAAATGTTCCGGCATGTAACTCCATAGTTCAACACTTTCAACATGTGCGTAACGAGCTACAAGCAGGAAGCGTTTTAATGAAAACCTCTCGAAAACGCAGATCGCCGCTGGACATCATAGGAAACGTAGCAAGCAGCCTTTTTGGTGTTCTTGACGCAAAATACGCAGAAGAGATGACTCAAGTAATTGAGAAAGTGAAAACCAATGAAGACTTTCTACTACATCTGCTCCAAAACCAAACATCAATTGTCGACGCGACAATAAACGTAGTCAGAAAAGACAAAGTAACAACTGATAATCGCCTAAAAATTTTGGAACAGCATATGGCTACCATCAACCGAGAAAGAGGGTCATATCACAGCGATCATCTGACTCAAGCGTACTTAGGACTAATAGCACAATTAACCCTGCTCACAACAACTCTCCAACGAATGCAGTCCGACATATCTGATGTCCTAATCGGTATTCATCATCGGAGAATAAGCTCCACGCTGGTGTCTCCCGAGCAACTAATAGATCAACTAGACCAGATACTGGATCATTTGCCACAAGATCAAATGCTGCCGGTCACAACGAAGGAGGTGATTCAGCTATACAGAATCATGCGAGCCGAAGGAACCCCGACTGCAAAACACGTCATCTTCAAACTGACGCTACCGCTGGTTTCAACAGCTCAGTTCGAAGTTTTCAGCATCATCCCAATTCCGTTTTGGGATTCAACAAGCTGGAGTCTATTTGACCTCAGAACCACCATAATAACGGTGAACATCCACCGAGACCAGTTCATGGGCACTACCCAAGAGGAATTCCGACGTTGTCTTAAAGTACACAACGAGGAGTTCATCTGCTTTGACCATCAGACGATCTTCAATGTGGACAATCGCTGTGAGTTTCAACTGTTTAACAATAAAACAGAAACACTGTGTCAGGTAACACACACAAAGGCTGACACGGTGTGGCTAAAAACTCAGCATCCAAATAATTGGATCTTCGCAACGCATTCTACAACCAAACTTCAAGCAGTATGCAACGGAGTTCCGTCAACCATAACACTGGAAGGAACTGGTCTACTCTCCATGTCCCCTGGTTGCACTGCTCGCCATACTGAAGTAAGCATCAGCACCTTCAGCACCACAATCAGCGAAGTAAAATCGACTTACACTCGGTTTGATGACGTGAGCCCACCGGAGACATCACCCTCGCCACCAATGTGGCAACTGAAGAACCAGACATCAGACTTTTTTCAAGAACTTGATGATTTACGCCAGCAACTATCAACCATCAATCATCAGGAGCTGCCACACCATCTCACCACCGTGCAGCACCATCAACTCGCTGCTTACGCAACCCTAGCAATATTAATTTTATTGATCATCGCCTTCATTTTCCGGGAGAAATATCAACTATGGAAACCAAGGCCATCAAATCCCGATCCAGCCATGTCATCACCCCCTATACCCCCTGCACGCCGGTTTGCGGTCGACTTGAGCGATGGTTGAACACCAGTTCAACGGCCGGGAGAATGTTCAGACACAGACATGTATTTAATGAATATTAGGAATATACAGTTCAATCTCATACACAACTACTCATAAATAAAATTGTTCATGTCATTTCATGTAACTGAATATGACGACACGAAAAATACATTAGCAACTAAGAATAGACAATAGCACTTGTAAACTCGAACCCACCAAAAGGGATCAAGCAATAAACTATCTACTTTATTGCTGCCAAGTACCTAAGTAAATACACTGAAATATAACCCCCGCACAGAGTAAGTATACCCAATCTAAAAATACACTCACAAGGAGCCTGTGCGGTCCTTCCCATAGAATAAGAATTCCACTGTTAGCTATATAAGGAGATGCATTTGTTCAATAAAGTCAGTATCAGAAACAGTACCATAGCTGCCTGTCACTCATCTTCCATCGCAATCAACAGAGGCTGTCGCTGTGTCTTCAGATCCTCACTTGCGCACCGTAGGATACCCTCTCCGCAGTCCAACTGGTTCAAGTTCTAGTTGCGACGACCAAACTGTAGACGGTTTATGTACCGTATGCAACCCAGCTTCCTACACACACACACATACACATTAACAATATCATTGAAATGTCGTATTATATTCCGAAGTTAAAAGACAAAGTATGGCGCGTAATAAATAGTTGTGTCGAGTGTATCATTGTCAATGAAAAGACAGGAAAACGTGAGGGTTATTTGCAACCAATAAACAAGGGTGATAGGCCGTTACAAACGGATCACATTGATCACGTTGGACCAATGGAAATGACTAGAAAACAGTACAATTATATACTGGTTGTCGTTGATGGATTTTCTAAGTTTGTTTGGTTATATTCTACTCGTAGTAAAGGCGTTGAAGAGGTCATTAAGTGTTTGGAAATTCAGGGGACTAGTTTTGGTAATCCGAACAGAATAGTGACAGATAGAGGTGCAGCGTTTATGTCCAATTTGTTTCGTGAATACTGTGAGAGGCAGAAAATACAGCATTTAATGATTGCCACAGGTGTTCCACGTGGGAATGGTCAAGTCGAAAGGATGCACAAGATAGTGGTGCCTATGTTGTCGAAATTGTGTCAGGGTAATTCCGGTAGTTGGTATAAGCATCTAGGAAAAGTTCAGCAAATGATCAACAGTGTTGAACCGGGAAGCACCAAGGTAACACCTTTCAAGATATTGACTGGGCTAGACATGCGTATAGGAATGGATCCCAAAATAAAAGAAATATTGGAAGAATCACTGATCAAAGACTTGAACAAGGACCGCGAAAAAATTAGAAAGGAAGTAGTTGAAAACATCGCACGGTTACAGAAGGAAAACAAGAAGAATTTTTGACTTAAAAAGGAAACTAGATAGACAGAATGAGGTTAATGAGCTAGTAGCTATCAAGTGTACTCAGTATGGTACTGGATTAAAGCTAAAAGGAAAGTATCTAGGGCCGTATAAGGTGGTTAGGGTAAAGAATCATGGAAGGTACGAAGTCGAGAAGATTGGGGATACTGAGGGTCCCTATAAGACCTCTACAGTTTCAGAATATATGAAACCTTGGCTAGACCCATCCGAGGCGAATGGTCCGTCAGGACAGCCGAATGTAGGAAACAGAGGAAAGAGAGAGACACGAAGCGGTCGTGTTTTCGTCGTGTCGTCGGGATAGAGCAGTAATCGGCCCTGAGAGAGCCGATAGCAAGAGAGAGAGATCACTCAGTTGTCAGTTCAGCCACGCATCAGACGTACACGCATATAATTACTCACAAACATACTTAATGTAAAACTTGGAGCTGTTATAATTTTAAATCCAACATACTTATCAAATAAATGTTACTCGTTGCCATCAAGCAACTTAAACTACTACATGTATTCGGATTATAAAAATTTCGCCTCAGCTAATTTTACCGCAGCTATTAAGTCATCATCATCTTCGTCCCGAAGTAGTTCCTGGAGTCGAGATCTTTTATCATCATCCTGATTATCTACTAAATCGAAAATGTTGTCATCATCCGGGAAAATGTATGATGGATTATCATTATTAGGCGTTGCATTCCTTGGGTCATCGTCGTCATCATCCCATTTAATGTTACTTAACCAGGTGAAGTTGCTCTCGAGATAGGTTAGGGTCTTAATCCCAAAAATCAAGGACAGGTCTACGGAGCTCGGCTGAGAGTCCAGATTTATGGTTGATTCCGGTTGAGAATGGATAAAAATGATTTCGACGTCATCCATCGTTGTTGAAAGATTACTAGTTTATGTACTAGCTGTAAGCTGTGAGTAGTTATTATATAGGCACTTTGCTATGGGACAGTGTTAGGTACACAAAGGAGGAATATAAATTATAGAGAAAGTAGAAAGGTTCAAGGGCATCGAAACTGTTTTTCAGGAAACACTTAAAAAGATATTTATAAGATATTTTATTAACATTGAATTGGGAAAGAATTTCTGCTATGTTATTAACTGGTCAAGTTAAATGAATACTTATAGGATATTTTATAAGCATTGAAGTAAGAATTGGCCGCTGAGTAAAAAAAGTGAGAGTTCGGTAAAAGGGTCGATGGCAGAGAATTTTAGGAAATGTTTTAAGTGTGGAGACAAATCGCATTTGAGGAAAGATTGTCCCAAAAATATTTTTTGTTGTTTCAAATGTGGACAACCAGGGCACCGTGCTGCAAGCTGTAATGTCAAGGTCGAAACCAGACAAGGAAAGAGATCGAATACGAACATTATTCGAGATAAGGAAGTCGTTGATAAGCCGTCAGGTATTTTCACTCCATCAGGTTTGGAATTAAAGGATATTAAGTACGCGAATTTGTTATTCCAAGGTTTGATTGATACTGGAGCAGATTTGTGTTTAATTCGCAGGAGGGTTTTTTTGTAATTTGGAAATCTTGAACTGATCGGCCAGGAAAAATGTTTAACAGGTATTGGAGATAGTCAAGTTGTAACTTTTGGTAGCTTTTCGATACCAGTGAAAATCGATGAGATTGAAATGGAGGTAGAATTTCATGTCATTCCAGACGAGGATATTGGTTTTGAAGCCATTTTAGGAAGGACTATTCTGGATCATGTTAACTTGCAAGTTTCTAAGACAGGAACAAGATTTGTTCGTAGAGTTTGTGGCGAGGATAAAGATAAGAAACTTAATCAGGTAGCATGCGTGGAATTGTTTAATGAATATAAAGGAATTTGCATGTGAAGTATTGACGAAGTTGAGAAGTAGTTTTCAATTGATGTTGGTCATCTCAGTGAAGCACATGCTAGAGAGGTTAGGGGTATGGTAGGAAAGTACCAACCTCAGAGAAATGTAGATGCGTCAATAAAAATGAAAATTGTACTAGTGGATGAGATACCAGTTTTCCAGCATCCGAGACGATTACCGTTGTGTGAACAGGAAATCGTGGACAAGCAAGTGGAAGAGTGGCTGGCTCAGAAGATTATAAAGCCAAGTACATTGGAGTATGCATCACCAGTAGTATTGGTACCCAAAATGAACGGTAGCAAGATTGCAGTGGTTACCGAAAGCTGAATGAGAAAATAGTTCGCGATAACTTTCCAATGTCACATATGGATACAGTGTTGGAGAAACTGCAGGGTGCAAAGTATTTCAACACGTTGGATTTAACGAATGGTTTTTTCCATGTGCCTGTAGAAGTTGAGTCTTAAAAATATACGTCTTTTGTGACTCAGAATGGTCAGTTCGAATTTTTATATGTACCATTCGGAATTTCAAATTCTCCAGCGGTGTTCACCAGATTTATAATGGCTGTGTTGAGAGATTTAGTAAAGGATAATGAAGCAGCAGTCTATATGGATGACGTTATTATTTGTAGTCAAGATATAGAAGAAGGTTTGTTAAAGTTGAGAAAAGTACTGAAGATAGCGGAAATGAATGGGCTACGTATAAATTGGAGAAAGTGTCAGCTGTTACGACAAAGGGTTCATTTTCTGGGGTATATAATAGAAAAGAATACGATAAGACCAAGTGACGAGAAGACGAGGGCAGTCGAAAAGTTCCTAGTGCCAGTTGATAAAAAAGCAGTGCAGAGTTTCATAGGATTGACTTCTTATTTCCGAAAGTTTATTGAGGGTTATGCTTTTATTGCAAAACCATTTACAGATCTGCTGCGGAAGGATGTTAAATTTGAATTTAAGGAGATACATCAGGTTGCGTTTGAATAACTAAAGGTAGCATTGATTAGTAGACCTGTTTTAGAAATGTACAACCCGAAGTTGGAGACAGAAATCCATACTGATGCATCAAAATGGGGATATGGAGCCGTGTTACTGCAAAAGAGTTTGGAAGACAGCCAATTCCATCCAGTTCAATATATGAGCCGTAGGACTAAGCCATGTCAAGAGAAATATCCTGCTTATGACCTTGAGGTTCTGGCAATTATCGAAGCTTTAGCGAAATGGCGTGTATACGTTTTGGGTATAAAGTTCAAAATTGTCACAGATTGTAATGCATTTACAATGAGTAGCACGTTGGGCCATGTACCTACAAGATTTTAATTATGTTATAGAACATCGCTCAGGAACGAAGATGAGGCACGTTGACGCGTTGAGTCGTGTACCTTGTTTTATGGTGACCGAAAGTATAGCTCATCGTTTGAAAGAAGCTCAGCTAACCGACGATTGGGTTAAGGCTGTTAAAAGTATTGTGGAAGACAAGGAATATTATATTATTAGATTATTATATTCAGAATCAGATTTTGTTTATGGATCCGGATAAGGAGCTTATCGTAGTACCAGCTCAGTTGGAAAATGAGATTATATCAATAGCACATAAGCAAGGACATTTTTCAGTTAAAAAGACACAAGATATCATTGAAATGTCGTATTATATTCCGAAGTTAAAAGACAACGTATGGCGCGTAATAAATAGTTGTGTCGAGTGTATCATTGTCAATGAAAAGACAGGAAAACGTGAGGGTTATTTGCAACCAATAGACAAGGGTGATAGGCCGTTACAAACGGATCACATTGATCACGTTGGACCAATGGAAATGACTAAAAAACAGTACAATTATATACTGGTTGTCGTTGATGGATTTTCTAAGTTTGTTTGGTTATATTCTACTCGTAGTAAAGGCGTTGAAGAGGTCATTAAGTGTTTGGAAATTCAGGGGACTAGTTTTGGTAATCCGAACAGAATAGTGACAGATTGAGGTGCAGCGTTTATGTCCAATTTGTTTCGTGAATACTGTGAGAGGCAGAAAATACAGCATTTAATGATTGCCACAGGCGTTCCACGTGGGAATGGTCAAGTCGAAAGGATGCACAAGATAGTGGTGCCTATGTTGTCGAAATTGGGTCAGGGTAATTCCGGTAGTTGGAAAAGCATCTAGGAAAAGTTCAGCAAATGATCAACAGTGTTGAACCGGGAAGCATCAAGGTAACACCTTTCAAGATATTGACTGGGCTAGACATGCGTATAGGAATGGATCCCAAAATAAAAGAAATATTGGAAGAATCACTGATCAAAGACTTGAACAAGGACCGCGAAAAAATTAGAAAGGAAGTAGTTGAAAACATCGCACGGTTACAGAAGGAAAACAAGAAGAATTTTTGACTTAACAAGGAAACTAGATAGACAGAATGAGGTTAATGAGCTAGTAGCTATCAAGCGTACTCAGTATGGTACTGGATTAAAGCTAAAAGGAAAGTATCTAGGGCCGTATAAGGTGGTTAGGGTAAAGACTCATGGAAGGTACGAAGTCGAGAAGATTGGGGATACTGAGGGTCCCTATAAGACCTCTACAGTTTCAGAATATATGAAACCTTGGCTAGACCCATCCGAGGCGAATGGTCCGTCAGGACAGCCGAATGTAGGAAACAGAGGAAAGAGAGAGACGCGAAGCGGTCGTGTTTTCGTCGTGTTGTCGGGATAGAGCAGTAATCGGCCCTGAGAGAGCCGATAGCAAGAGAGAGAGATCACTCAGTTGTCTGTTCAGCCACGCATCAGACGTACACGCATATAATTACTCACAAACATACTTAATGTAAAACTTGGAGCTGTTATAATTTTAAGTCCAACATACTTATCAAATAAATGTTACTCGTTGCCATCAAGCAACTTAAACTACTACATGTATTCGGATTATTAAAATTTCGCCTCAGCTATTAAGTCATCATCATCTTCGTCCCGAAGTAGTTCCTGGAGTCGAGATCTTTTATCATCATCCTGATTATCTACTAAATCGAAAATGTTGTCATCATCCGGGAAAATGTATGATGGATTATCATTATTAGGCGTTGCATTCCTTGGGTCATCGTCGTCATCATCCCATTTAATGTCACTTAACCAGGTGAAGTTGCTCTCGAGATAGGTTAGGGTCTTAATCCCAAAAATCAAGGACAGGTCTACGGAGCTCGGCTGAGAGTCCAATTTATGGTTGATTCCGGTTGAGAATCGATAAAAATGATTTCGAGGTCATCCATCGTTGTTGAAAGATTACTAGTTTATGTACTAGCTGTAAGCTGTGAGTAGTTATTATATAGGCACTTTTCTATGGGACAGTGTTAGGTACACAAAGGAGGAATATAAATTATAGAGAAAGTAGAAAGGTTCAAGGGCATCGAAACTGTTTTTCAGGAAACACTTAAAAAGATATTTATAAGATATTTTATTAACATTGAATTGGGAAACAATTTCTGCTATGTTATTAACTGGTCAAGTTAAATGAATACTTATAGGATATTTTATAAGCATTGAAGTAAGAATTGGCCGCTGAGTAATAAAAGTGAGAGTTCGGTAAAAGGGTCGATGGCAGAGAATTTTAGGAAATGTTTTAAGTGTGGAGACAAATCGCATTTGAGGAAAGATTGTCCCAAAAATATTTTTTGTTGTTTCAAATGTGGACAACCAGGGCACCGTGCTGCAAGCTGTAATGTCAAGGTCGAAACCAGACAAGGAAAGAGATCGAATACGAACATTATTCGAGATAAGGAAGTCGTTGATAAGCCGTCAGGTATTTTCACTCCATCAGGTTTGGAATTAAAGGATATTAAGTACGCGAATTTGTTATTCCAAGGTTTGATTGATACTGGAGCAGATTTGTGTTTAATTCGCAGGAGGGTTTTTTTGTAATTTGGAAATCTTGAACTGATCGGCCAGGAAAAATGTTTAACAGGTATTGGAGATAGTCAAGTTGTAACTTTTGGTAGCTTTTCGATACCAGTGAAAATCGATGAGATTGAAATGGAGGTAGAATTTCATGTCATTCCAGACGAGGATATTGGTTTTGAAGCCATTTTCGGAAGGACTATTCTGGATCATGTTAACATGCAAGTTTCTAAGACAGGAACAAGATTTGTTCGTAGAGTTTGTGGCGAGGATAAAGATAAGAAACTTAATCAGGTAGCATGCGTGGAATTGTTTAATGAATATAAAGGAATTTGCATGTGAAGTATTGACGAAGTTGAGAAGGAGTTTTCAATTGATGTTGGTCATCTCAGTGAAGCACATGCTAGAGAGGTTAGGGGTATGGTAGGAAAGTACCAACCTCAGAGAAATGTAGATGCGTCAATAAAAATGAAAATTGTACTAGTGGATGAGATACCAGTTTTCCAGCATCCGAGACGATTACCGTTGTGTGAACAGGAAATCGTGGACAAGCAAGTGGAAGAGTGGCTGGCTCAGAAGATTATAAAGCCAAGTACATTGGAGTATGCATCACCAGTAGTATTGGTACCCAAAATGAACGGTAGCAAGATTGCAGTGGTTACCGAAAGCTGAATGAGAAAATAGTTCGCGATAACTTTCCAATGTCACATATGGATACAGTGTTGGAGAAACTGCAGGGTGCAAAGTATTTCAAAGTATAATGAAGCAGCAGTCTATATGGATGACGTTATTATTTGTAGTCAAGATATAGAAGAAGGTTTGTTAAAGTTGAGAAAAGTACTGAAGATAGCGGAAATGAATGGGCTACGTATAAATTGGAGAAAGTGTCAGCTGTTACGACAAAGGGTTCATTTTCTGGGGTATATAATAGAAAAGAATACGATAAGACCAAGTGATGAGAAGACGAGGGCAGTCGAAAAGTTCCTAGTGCCAGTTGATAAAAAAGCAGTGCAGAGTTTCATAGAATTGACTTCTTATTTCCGAAAGTTTATTGAGGGTTATGCTTTTATTGCAAAACCATTTACAGATCTGCTGCGGAAGGATGTTAAATTTGAATTTAAGGAGATACATCAGGTTGCGTTTGAATAACTAAAGGTAGCATTGATTAGTAGACCTGTTTTAGAAATGTACAACCCGAAGTTGGAGACAGAAATCCATACTGATGCATCAAAATGGGGATATGGAGCCGTGTTACTGCAAAAGAGTTTGGAAGACAGCCAATTCCATCCAGTTCAATATATGAGCCGTAGGACTAAGCCATGTCAAGAGAAATATCCTGCTTATGACCTTGAGGTTCTGGCAATTATCGAAGCTTTAGCGAAATGGCGTGTATACGTTTTGGGTATAAAGTTCAAAATTGTCACAGATTGTAATGCATTTACAATGAGTAGCACGTTGGGCCATGTACCTACAAGATTTTAATTATGTTATAGAACATCGCTCAGGAACGAAGATGAGGCACGTTGACGCGTTGAGTCGTGTACCTTGTTTTATGGTGACCGAAAGTATAGCTCATCGTTTGAAAGAAGCTCAGCTAACCGACGATTGGGTTAAGGCTGTTAAAAGTATTGTGGAAGACAAGGAATATTATATTATTAGATTATTATATTCAGAATCAGATTTTGTTTAAGGATCCGGATAAGGAGCTTATCGTAGTACCAGCTCAGTTGGAAAATGAGATTATATCAATAGCACATAAGCAAGGACATTTTTCAGTTAAAAAGACACAAGATATCATTGAAATGTCGTATTATATTCCGAAGTTAAAAGACAACGTATGGCGCGTAATAAATAGTTGTGTCGAGTGCATCATTGTCAATGAAAAGACAGGAAAACGTGAGGGTTATTTGCAACCAATAGACAAGGGTGATAGGCCGTTACAAACGGATCACATTGATCACGTTGGACCAATGGAAATGACTAAAAAACAGTACAATTATATACTGGTTGTCGTTGATGGATTTTCTAAGTTTGTTTGGTTATATTCTACTCGTAGTAAAGGCGTTGAAGAGGTCATTAAGTGTTTGGAAATTCAGGGGACTAGTTTTGGTAATCCGAACAGAATAGTGACAGATTGAGGTGCAGCGTTTATGTCCAATTTGTTTCGTGAATACTGTGAGAGGCAGAAAATACAGCATTTAATGATTGCCACAGGCGTTCCACGTGGGAATGGTCAAGTCGAAAGGATGCACAAGATAGTGGTGCCTATGTTGTCGAAATTGGGTCAGGGTAATTCCGGTAGTTGGAAAAGCATCTAGGAAAAGTTCAGCAAATGATCAACAGTGTTGAACCGGGAAGCATCAAGGTAACACCTTTCAAGATATTGACTGGGCTAGACATGCGTATAGGAATGGATCCCAAAATAAAAGAAATATTGGAAGAATCACTGATCAAAGACTTGAACAAGGACCGCGAAAAAATTAGAAAGGAAGTAGTTGAAAACATCGCACGGTTACAGAAGGAAAACAAGAAGAATTTTTGACTTAACAAGGAAACTAGATAGACAGAATGAGGTTAATGAGCTAGTAGCTATCAAGCGTACTCAGTATGGTACTGGATTAAAGCTAAAAGGAAAGTATCTAGGGCCGTATAAGGTGGTTAGGGTAAAGACTCATGGAAGGTACGAAGTCGAGAAGATTGGGGATACTGAGGGTCCCTATAAGACCTCTACAGTTTCAGAATATATGAAATCTTGGCTAGACCCATCCGAGGCGAATGGTCCGTCAGGACAGCCGAATGTAGGAAACAGAGGAAAGAGAGAGACGCGAAGCGGTCGTGTTTTCGTCGTGTCGTCGGGATAGAGCAGTAATCGGCCCTGAGAGAGCCGATAGCAAGAGAGAGAGATCACTCAGTTGTCAGTTCAGCCACGCATCAGACGTACACGCATATAATTACTCACAAACATACTTAATGTAAAACTTGGAGCTGGTATAATTTTAAGTCCAACATACTTATCAAATAAATGTTACTCGTTGCCATCAAGCAACTTAAACTACTACATGTATTCGGATTATTAAAATTTCGCCTCAGCTAATTTTACCGCAGCTATTAAGTCATCATCATCTTCGTCCCGAAGTAGTTCCTGGAGTCGAGATCTTTTATCATCATCCTGATTATCTACTAAATCGAAAATGTTGTCATCATCCGGGAAAATGTATGATGGATTATCATTATTAGGAGTTGCATTCCTTGGGTCATCGTCGTCATCATCCCATTTAATGTCACTTAACCAGGTGAAGTTGCTCTCGAGATAGGTTAGGGTCTTAATCCCAAAAATCAAGGACAGGTCTACGGAGCTCGGCTGAGAGTCCAATTTATGGTTGATTCCGGTTGAGAATCGATAAAAATGATTTCGAGGTCATCCATCGTTGTTGAAAGATTACTAGTTTATGTACTAGCTGTAAGCTGTGAGTAGTTATTATATAGGCACTTTGCTATGGGACAGTGTTAGGTACACAAAGGAGGAATATAAATTATAGTGAAAGTAGAAAGGTTCAAGGGCATCGAAACCGTTTTTCAGGAAACACTTAAAAAATACCTCTAAACTATCACATTAGATTCATTGCAAAGGGATGACCTACCTGTTTGAGGGTTGTTTGAATCGCAACACGGGACCAATCGTAAAAACAGGTTCATTGACAGTAAGAGGGAGGAGAGAGAATATAAATGAGCGAAGGATCGATTTGAGAGGATTTTACATGGTTGAGAAACAGGATTGAGATCGAAGTTAGTTCACATTATCACCGATAGGTGGCGCCACCAAGTAGTAAGGATAAGGGACGGCCGTATATTTACTCTAAGTAGCATTAATTAATTTTGATGTCTTCCTATTATAATTTTATTCTTTGTGTGCTCCTATATATATCTCCATTAATTTGTGTTCTCTTACCATTCAACCCTCTATACGGACATCTAGATACCCAGGTTTCCAACCTATGTTTTCAATAGGATGTACATTTCAGAAACTTCACACATTTGTTTTCCCAATTCAATGCTTATAAAATATCCTATAAGTATTCATTTAACTTGACCAGTTAATAACATAGCAGAAATTGTTTCCCAATTCAATGTTAATAAAATATCTTATAAATATATTTTTAAGTGTTTCCTGAAAAACGGTTTCGATGCCCTTAAACCTTTCTACTTTCTCTACAATTTATATTCCTCCTTTGTGTACCTAACACTGTCCCATAGCAAAGTGCCTATATAATATCTACTGAGTGCAATTGATGAATTGGAAAAGACGTTCCATCAGATACTGTCGAGCAATATTATTGAAGAGTGTTCACGAGGAATAGACCTGTCGCATTTGAACCGTGAGGTGAGGTCAATAATAGGGGGGTTGGTAGAAAATTATAAGCCCGTAAAACCAGAAAACAGCCCTGTTGAAATGAAGATAATATTGTCAGATGAAGTACCGGTCCGTCAAAGACCTAGACGCCTAGACAATGAAAAAGTCGATAAGCAGGTCAGGGATTGGTTAAAGGAAGGAATAATTCGCCATAGTGATCTGAATACTCGTCCCCTGTAGTGCTTGTCGCCAAGAGGGATGGCTCAAAAAGACTTTGTTGTGATTATAAAAAACTTAATGAAAAGATAATTCGTGACAATTTTCCAATGGCGTTAATCGACGATGTTTTACTCAAGCTTCAGGAAGGACGTGGACAGTATGAATTTAATTATGTACCATTTGGGATGACTAACTCCCCTCCAGTATTTATGAGGTACATATATGCGGTTTTCAGACCATTGATAGATGACGGTATTTTGATTGACGGTATTATTATTCCATCAAAGGATGTGCAAGAAGGACTTGAAAAATTACAGAAGGTGTTGAGTATCGCAGAGATTTCAGGATTGCGCATAAAATGGGAGAAATCCCAAGTGTTACAGCGCAATGTTAATTTTTTGGGTTACATAATAGAGAATTCAACGATACGACCATCTCAAGAGAAAACATCGGCAGTTGAAAATTTTCCAATTCCGAGAGACAGGAAACAAGTTCAACACTATTTGGGCCTAACTTCCTATTTCCGTAGATTTGCTAAGGATTTTGCTGTCGTGGCCAGACCACTGACAAACTTGATGAAAAAGGATGTTTCTTTCAAAATGGGTGTTCTCCTGTTCTCCTGTTTTAAGCCATATGAAGCCATACTTTTGCAAATGGACTCAGAGGATCAATGTTTCCACCCGGTAGAATATATGAGTCGTAAGACAACCCCAGCTTAAGAAAAGTATCCTTCATACGAGCTTGAAGTACTCGCTATAGTGCAGGCTCTAAAGAAGTGGACAGTGTATTTGCTTGGGAGAAAGATAAAAATTATTACTGACTGTAATGCTTTTGCGTTAACGATGAGGAAACAAGATGTTCCAGTTAAGGTATCTCATTGGGCCATATTTCTTCAGGACTTCGATTATGAAATTGAGCATCGTTCAGGGACCAAGATGAAACACGTCGATGCATTGAGTAGAGTGCATTGTTTGTTGTTGGAAGATTCACTGAGAAATTGAATAAAGCAGGCTCAACGTCAGGATATTTGGATATCAGCAATTTGTAAGGTGCTAAAGGCGGGTTCTTATGACGACTTTTATTTGAAGCATGACATTTTTCACAAGGATCCAGTTAAAGACTTTATCGTAATACCATCTGGGATGGAAAGCGAAATCATAATGATTGCTCATTGCCAGGGTCATTTTGGTGTCAAAAGAACTATCGATTTAGTGCAGCGCGAATACTTTATTCCAGATTTGTTAGGGAAAGTGGATAGGATTGTTAAGTCATGTGTGGAGTGCATTGTGAGCGACGCAAAATTTGGAAAGAAAGAAGGGTATTTGAATGTAATTGACAAATCTGATGATCCCTTGCAAACGTATCATATTGACCATATTGGACCGATGGAGTTGACTAAGAAACAGTATAACCACGTCCTAGTAGTTGTCGACGCTTTTTCTAAATTTGTCTGTCTTTATCCAATAAAGAGTACAGGCGCTGATGATGTGGTTGATAGGTTGCAGAAACAGGGCGAAGTTTTTGGAAACCCGAAGCGTGTGATCACAGATAGAGGCACTGCATTTACTGCTAATGTTTTCGAGGAATATTGTAAGGAACAGGATATGCAACATTTGCTGATAGCGACAGGAGTGCCGCGTGGTAATGGACAGGTAGAACGAATTAATAAGGTCGTTACTACTATGTTAACAAAGCTTTGCGCAGAAGATCCGAAAGCCTGGTACAAGCATGTTGGTAGGGTACAATTGTTTATAAACTCCACTCATCCGAGAAGTACCAAGATATCGCCATTTAAGATTTTGACAGGCATAAAAATGAGGACAAAGTATGACAGTGACTTAGAAAAGCTTGTAGAGGAAGAGTATATTTTAGAGCTGCAGCAGGAGAAAGAAGAAATTCGCCAGATAGCCAAAGATAACATAGTGCAGATACAAAATGAAAATTGCAAGTCGTTCAACAAATCCCGGAAACCAGAAAAAGAGTACCAAGTTAATGATATGGTAGCTATTAAACGTACCCAATTTGGATCCGGATTGAATCTAAAGGGAAGATTCTTGGGTTCTTATATTGTGACGCGTAAACTAAGACATGGACGGTACATTGTTGAGAAAGTGGGTGATGGTGAAGGGCCTTTGAAGAGTGGCAGAGTATATGAAGACGTGGTCTCAATCATTCGGGTCGAATGATGAGTCAGGACGGCCGAATGTAGGGTTGGCAGCCCTTTAATGAGCATCGATCTATCGCTAGGGATAGTCAAGGGTATGAGAGGAAGATATATCGATAGCTAAGTAAGAGTTCGACTGCTGAAGCGAGTAGACGTGCAGAGAAGAACGTGTTAAGAAAAAGAAACTTATTGTAACCATTTATTAAAATAAAGACAGTACAACGACGTGTGGCTTATATTTGATGGAGTTTCTGGAGCGGATTCTTACTCACTTGTAGGGAGCTTACCAAGGATCCCTACATGTATGTGTGTGCAATGTTTATTTTGCTTGTACTTGAGAATTACTACGTCTCTCAGATCGATCAACTTTCTTCTATTGTTCAAAGAATTAATAGCCGATGGTGTCGTATGCACATATCGAGAGTTTTCTGTAATCAGTATATATCAAATATACAAACTCATAATTTACAGACTTATTCAGACTGCAACATTGTTGTAGAGTCAACAAGTACCCAGCACATTCCAAGTGTGGTAGTCTTATATGTGTGAGAACAACAACTTTTAGGTTTACTGCTTAATGCCGACTGATTTCTGCTGCTGCGGCTTAAGTTACGTCTGTCTGCTGCGATTCTCTCTTTTCGACTCTTTCTTCTTCTCTTTCCGCTTTTGATCTGCTGCTGTTACTACTGCTGTTGCTCATCAGCTGTTCCTCTGCAGCTGTTATTACAGCTGTTGCTCATCCCCGAGGTCCCCTCAATAGTCCAGCTGGCCCTCTCCTTCTTACACTCGGTCATCCTATTAGTCATCAGTCCCTGATGACCATGCTTCCTCGTTTTCTAGAGAAAAGCTCCATAGTTACTTGTAGTCGTATTGCTTGGTCCTTCGACGTCTGCTGCTTTCCGAACATTATAGCGTCCGCCTCGTTACACGTTGGTTATTTCGTATGGTCCTAAGAATTCGCTGGCCATCTTTCTTCCGGTTACAAATTGTGTTCTACGTATGGCTACGAGATCTCCGACCTTGTATCCGTATTCGCATTTCCGCTTTTTATCGAATTGTTCCTTGTATCTGTCCTGAGCCTGCTGAATATTTTCTTTTGCCTCTTATCGCATCTTTTGTCTCTCGTCTTCAAAATTATACCATCTCTTTTTCTATTAGCTGAAGTATGTCGCTATCCGGTCCACAACGCATTTTTACCCCGATCATCAGCTCAAATGGACAACTCTTTGTAGACACATGAACAGTGCTGTTAATAGCCCGCTGAACTCGCGGTACGAACTTATACCATCCGGAAGATTCCTCCGATGACAATTTGGACATTTCCAGCATCATTATGCTCAGAATAGATCGGTTTACGTGTTCAATTTGTCCGATTACCCTTGGTATCCCTGTGGTGCTCCATACGTATTCGATGTTCTTTTGCATGACAAACTCATCAAAGCTTGAAGATCTAAATGCTGCGTGCCGGATTCCCAAATACATCAGACCACTCCTTTAACTTCTTGAGAACTTCGTCTGCTCCTGTTGTTTTTGTGGGATACATCCTTATGAACTTACTAAAGCTATCAACCATTGCGAAGCATCCATAGGCCCAAGGTGATCCAAATGTATGTAGTAGTTTAAGTTGCTTGATGGCAACGAGTAACATTTATTTGATAAGTATGTTGGACTTAAAATTATAACAGCTCCAAGTTTTACATTAAGTATGTTTGTGAGTAATTATATGCGTGTACGTCTGATGCGTGGCTGAACTGACAACTGAGTGATCTCTCTCTCTTGCTATCGGCTCTCTCAGGGCCGATTACTGCTCTATCCCGACGACACGACGAAAACACGACCGCTTCGTGTCTCTCTCTTTCCTCTGTTTCCTACATTCGGCTGTCCTGACGGACCATTCGCCTCGGATGGGTCTAGCCATGGTTTCATGTATTCTGAAACTGTAGAGGTCTTATAGGGACCCTCAGTATGCCTAACCACCTTATACGGCCCTAGATACTTTCCTTTTAGCTTTAATCCAGTACCATACTGAGTACGCTTGATAGCTACTAGCTCATTAACCTCATACTGTCTATCTAGTTTCCTTTTTAAGTCAAAACTCTTCTTGTTTTCCTTCTGTAACCGTGCGATGTTTTCAACTACTTCCTTTCTAATTTTTTCGCGGTCCTTGTTCAACTCTTTGATCAGTGATTCTTCCAATATTTCTTTTATTTTGGGATCCATTCCTATACGCATGTCTAGCCCAGTCAATATCTTGAAAGGTGTTACCTTGGTACTTCCCGGTTCAACACTGTTGATCATTTGCTGAACTTTTCCTAGATGCTTATACCAACTACCGGAATTACCCTGACACAATTTCGACAACATAGGCACCACTATCTTGTGCATCCTTTCGACTTGCCTATTCCCACGTGGAACGCCTGTGGCAATCATTAAATGCTGTATTTTCTGCCTCTCACAGTATTCACGAAACAAATTGGACATAAACGCTGCACCTCTATCTGTCACTATTCTGTTCGGATTACCAAAACTAGTCCCCTGAATTTCCAAACACTTAATGACCTCTTCAACGCCTTTACTACGAGTAGAATATAACCAAACAAACTTAGAAAATCCATCAACGACAACCAGTATATAATTGTACTGTTTTTTAGTCATTTCCATTGGTCCAACGTGATCAATGTGATCCGTTTGTAACGGCCTATCACCCTTGTCTATTGGTTGCAAATAACCCTCACGTTTTCCTGTCTTTTCATTGACAATGATACACTCGACACAACTATTTATTACGCGCCATACTTTGTCTTTTAACTTCGGAATATAATACGACATTTCAATGATATCTTGTGTCTTTTTAACTGAAAAATGTCCTTGCTTATGTGCTATTGATATAATCTCATTTTCCAACTGAGCTGGTACTACGATAAGCTCCTTATCCGGATCCTTAAACAAAATCTGATTCTGAATATAATAATCTAATAATATAATATTCCTTGTCTTCCACAATACTTTTAACAGCCTTAACCCAATCGTCGGTTAGCTGAGCTTCTTTCAAACGATGAGCTATACTTTCGGTCACCATAAAACAAGGTACACGACTCAACGCGTCAACGTGCCTCATCTTCGTTCCTGAGCGATGTTCTATAACATAATTAAAATCTTGTAGGTACATGGCCCAACGTGCTACTCTCAAAGGAACGTCTTTCTTTTTGATCGTCATTGTAAATGCATTACAATCTGTGACAATTTTGAACTTTATACCCAAAACGTATACACGCCATTGAACCTTATACCCAATATATTTATACGTAATACAAGTTAACGTACCCAATTCTATTGAGCTCTTATACGAGTTGTAAACAATCTTTGGCTTTCCAAAACGAAAACAATTTCAATCTTGGGCCTCCGCCTAATTTCTAAGATGTACAATCTCAAGGGCTCCCGCCGCAATCCCAATCTTTGACACTCGCCTAAATGGAAAACCAATGTTTGCCCACACCCGGCTTCTCATAAACAATCTCACTCCCGGCTTTCTGCAGATCCTGCACTTTAGGCCGTTTACAGTTCTTTCTTTGGGTGACGAAATCCAATACTCGGGATGGCGAAATCAATTGAAATGTTTATAGAAAAACGATTCCCGAAAGGGATCAACGATGCAAAGATCAGAAAGTTCAAGTCAGTCTTGATCCAGCAGCGACACCGCAAAGTCTAGCTAAAAATTAAGATCGCGCAATCCCTTTGCCCGGAATTCCTTTGTGACCCTCTACTTAAATCTATATCAGTGAAGTTCGAAGTAAAATAAAAACTTTTTAAAAACACAATCCGCTACCGCAGTTATTTAATTGGCGCCCAACGTGGGGCGACGTTGTATAAAAAGCACCGAATAATAAAAGTGTTGCGTCGTGCCGTAACCCGAAGGACAATTAATTAATGGAATAAATCCTTCAAATTTAAAAACGCGGAGTGACTGTGAGATATAAGATAAAAAAAAGTGAGATAAAAAGGAAACAAACCGGAGCTTAGGGTGTGCAAAAATAAATACAATACAAATACAAATAGAAATACAAATACAATACAAAATACAAATAAATACAAAAGCTAATCAAGACAATTCAAAAATACAAAAAACCCGAAAAAAACTAAAGTTTTTAAACAAAACCAACCAAAACAAAACACAAAGAAAGTGAAACTATCAGCGAAACCAAAGAAGGAAGACCCCCAGAAGACCCAGTTAAACAACGAAATTTAAGAAGGAAGACCCGTTCGAAGACCTGTCAGCCAAATCAAGAAGGAAGACCCGTTCGAAGATCTGTCAGCCAAACTAAGAAGGACGACCCCTACCGGATAGTTCGTGAGCAAAAGTTGTATTAATAAATATATAAGTTCAATTAGGTTATTTTAGATTATAAAAACAAACATATAAGAAAAATTTAAGGTGGATCAACTAACTTTAGATTTTGAAAAACTAAAAATGATTAACTCACAAACAAGGACCGATCTCACTGCAGATCTGGTCAAACAATTGATAGCACTTCAAATTTCACAAGTACAAGAGCAAATTGTAAATTTAAAACAACAAATAGAAACTAAATCCGATCAGGTATCAGATTATCAGGCAGGAACAATAGACGAGACAATAAAAGATGACACCACATTAAAGGTAATAGAGTCCCTACCAATTTTCAATGGTGGATTAAACCAATACGTAGGATGGAGGGAAGCTGCAGAAACTGCAGAGAAGTTATATAAGAAAGGAAGTAAGCAATATTATATTGCATTAACAATTTTGAGAAACAAAATAACAGGACCAGCACATGACGCACTGACCAATCACGGGACAGTTTTAAATTTTGATGCCATACTTTCACGACTTGACTTTGTTTACAGTGACAAGAGACCGATTTACATAATAGAACAGGAGTTAAGCGTTCTCCGACAAGGGAACCTTTCAATTATAGATTTCTATAACGAGGTTAACAAAAAAAAGGCCCTTGCTAATAAATAAGACAATAATGACTCACGGAAAGGACAGTGAAATCACCAAAGAATCAAATAAAAAAATTAGAGACAATGCCTTACGCATTTTTGTCACTGGCCTAAACGGCGGCATTGCAGAAATCCTATTTTCATTGAATCCCCCAGATTTACCGAATGCCTTGGCAAAGGTACAGGAATTGCAATCTAATAACATTCGGGCCCAATTTGCCTACCAATGCAGCGGCCCCAGAAATTCAGGGAATAATAATTACAATACCTTAAGATTCAACCAACGACAACCTAGGACTAATAGTTCACCATTCGACCAAAAAAGGGATTTTCAGAGGAATAACATGTCATGGGGACAACCCTATTTCTTGGGTAGTAGACAACAAAATCAGGCCCCGGAACCAATGGATGGACCAATCCAGAACCGACAGAACAGCAATCAATTCAGGGGAAATAATAATAATAGAAATTATCGGGAGAATACTAACGGTTATTATAGGAGAAATAATAACAATTATAACCAAGCACAGCATTTTAGGGCAAACGTAGTACCGAATAAACAATCTAACGAAAATTAAGCGCAGAAACGAAAGCCAAATGAAACGTCGGAACAACCGGCTAATAAAGCAATGCGAATAAATAACATTGAGGAGGATCATTTTTTAGATCAGCCCCCGAAGTAGGTCTGCCCTACTTAAAAAGAGTAGATAAAAAAATAAACAGAGAATTAAAAGTTTTGATAGATACGGGAGCAACTTCCTGTTATATAAAAAAGGGAATTTACGAAAATAAAAAAGAATTATCAATTTATAAGAAAGTTGCTACAGTGAATGGGTTTTCAATAATTAAATATTTCCATAATATAACTATTTTCAACACAAAACAAGTGTTTTACGAAATAGATGGAATGGAGGCAGATTTACTAATAGGATTTAACCTATTAAAGAAAATCGGAGCTGTTATTGATACAGGAAAGGGGACTTTAAGTTATAAAGACAATGAGGAGAAACTAATATATGACGAGGTCCTTTCTTTAAACAAATTAACCTTTATAGAAGGAAAAACCATCCTTCCGTTGAAGGAATATATAATAAAAAAATATTTTGAAGAAGAAAAAGAAATGAAAAGTGATTCAGTAAAGGTAGAAGGAAGTTTATATAGCTTGGGATCAAAAAATCCTGAGCACGCCGACGAAGAATTATCCGTCAATAGTTTGGGATTCAAATATCCTGAACCCGCCGTCGTTGAATTATCCGACATCCAAAGTTTTAATAGTTTGGGATTAAAATATCCTGAGCACGCCGTCGTTGAATTATCCGACACTAAAAGTTCGAATAGTTTGGGATTAAAGAATCCTGAACACGCCGTCGTGAATTATCCGACAATGAACAATTTAAAAGTTTGGGATGCAAAAATCCTGAACGCGCCGTCGTAGAAATATCCGACATTCAAAATTATGCAAATTCTGTCTGTCTATCTATCATCGAAGAAGACCATTGTTAATGTGTATGTGTGTGTGTGTAGGAAGCTGGGTTGCATACGGTACATAAACCGTCTACAGTTTGGTCGTCGCAACTAGAACTTGAACCAGTTGGACTGCGGAGAGGGTATCCTACGGTGCGCAAGTGAGGATCTGAAGACACAGCGACAGCCTCTGTTGATTGCGATGGAAGATGAGTGACAGGCAGCTATGGTACTGTTTCTGATACTGACTTTATTGAACAAATGCATCTCCTTATATAGCTAACAGTGGAATTCTTATTCTATGGGAAGGACCGCACAGGCTCCTTGTGAGTGTATTTTTAGATTGGGTACACTTACTCTGTGCGGGGGTTATATTTCAGTGTATTTACTTAGGTACTTGGCAGCAATAAAGTAGATAGTTTATTGCTTGATCCCTTTTGGTGTGTTCGAGTTTACAAGTGCTATTGTCTATTCTTAGTTGCTAATGTATTTTTCGTGTCGTCATATTCAGTTACATGAAATGACATGAACAATTTTATTTATGAGTATTTGTGTATGAGATTGAACTGTATATTCCTAATATTCATTAAATACATGTCTGTGTCTGAACATTCTCCCGGCCGTTGAACTGGTGTTCAACCATCGCTCAAGTCGACCGCAAACCGCCGTGCAGGGGGTATAGGGGGTGATGACATGGCTGGATCGGGATTTGATGGCCTTGGTTTCCATAGTTGATATTTCTCCCTGAAAATGAAGGCAATGATCAATAAAATTTATATTGCTAGGGTTGCGTAAGCAGCGAGTTGATGGTGCTGCACGGTGGTGAGATGGTGTGGCAGCTCCTGATGATTGATGGTTGATAGTTGCTGACGTAGATCATCAAGTTCTTGAAGAAAGTCTGATGTCTGGTTCTTCAGTTGCCACATTGGTGGCGAGGGTGATGTCTCCGGTGGGCTCACGTCATCAAACCGAGTGTAAGTCGATTTTACTTCGCTGATTGTGGTGCTGGAGGTGCTGATGCTTACTTCAGTATGGCGAGCAGTGCAACCAGGGGACATGGAGAGTAGACCAGTTCCTTCCAGTGTTATGGTTGACGGAACTCCGTTGCATACTGCTTGAAGTTTGGTTGTAGAATGCGTTGCGAAGATCCAATTATTTGGATGCTGAGTTTTTAGCCACACCGTGTCAGCCTTTGTGTGTGTTACCTGACACAGTGTTTCTGTTTTATTGTTAAACAGTTGAAACTCACAGCGATTGTCCACATTGAAGATCGTCTGATGGTCAAAGCAGATGAACTCCTCGTTGTGTACTTTAAGACAACGTCGGAATTCCTCTTGGGTAGTGCCCATGAACTGGTCTCGGTGGATGTTCACCGTTATTATGGTGGTTCTGAGGTGAAATAGACTCCAGCTTGTTGAATCCCAAAACGGAATTGGGATGATGCTGAAAACTTCGAACTGAGCTGTTGAAACCAGCGGTAGCGTCATTTTGAAGATGACGTGTTTTGCAGTCGGGGTTCCTTCGGCTCGCATGATTCTGTATAGCTGAATCACCTCCTTCGTTGTGACCGGCAGCATTTGATCTTGTGGCAAATGATCCCGTATCTGGTCTAGTTGGTCTATTAGTGGCTCGGGAGACACCAGCGTGGAGCTTATTCTCCGATGATGAATACCGATTAGGACATCAGATATGTCGGACTGCATTCGTTGGAGAGTTGTTGTGAGCAGGGTTAATTGTGCTATTAGTCCTAAGTACGTTTGAGTCAGATGATCGCTGTGATATGACCCTCTTTCTCGGTTGATAGTAGCCGTATGCTGTTCCAAAATTTTTAGGCGATTATCAGTTGTTACCTTGTCTTTTCTGACTACGTTTATTGTCGCGTCGACAATTGATGTTTGGTTTTGAAGCAGATGTAGTAGAAAGTCTTCATTGGTTTTCACTTTCTCAATTACTTGAGTCATCTCTTCTGCGTATTTTGCGTCGAGAACACCAAAAAGGCTGCTTGCTACGTTTCCTATGATGTCCAGCGGCGATCTGCGTTTTCGAGAGGTTTTCATTAAAACGCTTCCTGCTTGTAGCTCGTTATGCACATGTTGAAAGTGTTGAACTATGGAGTTACATGCCGGAACATTTTTTAATTCAGGGCACATGTATCGTAAATTTGAAATTCCAGCAGACATTAGTTGCATATCCTTCCAATATGGGTCCAAGTCATAGTATACGATCATGGTCCACTCAGACGTTGCTATTCTTGATGTTCCAAGTTTCTCATAGAATATTCCAGGCTTGTTTGCGAATTGTGTCACATTTATTGACTGTGACAATGCTAATGGAAGCATGAGCAACAGCACCACTAATGTTGACGTTAATGTAGGTGAAATTTTTGTTGTTCGCTGTGTGGGTGGCTCATCAATCTCCGTGGTGTCACTGATCATGTTGTGGGAACGTTTGACTGCCACATCTTCTGGAAAGAGCGGCGCTAGACGAGTGATCGGGCGCTTGTATACGCCAGATGCTGTCTTAACGTCAACCACTCGTACGTGGTTGTCCTGTCCAGGATATCTCTTAATGATGCGACCCATTGGCCACTTCATTACAGGAAGGTTGTCTTCCTTAACCAAAACTAATAATCCTTCAGGTACGTTTGGTGAAGCGGTCTTCCATTTATGCCGAGCTTGCAATTCTTGGAGGTATTCTGTAGACCATTGTTTCCAGAATGAATGCTTTAGGCGCGATACCAATTCCCAGCGCTTGACCAATGTTCTTCCTTGATGATCAGTATTGACGTCAGGAGGCGTTGTTAATGGTTCACCAATCAGGAAGTGTCCTGTGGTGAGCGCTGTTGTATCAGTGGGATCATTTGACATTGGAGTGATGGGTCGAGAATTGAGAATTGCTTCAATTTCGATTATCACTGTGTTTAGTTCTTCAAATGTCAATGAGGCTGTGTTTTGGTGGTTGTTATCAACAGCTTTTTTGCTGATTTTACCGCCGCTTCCCAGAGACCGCCAAACGATGGAGCCCTGGGAGGAATGAATTTAAAATCCACTTGCTTTTTGTTGCAATGATTCGTGATCAGAGCACTTGCCTTTGAGCTGAATATATAGTCTTCTAATTCTTTAAGCTGATTGTTTGCACCCACAAAGTTCGTTGCATTGTCGCAATGAATAGTTTGGCACTTCTTTTGTCTTTTTAACTGAAAAATGTCCTCGCTTATGTGCTATTGATATAATCTCATTTTCCAACTGAGCTGGTACTACGATAAGCTCCTTATCCGGATCCTTAAACAAAATCTGATTCTGAATATAATAATCTAATAATATAATATTCCTTGTCTTCCACAATACTTTTAACAGCCTTAACCCAATCGTCGGTTAGCTGAGCTTCTTTCAAACGATGAGCTATACTTTCGGTCACCATAAAACAAGGTACACGACTCAACGCGTCAACGTGCCTCATCTTCGTTCCTGAGCGATGTTCTATAACATAATTAAAATCTTGTAGGTACATGGCCCAACGTGCTACTCTCAAAGGAACGTCTTTCTTTTTGATCGTCATTGTAAATGCATTACAATCTGTGACAATTTAGAACTTTATACCCAAAACGTATACACGCCATTGAACCTTATACCCAATATATTTATACGTAATACAAGTTAACGTACCCAATTCTATTGAGCTCTTATACGAGTTGTAAACAATCTTTGGCTTTCCAAAACGAAAACAATTTCAATCTTGGGCCTCCGCCTAATTTCTAAGATGTACAATCTCAAGGGCTCCCGCCGCAATCCCAATCTTTGACACTCGCCTAAATGGAAAACCAATGTTTGCCCACACCCGGCTTCTCATAAACAATCTCACTCCCGGCTTTCTGCAGATCCTGCACTTTAGGCCGTTTACAGTTCTTTCTTTGGGTGACGAAATCCAATACTCGGGATGGCGAAATCAATTGAAATGTTTATAGAAAAACGATTCCCGAAAGGGATCAACGATGCAAAGATCAGAAAGTTCAAGTCAGTCTTGATCCAGCAGCGACACCGCAAAGTCTAGCTAAAAATTAAGATCGCGCAATCCCTTTGCCCGGAATTCCTTTGTGACCCTCTACTTAAATCTATATCAGTGAAGTTCGAAGTAAAATAAAAACTTTTTAAAAACACAATCCGCTACCGCAGTTATTTAATTGGCGCCCAACGTGGGGCGACGTTGTATAAAAAGCACCGAATAATAAAAGTGTTGCGTCGTGCCGTAACCCGAAGGACAATTAATTAATGGAATAAATCCTTCAAATTTAAAAACGCGGAGTGACTGTGAGATATAAGATAAAAAAAAGTGAGATAAAAAGGAAACAAACCGGAGCTTAGGGTGTGCAAAAATAAATACAATACAAATACAAATAGAAATACAAATACAATACAAAATACAAATAAATACAAAAGCTAATCAAGACAATTCAAAAATACAAAAAACCCGAAAAAAACTAAAGTTTTTAAACAAAACCAACCAAAACAAAACACAAAGAAAGTGAAACTATCAGCGAAACCAAAGAAGGAAGACCCCCAGAAGACCCAGTTAAACAACGAAATTTAAGAAGGAAGACCCGTTCGAAGACCTGTCAGCCAAATCAAGAAGGAAGACCCGTTCGAAGATCTGTCAGCCAAACTAAGAAGGACGACCCCTACCGGATAGTTCGTGAGCAAAAGTTGTATTAATAAATATATAAGTTCAATTAGGTTATATTAGATTATAAAAACAAACATATAAGAAAAATTTAAGGTGGATCAACTAACTTTAGATTTTGAAAAACTAAAAATGATTAACTCACAAACAAGGACCGATCTCACTGCAGATCTGGTCAAACAATTGATAGCACTTCAAATTTCACAAGTACAAGAGCAAATTGTAAATTTAAAGCAACAAATAGAAACTAAATCCGATCAGGTATCAGATTATCAGGCAGAAACAATAGACAAGACAATAAGAGATGACACCACATTAAAGGTAATAGAATCCCTACCAATTTTCAATGGTGGATTAAACCAATACGTAGGATGGAGGGAAGCTGCAGAAACTGCAGAGAAGTTATATAAGAAAGGAAGTAAGCAATATTATATTGCATTAACAATTTTGAGAAACAAAATAACAGGACCAGCACATGACGCACTGACCAACCACGGGACAGTTTTAAATTTTGATGCCATACTTTCACGACTTGACTTTGTTTACAGTGACAAGAGACCAATTTACATAATAGAACAGGAGTTAAGCGTTCTCCGACAAGGGAACCTTTCAATTATAGATTTCTATAACGAGGTTAACAAGAAAATGACCTTGCTAATAAATAAGACAATAATGACTCACGGAAAGGACAGTGAAATCACCAAAGAATCAAATAAAAAAATTAGAGACAATGCCTTACGCATTTTTGTCACTGGCCTAAACGGCGGCATTGCAGAAATCCTATTTTCATTGAATCCCCCAGATTTACCGAATGCCTTGGCAAAGGTACAGGAATTGCAATCTAATAACATTCGGGCCCAATTTGCCTACCAATGCAGCGGCCCCAGAAATTCAGGGAATAATAATTACAATACCTTAAGATTCAACCAACGACAACCTAGGACTAATAGTTCACCATTCGACCAAAAAAGGGATTTTCAGAGGAATAACATGTCATGGGGACAACCCTATTTCTTGGGTAGTAGACAACAAAATCAGGCCCCGGAACCAATGGATGGACCAATCCAGAACCGACAGAACAGCAATCAATTCAGGGGAAATAATAATAATAGAAATTATCGGGAGAATACTAACGGTTATTATAGGAGAAATAATAACAATTATAACCAAGCTCAGCATTTTAGGGCAAACGTAGTACCGAATAAACAGTCTAACGAAAATCAAGCGCAGAAACGAAAGCCAAATGAAACGTCGGAACAACCGGCTAATAAAGCAATGCGAATAAATAACATTGAGGAGGATCATTTTTTAGATCAGCCCCCGAAGTAGGTCTGCCCTACTTAAAAAGAGTAGATAAAAAAATAAACAGAGAATTAAAAGTTTTGATAGATACGGGAGCAACTTCCTGTTATATAAAAAAGGGAATTTACGAAAATAAAAAAGAATTATCAATTTATAAGAAAGTTGCTACAGTGAATGGGTTTTCAATAATTAAATATTTCCATAATATAACTATTTTCAACACAAAACAAGTGTTTTACGAAATAGATGGAATGCAGGCAGATTTACTAATAGGATTTAACCTATTAAAGAAAATCGGAGCTGTTATTGATACAGGAAAGGGGACTTTAAGTTATAAAGACAATGAGGAGAAACTAATATATGACGAGGTCCTTTCTTTAAACAAATTAACCTTTATAGAAGGAAAAACCATCCTTCCGTTGAAGGAATATATAATAAACGAGGGGGAACGTTGTGAGTTGCTGCGGACACCGCAACTCTAAGGTTATACCCGATACTAAGTCAGTATGGCTCTCCTCCGGCAGACGCCGCTAATATTTAACGACACGACAAAGAGTGCGTGCGAGAGCGACAGAAAATCAGTCTGAGCGTGACGTCGGGCGCTGCGTAGCCACTGCAAATTGATTTGTTCCTTTTGGCTAAAAAAATGGTCTGATCTGATCCAGATTCAGCAATCTAATAGATATGGTCATTATCTATGATTCTGCGTTTTTAGTTTTCTCAAATCTGCAATATTGTGGATGCAACAGATTTTCGTCCTTTGTGGGGGCGGATGGGGGTGGGGCGAAATTCTGAGATATACGTTTTATAGTGACATCTTAAAGGAGTGTGTGCACCAAATTTGGTTACTCTAGCCTTAATAGTCTCTGAGATTTGTGGTTGCCTCAGATTTTCGCCTTTGCGGGGGCGGAAGGGGGTGTGGCGAAATTTGGACAGGAAACGGTCAAGGTCCGATATCACAGGAGTGTGGATACCAAATTTGGTTGCTCTGGCTTTTATAGGTTCTGAGATCCTTGAACTCATATTTTGCAATTGGCAAAACCGACCATGAAACCTGTGTGTTAGAGTGAGACAGAGCGAGAAAGAGTGAAATTGTTTTCGTGATTCTGGCTGTAATAATTATACGATCTGGTTCAGATTTTGCACTCTAGAAGATATAGTCATCTTCTACGATTCTGCGTTTTTAGTTTTCTCGTATCGTCGAAATTGTGGATGCCACAGATTTTCGCCCTTTGTGGGGGCGGAAGTGGGCGGGGAAAAGTTTTGAAATATTTTTGGAGCAGTGACATATCACAGAAGTCTGGATCCAAAACATCGTTGCTCTAGCTCTTATAGTCTTTGAGCATTAGGCGCTGAAGGGGACGGACAGACGGACAGACGGACAGACGGACGGACGGACAGACAGACAGGGCTCAATCGACTCGGCTATTGATGCTGATCAAGAATATATATACTTTATAGGGTCGGAAACGATTCCTTCTGGACGTTACACACATCCACTTTTACCACAAATCTAATATACCCCAATACTCATTTTGAGTATCGGGTATAAAAAATATTTTGAAGAAGAAAAAGAAATGAAAAGTGATTCAGTAAAGGTAGAAGGAAGTTTATATAGCTTGGGATCAAAAAATCCTGAGCACGCCGACGAAGAATTATCCGTCAATAGTTTGGGATTCAAATATCCTGAACCCGCCGTCGTTGAATTATCCGACATCCAAAGTTTTAATAGTTTGGGATTAAAATATCCTGAGCACGCCGTCGTTGAATTATCCGACACTAAAAGTTCGAATAGTTTGGGATTAAAGAATCCTGAACACGCCGTCGTTGAATTATCCGACAATGAACAATTTAAAAGTTTGGGATGCAAAAATCCTGAACGCGCCGTCGTAGAAATATCCGACATTCAAAATTATGCAAATTCTGTCTGTCTATCTATCATCGAAGAAGACCATTGTTAATGTGTATGTGTGTGTGTGTAGGAAGCTGGGTTGCATACGGTACATAAACCGTCTACAGTTTGGTCGTCGCAACTAGAACTTGAACCAGTTGGACTGCGGAGAGGGTATCCTACGGTGCGCAAGTGAGGATCTGAAGACACAGCGACAGCCTCTGTTGATTGCGATGGAAGATGAGTGACAGGCAGCTATGGTACTGTTTCTGATACTGACTTTATTGAACAAATGCATCTCCTTATATAGCTAACAGTGGAATTCTTATTCTATGGGAAGGACCGCACAGGCTCCTTGTGAGTGTATTTTTAGATTGGGTACACTTACTCTGTGCGGGGGTTATATTTCAGTGTATTTACTTAGGTACTTGGCAGCAATAAAGTAGATAGTTTATTGCTTGATCCCTTTTGGTGTGTTCGAGTTTACAAGTGCTATTGTCTATTCTTAGTTGCTAATGTATTTTTCGTGTCGTCATATTCAGTTACATGAAATGACATGAACAATTTTATTTATGAGTATTTGTGTATGAGATTGAACTGTATATTCCTAATATTCATTAAATACATGTCTGTGTCTGAACATTGTCCCGGCCGTTGAACTGGTGTTCAACCATCGCTCAAGTCGACCGCAAACCGCCGTGCAGGGGGTATAGGGGGTGATGACATGGCTGGATCGGGATTTGATAGCCTTGGTTTCCATAGTTGATATTTCTCCCTGAAAATGAAGGCAATGATCAATAAAATTTATATTGCTAGGGTTGCGTAAGCAGCGAGTTGATGGTGCTGCACGGTGGTGAGATGGTGTGGCAGCTCCTGATGATTGATGGTTGATAGTTGCTGGCGTAGATCATCAAGTTCTTGAAGAAAGTCTGATGTCTGGTTCTTCAGTTGCCACATTGGTGGCGAGGGTGATGTCTCCGGTGGGCTCACGTCATCAAACCGAGTGTAAGTCGATTTTACTTCGCTGATTGTGGTGCTGAAGGTGCTGATGCTTACTTCAGTATGGCGAGCAGTGCAACCAGGGGACATGGAGAGTAGACCAGTTCCTTCCAGTGTTATGGTTGACGGAACTCCGTTGCATACTGCTTGAAGTTTGGTTGTAGAATGCGTTGCGAAGATCCAATTATTTGGATGCTGAGTTTTTAGCCACACCGTGTCAGCCTTTGTGTGTGTTACCTGACACAGTGTTTCTGTTTTATTGTTAAACAGTTGAAACTCACAGCGATTGTCCACATTGAAGATCGTCTGATGGTCAAAGCAGATGAACTCCTCGTTGTGTACTTTAAGACAACGTCGGAATTCCTCTTGGGTAGTGCCCATGAACTGGTCTCGGTGGATGTTCACCGTTATTATGGTGGTTCTGAGGTCAAATAGACTCCAGCTTGTTGAATCCCAAAACGGAATTGGGATGATGCTGAAAACTTCGAACTGAGCTGTTGAAACCAGCGGTAGCGTCAGTTTGAAGATGACGTGTTTTGCAGTCGGGGTTCCTTCGGCTCGCATGATTCTGTATAGCTGAATCACCTCCTTCGTTGTTACCGGCAGCAAATGATCTTGTGGCAAATGATCCCGTATCTGGTCTAGTTGGTCTATTAGTGGCTCGGGAGACATTCTCCGATGATGAATACCGATTAGGACATCAGATATGTCGGACTGCATTCGTTGGAGAGTTGTTGTGAGCAGGGTTAATTGTGCTATTAGTCCTAAGTACGTTTGAGTCAGATGATCGCTGTGATATGACCCTCTTTCTCGGTTGATAGTAGCCGTATGCTGTTCCAAAATTTTTAGGCGATTATCAGTTGTTACCTTGTCTTTTCTGACTACGTTTATTGTCGCGTCGACAATTGATGTTTGGTTTTGAAGCAGATGTAGTAGAAAGTCTTCATTGGTTTTCACTTTCTCAATTACTTGAGTCATCTCTTCTGCGTATTTTGCGTCGAGAACACCAAAAAGGCTGCTTGCTACGTTTCCTATGATGTCCAGCGGCGATCTGCGTTTTCGAGAGGTTTTCATTAAAACGCTTCCTGCTTGTAGCTCGTTATGCACATGTTGAAAGTGTTGAACTATGGAGTTACATGCCGGAACATTTTTTAATTCAGGGCACATGTATCGTAAATTTGAAATTCCAGCAGACATTAGTTGCATATCCTTCCAATATGGGTCCAAGTCATAGTATACGATCATGGTCCACTCAGACGTTGCTATTCTTGATGTTCCAAGTTTCTCATAGAATATTCCAGGCTTGTTTGCGAATTGTGTCACATTTATTGACTGTGACAATGCTAATGGAAGCATGAGCAACAGCACCACTAATGTTGACGTTAATGTAGGTGAAATTTTTGTTGTTCGCTGTGTGGGTGGCTCATCAATCTCCGTGGTGTCACTGATCATGTTGTGGGAACGTTTGACTGCCACATCTTCTGGAAAGAGCGGCGCTAGACGAGTGATCGGGCGCTTGTATACGCCAGATGCTGTCTTAACGTCAACCACTCGTACGTGGTTGTCCTGTCCAGGATATCTCTTAATGATGCGACCCATTGGCCACTTCATTACAGGAAGGTTGTCTTCCTTAACCAAAACTAATAATCCTTCAGGTACGTTTGGTGAAGCGGTCTTCCATTTATGCCGAGCTTGCAATTCTTGGAGGTATTCTGTAGACCATTGTTTCCAGAATGAATGCTTTAGGCGCGATACCAATTCCCAGCGCTTGACCAATGTTCTTCCTTGATGATCAGTATTGACGTCAGGAGGCGTTGTTAATGGTTCACCAATCAGGAAGTGTCCTGTGGTGAGCGCTGTTGTATCAGTGGGATCATTTGACATTGGAGTGATGGGTCGAGAATTGAGAATTGCTTCAATTTCGATTATCACTGTGTTTAGTTCTTCAAATGTCAATGAGGCTGTGTTGGTGGTTGTTATCAACAGCTTTTTTGCTGATTTTACCGCCGCTTCCCAGAGACCGCCAAACGATGGAGCCCTGGGAGGAATGAATTTAAAATCCACTTGCTTTTTGTTGCAATGATTCGTGATCAGAGCACTTGCCTTTGAGCTGAATATAGAGTCTTCTAATTCTTTAAGCTGATTGTTTGCACCCACAAAGTTCGTTGCATTGTCGCAATGAATAGTTTGGCACTTCCCACGTCTGCTTAAGAATCGACGCAGGGCGGCCAAGAATGCATCTGTGGTCAGGTCGCTTACCAGCTCCAGGTGTACTGCCTTTGTGGAAAAGCAGCAGAACACGGCGATGTACGCCTTATCAGGTCTTTTGCCTCGGATCTTATGGTGGATCGAGATTGGTCCACAGTAGTCGACGCCTGCATTAAGAAACGGGCGTGCTTGTGTGACTCGTTGTGCTGGGAGATTGCCCATGATTTGGTGCATCAGCTTTGGCCTAGCTTTGGTGCATCTAACACAGCTGTGGATGATGCTTCTAGCCATTGTCTTGTCATTGATAATCCAATATTGTTGTCTTGCGATTGCCCTTAATGCTTGAGCACCACAATGCATGTTCTCCTCATGTAGCTCCCGCAAAATCATTTTGACGATTGGGTCATTGTAAGGCAGCAAGACTGGGTGTTTTGCGTTGTATGGAAGTAGAGCTTCTTCACATCTACCACCAACTCGGATGAGCTCATCGTCTCCTAGGAAGGGAGATAACGATATGATCGAGCTCTTTTTATCCACAGTCTTATATCGTTGGAACTGTTTTAGCTCTGCTGTAAACTCGACTTGTTGTATGGTACGCAGGATTATAGTGCGGGCGTGAGTCAGTTCTTCTGCGCAGAGCGTCGTGGTGTTCGCTCTGTTGGTTTTGTAGCAGAAGCGTAACATATATGCCACAATGCGTTGCAGCTTGTGAAACGAGTTGCTATGTCTGCAAGTATATAATTCATCCCCAAGTGCGCTGGGTGTGATTGGCAAGCTTACATGTTTAGCCTTTCTCTCAAGATTGCTGGGTTCTATGTTGGGTGCCTTCGTCCAGTTGTCTCGAGATCCGTGCAGGAATAATGGTCCATATAACCACAGATTGTGATCTGCCAGTCTGCTTGCTGCGATTCCTCTCGACAGGACATCGGCTGCGTTGTTGGCCGATGACACGTGACGCCATTGTGACTGGTTTGTTAATGCCTGGATTTTGGCTATTCGATTTGCCACAAAGGTATGGTATGTTGATGACGATGCGTTTATCCAGGATAACACAACGGTAGAATCACTCCAAAACCATCCTGAAACCGTGTTAATGTCCATGTGCAGATCCTGTCGGACTCGGTTTGTGAGCTCGGCACCGAGGACTGCAGCACAAAGTTCTAACCGTGGTAGCGATTGTTTGGCTGTCGGCGCCACACGTGATTTCGAACAGAGCAGTCTTACTGACACTTGGTTGTTTTTGTATGTAGCGCGTACATATACAGCTGCGCCATATGCTCATTCTGATGCATCTACAAACGTATGGAGTTCTTGGGTAACTGAGATTTTACCATCGTAGATATGCCGGGGAATTTGCATTTTGTTCAATGTTTGTAAGTCGTCCCGGTATTCTTTCCATTCGATTTGGTGTTGTAATGGTAATTCGTCATCCCAATCCAGTTTGAGCTCCCAAAGTTGTTGCATGAAGATTTTTGCCTTTACTACCACCGGCGCAAAGAGTCCTAGTGGGTCAAAGATTTGGGCCAGTTCGGAACATACCACCCATTTGGTGATGCGTGTAGCCTGGCTTTTCTGTGTTCGTCCACACAATGTATCCTTCTTCGGCATCCAGATGAGACCCAGAGTTTTCACGCTGTAGTGCTCTAGTGTCTCTCCTAGTTTTACATCGGTTACAATATCCTCTTTGGGGATTCCTTGGAGAAGTTGCTCATTGTTGGAGCACCACTTGCGCAATTTGAAACCGGACGGTAGCAATATCTTATTTAGTTCTTGTCGAACATGAATTGCTTCTGGAATCGTGTTTGCTCCAGTTAGACAGTCGTCAACATAGAAATCTGTTTTTAATGTTGTTGATCCTACTGGTAGTCTGTCTTTGTATTGTATTGCCAAATTATCCAGACACTTCGTTGCTAGGAACGGAGCAGCTGTTGTTCCATATGTTACTGTTTTCAGGCGATAGTACCTGATCTGTTCGGATGGATTGTTTCTCCAGACTATCATCTGATGGAATTGATCCTCCGGATTCATCCACACTTGCCGGTACATCTTTTCTATGTCCGCTGTGAATACGTACTTATGAATTCGAAATCGTAGCAGAATGGACATAAGTTCGCTCTGAACGGTGGGTCCAGCCTGCAGAATGTCGTTCAAGGATTTCCCGCTTGTTGACTTGCGTGATGCATCGAATACTACCCGAAGCTTTGTGGTGGTGCTCTCAGGTTTGAGTACACAATGATGTGGAATGAAGTAGTGCCTTTTGGGAACTTTTGATGCTGGGACAATCTTCATATGTCCTAGTCGTTCATACTCTTCCATGAAGTCCACATAAGTCTTCCAAGTTTCTGTTGAGCTTCGCCGCTCCAGCGCTAGGAATCTTTTTGTTGCGGTTTCCAAAGACTCCCCAAGGGCTGAAGGGTGTTCGGAAAATGGGAGCTTTACAATAAAACGGCCGTCTAAAGCTGTCTGAAGATTTTCTATAAAATGAGCTTCACACCGTGCTTCCACTGGAGTGCGTGGTTTGTCTTCCGTCTCTAGATTGTCCAGAGTCCAGAATCTTTCCATGAGCTCGTTTACTCCCGTGGCACAAATGGGTGAGGAATTGTGGGCAGATTTGACTTTTCCTGCCACAATCCATCCCAGTTTCGTGTTTTGTAGCAACGGGCCTCCTGTCCTTAGCTGCTGTTGATCTGGTAGCAGCAGCGAGTAGTAATGCTCGGCTCCGATTAGCATGTCGATTTTGACTGGCTTATGGAAGTTTGGATCTGCCAGTGAGATCTTGCTTGGTATGTTTAAGCTATCTGAATCGAGTGCCTGAGCTGGTTGATCAGCTATTATCTGTGGTAATACGAAAGCTTCAATTCTTTGCGTAAAACCATTGTGAAGGGATTTCATGAGCACATTTACTCGTGCTCTGCTGGTCTTTGATTGACCTCCAATTCCTTCGATCCGTAATGTTGTGTCTTTTAGTTTGAGTGACAACATTGATGCCATGCGTTCAGAGATCAAGTTTATCTGTGATCCTGAATCTAGCAGTGCTCTGAAATTAGCAACCTGCCCGTTGTTGGCTTCTACTGCCACCTTTGCTGTGGCCAAAAGATTGTAACTATTGTTACTTGCTGCACCAACCGTCGGGCCTCTTGATTCTGTAGCTGCGCCTGATGCTGTTTCCAAATGTAGCATCGTGTTGTGCTTCTTGTCACACTTGAAGCAGTTTCGACCAGGGCATGCGTTTGTTTTGTGATTTGTTCTAAAACAATTAACGCACATTTTTTGTTTTTGTACCCAATTTAGTCGTTCTGATGGAGATGTGGAGCGAAATTCTTCGCATCCGTAGAGCCAATGGCTTGCTTTTTTGCAGAATGTGCATAAGGGTGCTCGCGTTCTCCCTGTGTTTGCTGATGCACATGTCGTGGCTTTTGGCTCTTTCCTTGATGCTGGTGGCTTCTTACTGGTTCCTAGAACCCGAATTCTTTGCTCCAAGAACTGAAGCATCGTATCCAGCGCTTGAATGTTCTTTGAGCTTCCCAATGATTGCTCATACAAGGCCTTATTTGTTACATCCAGTTTGTTTCTGATAATGGCAATCAATATCGGATCCCATGTAGATATATTGATGCCCAATCCCTTTAGTGATGCAAGGGATTCTATGGTTGTTGTACGAGCTAAGTCCCTCCAACAGTTTTCCAATGGAATCCGTCTACACAATTCAGACCTTCCTTAATCCGCTCGATGTAGTTCCTTGCTCGTTCGTTTATTTCGTATATATCTCTTAAATCTAGTGATCATAATTCAGATCGTTTTGGCTCGATACTATTGATACTATCGATTGCGCTTCTTTATACGTACATAATGTAACGCGCCAACTTCAAATTAATTCACAATTTTTGTACTATTTACATATTAATTCAAATCTTCAAATTGTTAACCATTATTAAGTAATTTAATCCTATATTCTATTAAGGGGCGTCAACATTCTCCCCACCTTGGAAGCTCCTTCCAACATTAAGTTCATCGGCATCTGTAGGCAGCGGGCAGAGCTTATGTACGTTGCGCTTAAATAATCCAGTCTTGGTCCTGAGTGTTACAACCCGAACTGCACCATCAGCTCCTGGGTGTAACTCTGCAACTCTTCCCAGCAGCCATTGTCCGGGCGGAGCGTTGTCTTCCGCAATAAGGACCAGTGTACCAAGTTGAATGTTGTTGGCTACAGTGCTCCACTTTGTCCGCTTCTGCAGCAACGTCAAATATTCCGCCGACCAGCGGTGCCAGAACATGTGGTGTACCATTAGAATGCGTTTCCAATGGTTGCTCATGGACAGTTTCAACAGTGCGTCGTCTACTGGTTCTACTAACGCGTTCAGGGGTCGGCCAACCAAGAAATGACCGGGAGTTAGCGCCTCGAAGTCATTCGGGTCCGATGACAAGGGATGCAGAGGTCTAGAATTCATCACCGCTTCTACTTGTGTGATGGCAGTCGCAAGATCTTCGTAGTTGAGTGCTGTGCTGTTGGTGCATTTCACCAGCAGCTGTTTGGCCACCTTCACGGCGCTCTCCCATAATCCTCCAAAGTGAGGGGAGCGTGGGGGAATGAAGTGAAACCTGACTCCTCGCTGGCTGCATTCGTCGTCAATGAGCTTCTGACTTGGCGAGTCGAAAGCTCTGTTGAGCTCTCGTGACGCACCTACAAAATTGGTGGCGTTGTCGCAATATAGGTCAGAGCTCAATCCACGTCTTGCAAAGAACCGTTTTAACGCCGCGATGAACGCATTTGAGCTTAAGTCCGACACGATCTCTATATGGCAGGCCTTTGTTGCAAAGCATACAAATATGCACAGATACACCTTTACTGGGCGTTTTCCTCGCATGTGAAAGTGCATCCATATTGGTCCAGCAAAGTCAGGTCCAGCGCGATCGAAGGGGTAGATATTGCCTCGCACTCGGTTAGCTGGCAGCGCTCCCATCAGCTGTGTTGCAGCGAGCGGCCGACGACGAAAGCATGGTATGCAGCCACGGATCACCCTGCGGGCAAGTTTCCTGCAATTGATTACCCAATATCTCTGTCGCAAAAAGGCACATAGCGATTGTGCCCCGGCATGTAAATTCTTTCGATGTGTGAGTTCAACAAGCGCCTCTACCACTTTATGGTTACTCGGCATTAAGATGGGATGCCTTGTGTCAAATGGCAATTCGGCATTGGACAACCTTCCGCCGACTCGAATAATAGCTATTCCCTCTTCCTCTTGTAAAAACGGGCTTAAACTCTGAATTCTCGCTGATTTGATTACCTTTCCCTCTTTAAGCTTAATGAATTCCTCATGCAAGCTCAACTGCTGCACATTATACACAATATAGCGCAATCCGCCCTCCATTTCAGCTGCAGTAAGGTTGCCTGTTTCATTTGAGTTTGATCTCAACGATATTCTACGCCAGCGAAAAATATAGCTAAAAACTCGCTGCAATTTGAGGAAATCATTTGCAAATTTGCATCTCCCCACGACATCTAACTTCTCATTACTTTCTACCTTTCCAACTGTCAGCGAGAACTTACATTTCCTCTCCTCTGGAACTGTTTGTGTTTCCTCACTCCCATTAAATTTGGTCCAGTCATCTGCTGCGTCCATTAAAAATTCTGGACCGTTCCACCACATCCTTGACTTGCTCAATTCGGTTACCAATAATCCCCTGGATACAATATCGGCAGGGTTTGATTTGGTGTCGACCTTGAACCAATCCTGTACATGTGTGAGCTCTTGTATTTGAGCCACCCTATTGGCAACGAAGGTGGTCCATCGACTAGCATGTGACGACAGCCAATTTAACACAATTGTGGAGTCCGTGAAATAGTTAACCTTCTCTACTGGTATGTGAAGACAGGCGCATACCTTTGCCATTAGCTTGGCCACTAACAATGCCCCTTGTAACTCCAAGCGCGGCAATGATGTTACCCTAACTGGGGCTACTTTGGACTTGGCCGTTACCAGTCGCACCGAAATTCCTCCCCCTTCATCCCTAACACGAGCATAAATTACGCCGCCGTAAGCTCTGTTGGATGCATCAGAGAAACCAAACAGTTGCAAAGTGCATGGGTCGGCCGTAATTGGAATTGAGGATCGCGGAATTGAAATTTTGTCAATTAGTTTCAGTTCTTCTCTATATCGAAGCCATTGAGTTGCGTAGCTTGCGGGTAACTCCTCGTCCCAATCCTGCTTTAGAAGCCAAAGTTCCTGAACAAAGATCTTGCCCAAGATCAGCAAGGGACTCAAGAACCCTAACGGATCAAACACCTGAGCCAATTCGGACAGCACTGATCGCTTCGTGGCGATTGCGGAGACCTTTATGTTAAAGCAAAATTGGAATTTGTCCTCTAGACTTGACCAATATATCCCCAAAGTTTTAGCTGCGTCCTCTGTTTTTAGCATCAGGGGCTCTACGCTGGTGTTGTTGTCCATTCCTTGATAATTGCTGCGCCATTTGTGCAGCTCGAACTTTCCTAGCCCTAATAATTCGGTCACTTGTTCTTTCAACTTTGTCAGTTCCTCTTTTGATTCGGCTCCACACAGCATATCATCCATATAGAAACTTCGCTTTACTGCCTCTCTAGCTAACGGAAATTTTTCCGCGTACCTATCGACCAAGTAATAGAGGCAACGTACTGCCAGGAACGGCGCCGAATTTGTTCCATAAGTGACCGTGTTTAGGCGTAGCACCTGGATAGGATCCGAAACGTTGCATCGCCATAGAATGCATTGATAGTTTCTATGTGGTTCCGCAACCAATATTTGACGGTACATTTTCTTTATGTCGGCCGTAAGGGCGTATCTATAGAAACGGAACCTGGTCAAAGTCTCGAACAGATCAGGCTGCAACGTTGGACCAACCAAGGTTGCGTCGTTCAGTGACCTGCCGTTGCTAGATCTACATGAGGCATCAAATACGACTCGTAACTTGGTCGTCAAACTCTCTGGGCGAATAACCGGATGATGTGGCATGAAGTATTCGACCTTTTCTTGTCCGGCGGGCTCTATTGCCGTTAAATGCCCTAACTGGCGATATTCTTCAATAAATTGAACATATTGTTCCTTCAGCGCTTGGCTACGATTTAACCTCTTCTCTAAATTCAAGAACCTGGTAAGTGCGATTTGATAAGTTTCGCCTAACTCAACTTTAGGATTCTTAAAGGGCAGAGCTACCACTAAATGTCCTGAGGCCTCCTGCTTAACATGCGTCACAAAACAATCTTCGCACTGTTTTTCTTCCTCAGTGAACTTATCTACTGTTTCAGGGACTTCTTCACACTTCCAAAACCTTTGTACGAGGTCTTGTAGCTGATCATTTTTCGACCCCTTTCGTTCAATGTCAGTTGCTAACAGTGCAACTTCAGAAGATTTCGTGAATTCACCTACGACGACCCAGCCTAACAGAGACTTTTGAAGCCTTGGAAGGTGTGCTCCTAGTTTAATTTGCCCTGCTACAATTAGCTTGAAAAACAATGTGACTCCAACTAGCATGTCAATATCTTCCCCGGACTGAAATGTAGGGTCGGCCAGCGTAACTCCCTTGGGTGGAACCCACTCCCATTTCCTGAGCTTGTTGGGTTATACTGAGTTATTTCCTTCAGCACACAGAAGTCCTCGGTAGCCATATATCTGGTGACTCTAGATTTAAAAGTCGCTTGCACCTCTCCCATAACTTGAGATGTTGCATTTCCAATACCACTGAGTTGTATGACTGAGTCGCGCATTTCTAGGCCCAGGGCCGAGACTATCCTAGCCGTCAGAAAATTTAATTGACTACCGGAATCTAACACGCACCTGCAATTGCGATATCCTCCGTCTATAGCTTTGATTTGAACTACAGCGGTCGCAAGAAAGTTGGTGGATGATCTAGACAATAGGGAGCTATGCAGTGACTTTGGCTCTTGCAACTCCTGCCCTTTGAGCCCCGGCTCCTTGGCAACAATAGGTATCTCTCGATGCAGAAGTTCATGATGCGGCTTGCTGCAAATCCTACAACGCGGACCATTACAGTTTCTAGTTGTATGTCGCTTGCTAAAACAAATCAGGCACAGCGAATGCTTCTTCGCCTCATGGTAACGTTGTACTGGTGATAGTTCGTTAAACCTTTGACACCCTTTCAATCCATGGGTCCCAGGACAAACGTAGCAGCCATTGCTGCCTATTGTTGCAGCTAAGGTCGCATTTTTCATCTCACCTTTACCACTGGGTCGGGCTCCATTGCCTCGCCGAACTTCCCTATTTGCCATATTGACTCCTCTGTTTATCAGAAACTGCGATAACAATGACCACGACGGTAACTTTTGGCAATCCCACTCAACTTCCCACCTATCCATTGTATCTTCATCAAGCTTTGTGCGAATCAGATGGAAAATTACTGCATCCAGAATCTCCTTATCGTCGCTTAACGAGTTGAGTGCTACTAATTGGGCATTTACATTGTCTACCAGCCCTCTCAGTCCCTCTGAGTCGGGTCTCTTTAGCCGCCTTAAGTTGAATAGCTCCTGTACATGTGATTGCAGAATAATTGCCTTATTTTCATAGCGATCTTTCAATAATCGTAGTGCCTTGCGATAATTAGGCCCTGTTAATTCCAAACCCTCAATCGCACTTAACGGTCCAGCTCCTAACGCTGATCTCAAATGAATAAATTTAGACAACTCATCCAATTCAGAGTCTGATTCTATTAGAGTAGTGAAGGTGTTGTACCAGCTGGTCCATTCCGTAAACTTTCCAGCGAACTCAGGCAGCTTTAGCTTGGGAAGTCTCGATGAACGAGACACCTGTGTGCTATTTAGAAGATCCCCTACATTGGACTGCCGCCGTCCCCTATGTCCAAGACAGCTTAGTAACTTGGCCTTTAATTCGCAATAAACCTCCTCAGCTTCATAGCGGCTTTCATATTCGCTGGCGTCCTCGCTATCGTGTTCAATTTTAGCCTGAATGTTGCAGAACTGATTAAAGTTTGTCTCAATTAGACTTAACATGGCTTCCAGCTCCGCAGCCGTCATGGAGTCGCTATTTTTTTTCGATATAGACCTTGTTACGGACAAAGGAATTCATTAACGCCGTTCGAGAAGTGAGCACCTCCGCATCTTTACCCTTTCTAGGTGCCATTTGCACTGACTATTTACACCGGTTTTACCCGTGACAATTTAACACTAAAAAAAATACTCAGTATTGGCATGAGTAAGTAACCCGGTACCAAGTTTAGCCACTCTATTCAATAATCGGCTAACTTTAAATTCTCACTACACTGCCCAATTCAATAATTGATCAACAATTAACCACTGTGCGCCACTGTACCAAAATGTGTACTTGCGCCCCAACGAACCGGCAGGCAAAGAAGAAACGACTACAAAGTTAAATCAATGTCAAATAGCAATTACTGTTCTTTAAGTGCCGGCTTGTAACTGCATATATATGCAAGTATGTATGTGCCTTGCTTCAACGTACAGCAGTGCACGCAATAGGCTGTATGTGTGTATGCAGATACATATGCGCTCAAGCTAACTGTAATTGTAATCTGCTTTCTACACGAGACCCCGCTTACAGAACAATTAAAGCGCAGAAGTCTCAAAGCCGCGACCACTTGACACTAACACAATTGTATTGTTTTAAGATTATTCACACACATCGAATTGGAACTAAACATGCCTGCAAGAAATATTAGATGCTCAAAGCAGTTCACACTCACAATTCGATACCGAAGCCGCTGTCGCACTCGCCGTCAGCCAGACTCAGGGTGAAAAATTTATTGAGTTCCAGTCGTGAACTCCATCCGGTAATTGAACCTTCTCCAAAGGTCCCTGCTCGGGCGCCAAATGTACGAGCTAAGTCCCTCCAACAGTTTTCCAATGGAATCCGTCTACACAATTCAGACCTTCCTTAATCCGCTCGATGTAGTTCCTTGCTCGTTCGTTTATTTCGTATATATCTCTTAAATCTAGTGATCATAATTCAGATCGTTTTGGCTCGATACTATTGATACTATCGATTCTTTATACGTACATAATGTAACGCGCCAACTTCAAATTAATTCACAATTTTTGTACTATTTACATATTAATTCAAATCTTCAAATTGTTAACCATTATTAAGTAATTTAATCCTATATTCTATTAAGGGGCGTCAACAGTTGTTATATACAATTCTTTTAATGACTTTGGATCGTCATTAATTGTTTGGTGTTTGAGGAAGCGGTTCAGTACCGTGTTCGAAACATCTCTGGGATTGTTGTATGCGTCAACTAGTATTTCCCAAGCGGCTTCATAATTTTCTTCCTTTAGATCGATATGTCGAATCAATCTTTCTGCCTCGCCGATAACGGTGGTTTTAAGATACCACATCTTTTTCACCGTAGGCATGTTGGTCTCATGCACCATGCATGAGGACAGATCGAAGAACTGGGTACATTTTAATAGATCCTCATCAAACTTTGTGATGCTGATGCGTGGAAGATGCACGTTATCCGTGTTTGGTGTGGCTGATTTTGCCAATGCTCTTTGGACCTTACTTTCCAGTGTTAGGTAGGATTCCATGTCATACCCTTTTTCCACTGGGTCCTCATATTCCTCATGAATTGTGAAGAGGACTTCCTGTGCTTGAGTCCATAGTGATTTTATCAAATCATTTGATGTGCGTCCATCCGCCTCTGAAAGTTGTTCCAGATTGCGTTTAACGGACTCTACTATGGCCTTTTGTCGGCGACATAGTGAAAGCAGTTTGCTGTAATCCTTTGAGGGCTGCTGGATGAGACCGCTTTCTCTGGGATCTACTGGAGGATTCTCATGCTTTTCTTTAAAGACGATTTGACGTTCCCCACGAGCACTAGTAGTCTGTGATAGCTTATCCAGGCATTCGGTAAAGATCGTAATGTGTTGCTTACAGGTTGTACGTAAGTCTTCACGGAATTTTACGTATTCATCTGTTTTGTCTGTATCGCGAAGTTTGGAGTCGTTTTTGTTGAAGCGATTCCACGCATTTTCGAGTGCTGATATTTTGGCTTTAAAATAAGAGGCCGTTTGCTTTCGTTCTTGGGAATCTTTTTTAAAGTTCCGAATGCACCTCGATATTTCCTCCCCAATCTCTTGTTGCACATCCATTGCCATTGTAGCGGCAGCTTCTGACTCCATATGTGTATCCATTCTATCTGTTTGTACTTATTACTTTTTGACCCGTTGGGAGTGTTTTATTTGCTTTGCAGCTGGATACGCTCCGAATCGCAATCTATGGAACGCACGAAAAAACAAAAATTGATTGCCTCGGTGGTAATCGAATTCTATAGCTGTTTTTCTGTTGGCTGATAACCTGAATATGTCAGATTTGCCAAAGTGATACTTATTGGTAGGAGATGCTACCGTAAGTGTATGGCCTGATGCGAAATTTTTATTGAAGATGTCCTGTTGACTGCTTCATCGATCGAATCCTTTCACTGTAGCTTGTTATACAGTTTGAAAGGATGACCAAGGTCGGGGGTCACCAAATGTTAATGTGTATGTGTGTGTGTGTGTGTGTAGGAAGCTGGGTTGCATACGGTACATAAACCATCTACAGTTTGGTCGTCGCAACTAGAACTTGAACCAGTTGGACTGCGGAGAGGGTATCCTACGGTGCGCAAGTGAGGATCTGAAGACACAGCGACAGCCTCTGTTGATTGCGATGGAAGATGAGTGACAGGCAGCTATGGTACTGTTTCTGATACTGACTTTATTGAACAAACGCATCTCCTTATATAGCTAACAGTGGAATTCTTATTCTATGGGAAGGACCGCACAGGCTCCTTGTTAGTGTATTTTTAGATTGGGTACACTTACTCTGTGCGGGGGTTATATTTCAGTGTATTTACTTAGGTACTTGGCAGCAATAAAGTAGATAGTTTATTGCTTGATCCCTTTTGGTGTGTTCGAGTTTACAAGTGCTATTGTCTATTCTTAGTTGCTAATGTATTTTTCGTGTCGTCATATTCAGTTTCATGAAATGACATGAACAATTTTATTTATGAGTATTTGTGTATGAGATTGAACTGTATATTCCTAATATTCATTAAATACATGTCTGTGTCTAAACAACCATGCCAATATAAATTTACAGTTGCCGTTCAGAACGGATATAAAAGGAGAGATTAACACTGAGCATGATAGACCGGTATATGGCAAGCAGTATCCATACGCTTATTCGGTTAACGATTTCGTTAATAACGAAATAAGTAAAATGTTAGATGAAGGTATAATCAGACCTAGTAAAAGCCCATATAATTCACCGGTAATAGTAGTACCAAAGAAGGGAGTAAATGAGGACGGAACTCCTAAGCATAGATTAGTAATAGACTTTAAGAAACTTAATGAAACCATACCGGATAGATACCCTATGCAAGATCCTTCAGTAATCCTTGCCAATTTAGGTAAGGCAAAGTATTTCTCGGCCATTGATTTAGAGTCAGGTTTCTATCAGATTTTAATGAGGGAATCAGATATTGAAAAAACATCTTTTTCCATAAATAACGGCAAATATGAATTTCTAAAAATGCCTATGGGATTGACGAACGCTCCCAGAATTTTCCAAAGGGCAATGGACGATATACTTAGAGAACAAGTTGGGAAAACTTGTTACGTCTATATGGACGATATAATAATATTTTCAAAAACTATAGAACAACATTATAAAGATCTAATTCATATAATACAGATATTGCAAAACGCTAACATGAAAATTTCCCTAGAAAAGTCTAAATTCTTTCAATTGGAAACCAAATTTCTGGGATACATTGTTTCCCAAAATATCATTAAAACAGATCCAGACAAAATCTCCACAATACAAAACTATCCAATTCCTAAAAATATCAGAGAGCTACGTAGCTTCTTAGGACTAACAGGGTATTACAGAAAATTTGTCCGAAATTATGCCACAATTGCCAAACCATTAACAAAATATCTGAGTGGAGTAAATGGGAAAGTTTCACGAAGGGCATCAAAGAAAACATTAATACAGCTGGATGAACCAGCAATTGGAGCATTTAATAATTTAAAGGACAGTTTAATAGCACATATTGAATTAGTACAACCAGATTACAATAAAAAATTCACATTAACCACAGATGCATCGGACATAGCAATAGGTGCGGTTTTGTCGCAAGATGGGAATCCCATAACATTTATTTCTAAAACTTTAAGTAAAACCGAGCAATTATATGCTACTAATAAAAAGGAATTATTAGCTATTGTATGGGCATTAAAAAATTTGCGAAAATATTTATACAGACAGATAGTGATGTCGACCAGACAGAATCAGAATCAGACATAAATACTCAGCATTCAGCAGAGAGTAGTTTTGAAAACGTCATTCAAGAGACTAGCAAGCCTCTAAACCAATTTAAACAGCAGCTACTATTAGCGCAAGGGAGATTCACAGTTCATGAGTTAGTAAAAGTTTATGAAAATAACCGACATATTATTGAATTTGATACGGTTGACATCTGCTAATCATTTTAAAAGAATTTATTCAGCCTCACTTAACCACAGGAATACACTGCACTTTAGAAGATGTATACCTTATCCAAAATAAGCTAAAGGAAAATTTCATAAATAAATTTCTCTTCACGAGAAAGTTCCTCCAAGATGTAGTAAATTCAGAAGATAAAGCTATAATTATAGAAGAAACACATTGCAGAGCCCATAGAGGACTAGACGAAAATTACAAACAAATAACTAAGCTGTATTATTGGCCAAACCTGCACAAAAAATTAAAAGAATATATAAAAAATTGTGAGATCTGTAACAAAAACAAATATCACAGACACCCTGTAAAAATTCCAATTGGGGAAGCTCCCATTCCAGCAAAAGAAGGAGATCAATTACACTTAGACATATACTATGCCCAAAACCTAACATTCATAACTTGTATAGATTCTTATTCCAAATACTTGGTGGTCAAGGAAATTCAAAGTAAATTAAACATTGAAAATAAGGTCATGGAAATTTTGCAACACTTTCCGTTAGCAACATCATTAATGACTGACAACGAACCAAGCTTTACTTCAGCACAATTTAGATCATTCATACAAAGAAGTAACTTAACTATTTATTATGCTGATCCCAGACACAGCACCTCAAATGGTCAGGTAGAAAAGGTACATTCCACACTAACAGAAATAGCGCGGTGCATCAAGGATGATCTAAATCTAACAGATTATTCAGAAATAATAATAAGGGCGGCACTGAAATATAACCTGACGATACATTCAACGACCAATCAAATGCCATATGACATATTGTATAACAAAATAGAACACAAACATAATCCAATATTGCTTAAGGAAGCTCAGACCAAAATGCTTAAGCTACATAACAAAGATAGAAGAGAAAAAGATTATAAAATAGGAGAAGTAGTTTATGAAAAGAAATTCGGGGAAAGAAATAAACTTCAATCCCGATACAAAAAGCAGGTAGTTAAGGAAAATCGACCGAATAAAATTATAATCAACAATAGAAACAGAATTATACATAAAGATAACATCAAATATTAAATATTTTTTCCAGAAAATGTATGCTGACTTTTGTTATATTGACGACTTTTTGAAAATACAAAATGTTGGATATAATTGTACCGTTTTAGTTTACCGTTCTATATATAAGCTATATATAAAACGGAGCTGATACAAGAGACACGTAGTGGTTCGGTTAAACGTTTATTTGAGAGTGAGTAAAGTGGTATATACATTATGAGCACGATACAATACAGTGTTGCCAGATAATTGTTGCTTATTCAAACAATAGTATCGATTACATTTTTAACACTTCTTCTTAAGCTACATATTATCATTTTAAACTAACTACCGCATGTTTAACTTTGTCATTCCAAGTAATTTAACAAAGTCGTCGTGTTTTTTCTTGCTTAAACATTTTGTTAGTAGATCTGCAACATTGCCGTTTGTCGATACGTATTCTAGTATAATTTCATTACATTCTACTTTTTCGCGAACAAAATGATACTTAATATCAATGTGCTTCGTGCGTTTGTGATGTACCGGATTTTGAGCAATATGTTGCGAACTGATGTTGTCGCCATAGATGGTTAAAGGCTCTGTAACAGTTGACCAACCAATCTCGTCGAGAAGTCTTCGTAAATAAATAGCCTCTTTAGCAGCCATAGATAGTGCTATGTATTCAGCTTCAGTGCTGCTCAACGCGACAACACTTTGCTTAGTTGAAGTCCAAGAAAAAGCACTGCCTGCTAGGAAGAATGCGTATCCACTATAAGATCTTCTATCGAGCCTGTCATTGGCCCAGTCAGCATCAGCGAAACCTCTTACTGGTTCACCACACTTGCGGTATGAGATGCCCAAATTCTTCGTACCAGCCAGATACCTTAGAATGTGTTTTGCAGCCGTCTCGTGTTCTGCATGGGGATCAGTATTTCTATGCGACAGTTTGCTTACTGCGTGCAAAATGTCCGGTCGGCTCAAGACTGCTAAATACATAAGGGAACCAATTAATGACTGATATTGTGTTACATTTACCTTGACACAATTATTATCAATGCAGCCAACTTGATAGCCCGGGTCGAGCGGTGTGCTGACTGGACGGCACTTGATCATGCCATACGTGTCCAATAGTCCTTGAATATGCGATTTCTGGCAAAACGAAATCGAACCCTGTTCACCGTCTCGCTCAATTTCCATTCCTAGGAAAAAGTTTATGGGGCCGCCATCGTGCATCTTGAAGTTTGATGCGATCTTCTTCTTAATTACGGCTATGTCATTTTTGTTTGGACATGCGATAATTAAATCGTCGACGTAGACTGCAATATAGCTGTATGTTTGCTCATCTTTCTTGACGTACAAGCATGCCTCGTTCTTACATCTCTTGAAGCCCATGGTAGACAATACCTCGTCGAGCGTTTTGTTCCATACTCGCCCGGATTGCTTGAGTCCATAAAGTGCTTTACGCAGCTTTAGAACTTTTTCTGGATGATGCTTGTCGACAAAATTCTGAGGCTGCCTCATGTACACAGTCTCATGGAGTTTACTGTTCAGGTAAGCATTTGATATATCTACTTGATGCATATACAGCTGTTTTTCTGCAGCAATTGCGAACAACATGCGAATGGTCTCGTACCGAATTACAGGTGAAAACGTTTCCCAATAATTTACTCCAAATTGTTGCCCACAGCCTTGAGCAACCAATCGAGATTTGAACTTCTCGATGAGACCATCCTTGTTTCTCTTAATTCGAAAAACCCATTTGGAACCAATGGCTTTTTGTCCTGGAGGGAGTTCACACAATGACCACGTGTTATTTTCCTGTAGAGCGTCGTATTCCGTTTGCATTGATTCTTTCCAATTTTGAGAATGATCGCCTTGCAATGCTTCAGCAACTGACTGCGGTGTCTCAGTGTCATCCATCTGATTTAGGAAACTATTGAGCACTGCCTGGTACTGCTTTTTCGGTCGCCCAGGTTGACCGCTGCGGATGATTTTTGGTCTGCCACGCCCACGCTGTACTACATTCTCTTGTGGTGGCACCTCTTGACCACTCACGGAATTGTCGTCAGGTTCACTTGCGCTCAAAAACTCCTCCTCCACTTCGCTGGAGTCACTGCTGGAATTTGCATGATCAGCAATTAAAGGTGCATATGAGTGTTGATCAGGAACTTTAATTGACTCAAGGCGGAGTATATTTGTCATGAAATCGTCATTTCGATCTGAAATACCACAATTCTCAATGCTTTTTGTGTCAATCTCACCTTCTATAAATTTCACATCACGCCTTTCAATTATTGTACGGTTCTCTCGATCGTACAGGCGGTAAGCTTTTGCTGTAAAGGAGTAGCCGACAAAAATGTATTCTTTGCCTTTTGCCTGGAATTTGCTTCTTCTGGTCTTATCCAAAGCAAATGCGCGAGATCCGAATACTCGCAGGTGTTTTACTGATGGCTTGCGTCCTTTCCAGGCTTCGAATGGTGTACCGCCACTTAAGGCTTTTGTGGGACATCTATTTCGCAAGTAAACTGCCGTGGTAACAGCCTCTGCCCACAAGAACTCCTCCAGCTTTGCATGGATTAGCATACTTTTTGCCATCTCTACAATTGTTCGATTGGCTCTCTCGGCTACACCGTTTTGCTGAGGGGTGTAGGGAACCGTCAGTTGCCTTTGTATACCGCACTCGTTCAAAAAACCAGAAAATTCCTTATTTACATACTCTGTGCCATTATCGCTGCGCACAGCCTTTATTTTGTTGCCCGTTTGGCATTCCACAAAACTTTTGAACATTTTGAATTTTTCGAAAACTTGGCTTTTTGCGTGCATAATGTATACAAATATCTTGCGCGAGTAGTCATCAATAAATGTCACAAAATAGCGATTGCCGCCGATCGATTTTACATTCATTGGGCCACATACATCTGTATGCACTAGCTCAAGTACTTGCTCCGTTGTTCGATTTAACTTCTGTTGAAACGGCAATGCACATATTTTTGCTGTGTTACATGTATCACAATTGATTTCCATTTTCACATTTTCAAAGTTCATGCCATGAACAAGCTGTTTATCGTTCAACTGTTTTAAATCTTGGAAATTAAGGTGGCCAAACCTATTATGCCAATTCATTGCAGGAGAAATTGTGTTCAACATATAAACTGCACTTTTTTCTGAGCACTGTTTGTACACATACAAATTGTTTTCTTGCTTGGCTTTTATTATTGTTTCTCCTTTTTTATTTTTAATCAGTGCCACTTTTCCAATAAATGTAGTAGAATTCTCGAATTTAGCTACTGTGCTCACTGAGAAAAAATTCATGTGTAATTCGGGGACGTATAACACATTTTGCAAGTTTATTAAAATATTTTCACCCAGAATTTTAACATTACCAGATCCGGGTGATGAGACGAACTTATTTGTAGCCAACATTATCGATGTTTCCTTCTCGACATAGTTTAGGAACATGCTGCGATCGCAACACATGTGCGATGTTGCGCCACTATCTACGCACCAAACTCTCTTTTGCTGCTCTCCGACAAAACAGTGCATTAAACTGCTTGCCTGTTCTCTTTGTCCATTTGTTTTGCTACCCTTTTTCTTAGATCTGCACTCGCTTGCTCGATGACCAGTTTTTTCGCATTTGAAACATTTTCCCTTGAATTGTTGCTTTACGCCTGTGTTCCCGTCGTTCTTGGTTCCGTTATTCTCGACATTCTCGATTTCTCGCGATCTGCGCTGTGTATGTGTGTATACTGCTTGTGTGGCCGAATGATTTTCGCGCTCAGCCTTCTCCTGTTTTCTGGTGCCTTCTTCCAGCATTTTTACTTTAAGAGCTTCAAATTTTGGCAGCTCGTCACGCGTTTCAATCGCGACTACAAAATTTTCCCAAGATTCGGGCAAACTGCTCAATAACATGATGACTTTTAGCTCATCGTGGAGTTTTATGTCCAGTTCCGCCAATTTTTCAATTGTCTCTACAAAAGAATTGACATAGGCGGAAACATCATCGCCCTGCTGCATATTTAGTCGAATAAGTTTTTGATAAAGTTGCACCTTTTGGATGGGGCCTTTTGGCATGTGCAGTTCCTTTAATTTTTTCCATATGGCTTCTGATGTTTCGCACGTCTTTATGTGCACAAACTGCGATGCCTTAACATTTAAGGTTATGTACGCCATTGCTTTCTGATCCAATTTATTCCATTTCTCGACAGCTGCGGCATCTCCTCCACTGCCTTTTCCACAGACTACATCCCATAATTCTGTCATTACCAGGACACTTTTCATGGCCATATGCCATACACTGTAATTGCCCTCATCAAGTTTTTCGATTTGATTTGACAAATTCATGTTGCTAATTGTTCCGCGTGTGTGCACAAAATAACTGTTGACAATTTTGCACAACCGACACTCAAACCCAGACGCTTTTTAGTCTGTTATTAAGCCGAAACAACGAACTCTGGGCCCATAACCAATGTTGGATATAATTGTACCGTTTTAGTTTACCGTTCTATATATAAGCTATATATAAAACGGAGCTGATACAAGAGACACGTAGTGGTTCGGTTAAACGTTTATTTGAGAGTGAGTAAAGTGGTATATACATTATGAGCACGATACAATACAGTGTTGCCAGATAATTGTTGCTTATTCAAACAATAGTATCGATTACATTTTTAACACAAAATAAAGTAAATGAATTAACTGAAAATAATAATAAACAATTTGTAATAAATTCCAAATTTTTCAAAGAAATTGAATTGCTATCAAATTCATTAAAAAATTTCATCTTCAATGAAGAAACGATACTGAGAAAGCATCGTTTAAAATTAATAACTTTTGACCTACTAAATTTAGTTGATACCATAACCCTCTTAAAAGTAAACATTTTCAATACAAAAATTTTAAATAAAAACGAAATAGAGGACATTTATAAGCATGAAAAACATCCTGTTGAACTGTCTGATCTGCTGGACATTGCAACGGTTAAAATAATTCGAAATGCAGATTTAATAATCATTTACATAAAATATCCACAAATTAAAGATATTTGCAAGTTTTACCATGCAAGAGCCATCTCACAAAATGATGGAATGTTAGTTATAAGTGAAAAAGTTTGTGAATGTAAGGAGAAATACTATTTAATGAATAATTTTAAAAGTGAAACTTTTAACAATTAAGCACAAATAAAATAAAAGAATACCTGTTTCACCAATTTACTTAATGGCTTTAAAGCCAACTGCACTAAACAAAGGGAAAAAAAACAAAGAAATAGACATCATTCAGGATGGTGCCATATTAGTTTCAGGCAAAAATATCGTAGACAATACTACTTTGTTAGGATCGTATCTCCTTATATTCAACAACACAATTGTAATAAATAATATAACCCACATAAATGATAAGGGTAAAATTCTAAGATATATATCGCATCATAGATATAGCGATTTTGAATTAGTTGATTATATACAATCGAATGATAAGAAATTTTCTTTTGATAATGTTAATATTTTAAATCCCCTTATAACATTAGGTAATACGGCCTTACCATTAACAACATTATTTTTAATCATTTTGATATTGATAATGTTATTTTACTTCGGCTATAAATTAACCAAATTTGTACTTATTAAATCAATAAGAATACCGTCAGAAGACGTACCCAATTCTATTGAGCTCTTATACGAGTTGCAAACAATCTTTGGCTTTCCAAAACGAAAACAATTTCAATCTTGGGCCTCCGCCTAATTGATTTCTAAGATGTACAATCTCAAGGGCTCCCGCCGCAATCCCAATCTTTGACACTCGCCTAAATGGAAAACCAATGTTTGCCCACACCCGGCTTCTCATAAACAATCTCACTCCGGGCTTTCTGCAGATCCTGCACTTTAGGCCTTTTACAGTTTTCTCTTTGGATGACGAAATCCAATACTCGGGATGGCGAAATCAATTGAAATGTCTATAGAAAAACTATTCCCGAAAGGGATCAACGATGAAAAGATCAGAAAGTTCAAGTCAGTCTTGATCCAGCAGCGACACCGCAAAGTCTAGCTAAAAATTAAGATCGCGCAATCCCTTTGCCCGGAATTCCTTTGTGACCCTCTACTTAAATCTATATCAGTGAAGTTCGAAGTAAAATAAAAACTTTTTTAAAACACAATCCGCTACCGCAGTTATTTAATTTACACGCCATTTCGCTAAAGTTCGATAATTGCCAGAACCTCAAGGTCATAAGCAGGATATTTCTCTTCACATGGCTTAGTCCTACGGAAGTCCTACGAAGTCTCCAACTTCGGGTTGTACATTTCTAAAACAGGTCTACTAATCAATGCTACCTTTAGTTGTTCAAACGCAACCTGATGTATCTCCTTAAATTCAAATTTAACATCCTTCCGCAGCAGATCTGTAAATGGTTTTGCAATAACAGCATAACCCTCAATAAACTTTCGGAAATAAGAAGTCAACTGGCACTGGGAACTTTTCGACTGCCCTCGTCTTCTCATCACTTGGTCTTATCGTATTCTTTTCTATTATATACCCCAGAAAATTAACCCTTTGTCGTAACAGCTGACACTTTCTCCAATTTATACGTAACAAACCTTCTTCTATATCTTGACTACAAATAATAACGTCATCCATATAGACTGCTGCTTCATTATTCTTTACCAAATCTCTCAATACAGCCATTATAAATCTGGTAAACACCGCTGGAGAATTTGAAATTCCGAATGGTACATATAAAACTTCGAACTGACCATTCTGAGTCACAAAAGACGTATATTTTTAAGACTCAACTTCTACAGGCACATGGAAAAAACCATTCGTTAAATCCAACGTGGTGAAATACTTTGCACCCTACAGTTTCTCCAACATTGGAAAGTTATCGCGAACTATTTTCTCATTCAGCTTTCGGTAATCACAGCAATCTTGCTACCGTTCTTTTTGGGTACCAATACTACTGGTGATGCATACTCCAATGTACTTGGCTTTATAATCTTCTGAGCCAGCCACTCTTCCACTAGTATAATTTTCATTTTTATTGACGCATCTACATTTCTCTGAGGTTGGTACTTTCCTACCATACCCCTAACCTCTCTAGCATGTGCTTCACTGAGATGACCAACATCAATTGAAAACTCCTTCTCAACTTCGTCAATACTTCACATGCAAATTCCTTTATATTCATTAAACAATTCCACGCATGCTACCTGATTAAGTTTCTTATCTTTATCCTCGCCACAAACTCTACGAACAAATCTTGTTCCTGTCTTAGAAACTTGCATGTTAACATGATCCAGAATAGTCCTTCCTAAAATGGCTTCAAAACCAATATCCTCGTCTGGAATGACATGAAATTCTACCTCCATTTCAATCTCATCGATTTTCACTGGTATCGAAAAGCTACCAAAAGTTACAACTTGACCTATTTCCTTTCCAAACCACCTATTCTGAGGAACGCTACTCTGGTCAACCGTACCCATACGGATTACCGAGGTCGAACGGCATTTTCAGTCCCTTGTTAAATGAATATTCCCTACTTCATGATCTTCGACTAGTTAAGCCGGTGTTTTCACCGGGTCCAGACGGGGTTCCAGGTTGTGTACTCAGGTACTGCGCCGAGGCTTTGTGTGGACCATTGCTTAAACTATTCACCCTGTCCATTGATTCCTCTTGCTTCCCCATAATCTGGAAGGAATCGTTTATAGTTCCTCTCCATAAAAAAGGTAGCAAGTCAGATTGTAGAGGTATAGCAAAGTTATCCGCTATTCCCAAATTGTTTGAGAAGGTTTTAACTCCGCACTTCAACATCTCTGCAAGTCACTTATATCTCCAACTCAGCATGGATTTATAAGGCGGCGATCAACCACCACGAACTTGTTAGAGTTGTAGTGGCCAGTGAAGCAAACCCAGATTAAATTCCCTAATAATTTCCCAGATATAAAGCAGATTCAAATCACGCGCCAACTTGATTAGTTCGAACACCAAGGCTTTAAAAACAGCTACTTCGAATATGGAGCTTTAATTGCTCGAATGTTCGAATGACCGAATTCCATGGAAGGGTCCCGTTAAAGCTCGTCTATGCCGCTTAAGCCGACAGCGACGGTGAACACGCGGATCAATTCCATTTTTCTCCCAAAACACTTCGGTTGTGCCTGTGCCAATAGTGCCAAACTCTAGTGGAAGTTCACGTGTCCCTGTATTACATAATACATACCAAATTACATAACTGCAAGTCGGCGGAGAATCGACTAAAAAGCATGATCAAGCTATATTGTGTGGTGAAAGTGCAAAGTGCTACGTAGAGAAAAAGAAGGTGATTATAGAGGAAAGCAGGTTTGGTACATTCACTGAATTCCGAATCTATTACAGAATCTCTTGGTCACTGGAGGTCTGCCGTGCTTTGGCGCTCTCACGCCTAAACCCCCCACGCAACCTCCAGTGTCTTATTTTTGACCGCTTCGAATTACCAGCGTTTCCGTTGTACGGACGATCTGCATCGACTTTTGAATGCCCTCTAATCGTATCGTGCGAGATGCCACTCAACATCCTTGATGTGGAATCGACGTCGCCTAGGAATTAAAGTGGAAATTTATGTCAGCTAAAATTGTGCAGAAGATGTGAATACAAGATCAGGAATCGGAATCTAGGGTGACCTGTGTCGTGGACAACATGGGATCATCGATTCGTGAGTACGAGCATACCCGCGAAATAGCAGGGTATAGCAGCGGTGCAGCGTAATGAAAGGGAGAGCGTGATAACTCACACGCCAAGAGCGAGCTTTCGTTCGAAGAGAATTCGGACATATGCGTGCGTATGCACACACATATAAACGTGCATTAATTGATCATCGACATTCTCTTTGCTTTGTCTTGTTCTTTTCTTTTGCTTGCATTCTTGTGTTTGCACTTCAATTAAATTTGACTTTACATGTAAAATCATATAAACATATACATTTATATTAAGGAATGTCTTTCCTATAGAATTAATTTCTTTATCATATGTCTTAAGTTCCTTTCCTAATCAACTCAATGTTAAGCCTTGATTCACTCTGGCAATGTCGGCCAAAATATCATTCTTTAATTCTTTACTATTTTTATATAATTAATATTGTTCCACAGCTACCGAAGCATTTCATTGGGCCCAACGAGCTCGTCAAGGAAAGTGTTTGAATTTGGTAATGATCATTAGTTTCGTATCAAATGGAAATGTTGACCTTCGTGAGTAAAAAGGCTCAGTTTTGCTATGAATTGTATTTTATATTCTTAAGTTAATGAACCTTTTGTTATATATGAATCTTTTGAATCTTGATTAATATAACTATTTTGAATTAACATGAATTTGGAATAAATAACAACCATTCTGTCTAAGTACATAATGCCAATGATGCATCGAGTGTAATAATGCGGTAGTTACGTTAGGGGCCATGCCAACATCGTTCCACGCATTGCCGAAGGTAGGGAGGGTATAGAAGAACTAGTGATCTCCTACACCTAGGATCACTAAATTAAATACGCGACTACCGGATTCCTTCTTGCCATCTATGCCGACCGGGGATTGATTACATTTGTTTTTTTTTTGTTTTGATCAAAGTAGATTCTGTGTAAGTGCACTTAAATTTTTATAATATGGCGAGAACAAGGAAGTATAGGGATAGGAAAGACCCCGACCCCATCCGGCGAGCTGAGCCCAGAGCGCAGTATAGTGCACTAACCCCGATTCCCTTTCCTGCTGAGGCTGCATTGCCAACAAGATTTAACCAGCCCGTAGCCGTAACATTATAAAATGGCGCCCAACGTGGGGCCGAAGACGAAACGACGTGTTATAATCGGAAAAGTGTAGAAAAGATACGATTATTTCCAGATGAGGATAATTCCGAACGGTTGGAGTAACCTTCGTGCTTCACGGTTAAGCTCTGTTAATACATCCATTAGCCTGTTAATTAGAAAATTCGGTATATCGTGTAGACGTGTAGTCAGCTTTTGGAATGGAGATTTCTATTCGACTGAGTAGGGATTGGTCTACCAAGAAATGACGGCGTGAACTGTATAGATGTCTGAAGAAAATATTTTAGTAGAATAAAGATGTTAGTGCCGTGTATCTGAGCTGTGGAATTTGCGATTGCAATTCAGGATTTTGTATTGATCGACCCAACCAGACGCACGACCACTTTAAACTTTATAGGAACATGACTTGTTCGGTACTTGGAATGGCGGGTCTTAGAGAAACTTTGAGTTCCCGACGAGTATCAAACATAGTCTAATAGGAACCTTTAATATCCATTTAATTCAATAATCATAGAGGCAGAAGAGAGGAGTTACACATCGATGTAGAATTGGCATTTGTGGAAAAGACAGAAAATATTTTGCTGATTGGAAGAAAAAAATTAAGAGGAAATATGGCCAGTAAAGATAATAGCTTTGAAACTGCATTAAATCAGCATGGCTATTGTCGCATTTGCCACGATAAACTTGAGAAAGATCAATTGTTTGCCACGACACCGTGTCAACATCAATTTCACCATTCCTGTTTGACCGATTGGCTTAAGAGTTCACCGAGTTGTCCAACCTGTCGCGGACTATGCACTACAGAATTGTTAGTTCGGGGAAATGTTGATTTGGCGACGGAATTAAATAACACGGACCTTGCAGAGGTAGGAGATTCGAACACTGAAGGAATTCCCCTCGATGCGCCAGGGCCAAGTGGAAGTAGATTTCGAGGTAGAGGCAGAGGCGCTATTCCCAAGTCAAATATAGTAACGAGATCTAAGCAAAGGGAGGGAAATCCTACCCCTACAGACCCAACTAGCCAATCGCTGAATTCATCTAACGCCATGGATAAAAGTGAAATTGTTAATTTGGTAAGGTCAATGATGGGCACCCAACAAAAGACGTTGTTGGAGAAGCTAACCGCCCATATAGAGACAGCATTGAGCCATCAGCTGAGTTCGTTTCAATTGAGATCGGGACTTGCGGAGCAGGCTTCGAATTATCAGCATGTACTCGCAGACGTTAGGAGTAGAGCAAGCCAAGAGGCAGACTTAAGGAATACTAGCAATCGCTCGTCAGTTTCAATTTCACCAGAAAAGGTAGGACATGTTATTCAAAACTGGAAGGTAAAGTTTGACGGTAGTAAGGACGGTCTATCGGCCACAGAATTTATTTACCGGGTACGTTCCTTGACGGCACAGACCCTGGGAAACAATTTCCAGCTGGTTTGCGATCATTTGCACTTATTGTTATCCGCAAAAGCAGGTGATTGGTTCTGGCAGTTCCATCGTAAACATGAAGAGTTCGCGTGGGAGACTTTTTGTCTGGCATTTAGGGATAAATAAGACGATGCTGCCACTGATGTCGACATATGGCGTAGAATCGCGAAACGAAAGCAAGGGGAAAATGAACCTTTTGATTCCTATCAGAACAGTATAGAAGAGTTGGTGAATAGACTCGAGCGTAGCCTACCAGAATGCGACCTTGTTAAGCTGTTGATTGACAATTCGAAAAGTACACTTCATCACGAGTTACTACATTTGAATATCACTTCGATAAAGAAATTACTGTTAGAGGTTAAAAAGCACGAACAATTTTATTCGGAACTTCGAAACCCTTCTTACAAAACGCCTTTTGTAAACCGGCGCAACATCTCCGAGATCTCTCCGGAGAGGGAACACCTTGAGGAGCCTGAACCAATAATATCAGCGATCATGCGTAATAAGATGTCCTGCTGGAATTGTGATAAGATAGGGCATAGATGGGATGATTGTGTGGAACCTAGAAGCATATTTTGTTACGGTTGTGGAACCAAGAATGTTTACAAGCCACGTTGCTCTAAGTGCCATCCTTCGGAAAACCGGCTGCGGGATGTGTCAACGAACCTCCTGTAGGCACATCCGTACCAAAACATAGCGAAAGCATCAGTCAGACTATAGATGAGGGTTTAGCTAAAACCGCTATGGACTCAGGATTTTTATCGGATAAACGACCAACTAGATATTTACCCTTACATGTAAGACTGTCAAATTACAAGAAAGCTAGAAATAGGATATTTGGCGATCTTTGTACCATATCAACTACGACAAAATCTAAAAGATCTACCCTTCGATTACGCAAATTTTGGAAAACAGTTGTTAGCACTCGACAATGCTTAATTGCTTCCATATTCAGTACGGGAGATAATCGTCTGTACACACCCATCACTGATTGAAGACAAGGTTTACAACGCCTTGTTAGATTCTGGAGCGTCGGTTAGTTGCGTTGGCAAAAATGCCGCCCGTGCTCTCCTTAACCATCCGAAATCACGTAAGTGTTCGGGAAGGGTTAAAACAGCCAGCGGAACCAAATGCTCGGTTGAGGGCATTTTCACAGCGACTATTACATATCGTAGTCTCACGGAAAGTATAGATTTTTTCATCATACCAAACTTAACCCAAGAGGTTTACTTAGGAATTGACTTTTTTAGGAAATTTAAACTTGCTGATCGACTCATGAGCGAAAGTGTCTCTGAGTTAGATATAGGTCCCACGGAGGATGAGGAAAGCTCACCCAAGTTACACAAACTTTCTAGTAAAGAGCAGGAGAGACTGCAAGGTGTCGTCGAAATTTTTCCTTCGTACGAACGAGACGGATTGGGCAGAACCAGCATTATTTCGCACTCGTTCGACGTAGGTGATGCTAAGGCGATTAAACAAAGACACTGGCCAATCTCCCCTGCGCGCGAAAAACTTATGTTTGCTGAGGTAGATAACAAGTTAGCTCTCGATATCATAGAACCTTCTTGCAGTCCTTGGAGTAGTAATTGTGTTCTTGTTCAAAAAGGTGATAAGGTTCGGTTGTGTTTAGACTCTCGCGAGATCAATAAATACACGAGGAAGGATGCTTACCCCTTACCACATATTGACGGGATCTTAAGCCGCTTACCTCCAGCGCGGTATATAACTGGTCTTGATATGAAACATGCTTTCTGGCAAATACCATTGGACGAGCCATCACGACCGTATACTGCGTTTACCGTTCCGAATCGTCCACTGTACCAATATAAGGTCATGCCATTTGGTCTGACAAATGCACCTCAGACCTTATGCCGATTAATGGACCATGTCATACCGCCACATTTACGGAATCGAGTTTTTGTATATCTCGATGACTTGCTTGTTCTATCGGATGACTTTGATTCGCACTTGATTCTTTTGCAAGAAATCGCACTATGCTTAAGAAAAGCGAATATCACTATCAACGTTCGAAAATCTAAGTTCTGCATGAGAGAGATTAAATATCTCGGTTTCATAATTTCGGATGGTCAGATCAAGACTGATCCATTTAAGATTCAGGCAATCAACGACTTCCCAATTCCAACAACGGTAAAGCAGTTACGACGGTTTCTCGGTTTATCCGGATGGTATCGACGTTTCGTCGAGAATTATGCCTCCGTGAGCTATCCATTGACCAAGATGCTTAAGAAACAGAATACTTCCTTAATATGGAATGAAACCGCAACCAATGCTTTTGAAGAAATGAAACGAAGATTAACATCAGCTCCAATCCTCAGAACTCCTGATTTTTCTAAGATATTCATCTTATTGTGTGATGCTAGTTCTTTTGGTCTCGGGTGCGTCCTAGCTCAAGAGAATGAAGAAGGCTTCGAAATGCCAATTGGATACATGTCGGTTAAGTTATGCAAAGCTCAACGGAATTATTCCGTTACAGAACTAGAATGTCTAGCAGTTATTAAGGGAATTAAGAAATTTCGAGTTTACATAGAAGGCCAGGAATTCTTAGTAATAACCGACCATGCAGCATTGCAGTGTTTGATGCGACAAAAGGATTTGTCTGGAAGGCTCGCGCGATGGGCTATACAGTTACAGGGTTTTGATTTTCGCATTGAACACCGGAAGGGTTCACAAAATGTTATTGCTGACACTCTGTCAAGGCAAAATGAATCGTCAGTAGATGAGTCTATAGATCTAGGGCCGATCATCGATTTAGTGTCCGAGCATTTCACTTCGTTGGAATATCTTGATTTAATTGAACGCATTCAGCAGAACCAAGAGAAACTTCCAGATTTAAAAATAACAGATGGCTATGTATACAAACGCACCGAAGCTTCGATTGGAGATTCTGAATCTGACCACCAGTCGTGGAAATTATGGGTACCCTCTGGCCTAGTCAGTAGTGTTATCAAACAAGCCCATGATTCTCCTAGCGCATCACATGGCGGGATGGGTAAAACCGTTGAAAAACTTAAGAGATACCTGTTCTGGCCCAAGATGTTGGTTCAAATCCGAGAGTATGTGAATAATTGTGTCATTTGTAATCAGACCAAAAGTCCCAATATAGTATTACGACCACCATTGGGAAAGCCAATGCAATCAGAGAGACCGTTTCAACGACTCTACATGGATCTGTTAGGTCCATACCCTCGTTCAAAGGCAGGGAATATCGGATTATTAATAATCGTGGATCATTGTACAAAATTCCATTTCCTCTGCCCATTGAAACGATTCACTTCCGGAAAGATTTGCGAGTACTTAGAAAATTCCATTTTCTTTACGTTTGGAGTAGCGAAATGCAAGCGAGCGCTTAAACCGATCGGTTTTGGCGGCGATCCGTGCGTACGTGGGGAAAGATCACACTACCTGGGATCAACGACTGAATGAGATTAACGGTGCTATTCGATCCATTCTACATACAACCACCGGATATTCTCCTTACTTCCTTACGTTTGGGCAAAACATGATTTTGAATGGCAAGGATTACGAATTGCTCAGGAAACTTAACTTGCTATCAGATGATTCTAGAGTTAATTACCCCGATGCTCTGCAGTTGGCAAGGTATGCAGCAAAGGTCAACAATGCAAAGGCTCATGCAACCAACGCGAGGGTATACAATTTGAGGAGTAGAAACATACAATTCAACGTCGGAGATCAGGTTTACGTTCGCAATTTCTCCCAAAGCAACGCGTCTAAACAATTCAGCCATAAATTAGCGCAGGTGTTTGTGACAGCAACAGTAACGAAAAAGCTAAGTCCTGTTTATTACGAATTATCGAACGAGAAAGGAAAGAAAATGGGAGTATACCACGTAAAGGATATTCAAACCCGCTAATTCACTGTCCTTCTTTTCTTTTCGATTACGATCCCTGTCGATCACTCCGGGACATAATCTGGTGGTGGAGAGTGTAGTGGCCAGTGAAGCAAACCCAGATTAAATTCCCTAATAATTTCCCAGATATAAAGCAGATTCAAATCACGCGCCAACTTGATTAGTTCGAACACCAAGGCTTTAAAAACAGCTACTTCGAATATGGAGCTTTAATTGCTCGAATGTTCTTTTTCGTCTCTCGAGACCGAATTCGATGGAAGGGTCCCGTTAAAGCTCGTCTATGCCGCTTAAGCCGACAGCGACGGTGAACACGCGGATCAATTCCATTTTTCTCCCAAAACACTTCGGTTGTGCCTGTGCCAATAGTGCCAAACTCTAGTGGAAGTTCACGTGTCCCTGTATTACATAATACATACCAAATTACATAACTGCAAGTCGGCGGAGAATCGACTAAAAAGCAAGATCAAGCTATATTGTGTGGTGATAGTGCAAAGTGCTACGTAGAGAAAAAGAAGGTGATTATAGAGGAAAGCCGGTTTGGTACATTCACTGAATTCCGAATCTATTACAGAATCTCTTGGTCACTGGAGGTCTGCCGTGCTTTGGCGCTCTCACGCCTAAACCCCCCACGCAACCTCCAGTGTCTTATTTTTGGCCGCTTCGAATTACCAGCGTTTCCGTTGTACGGACGATCTGCATCGACTTTTGAATGCCCTCTAATCGTATCGTGCGAGATGCCACTCAACATCCTTGATGCGGAATCGACGTCGCCTAGGAATTAAAGTGGAAATTTATGTCAGCTAAAATTGTGCAGAAGATGTGAATACAAGATCAGGAATCGGAATCTAGGGTGACCTGTGTCGTGGACAACATGGGATCATCGATTCGTGAGTACGAACATACCCGCGAAATAGCAGGGTATAGCAGCGGTGCAGCGTAATGAAAGGGAGAGCGTGATGACTCACACGCCAAGAGCGAGCTTTCGTTCGAAGAGAATTCGGACATATGCGTGCGTATGCACACACATATAAAAGTGCATTAATTGATCATCGACATTCTCTTTGCTTTGTCTTGTTCTTTTCTTTTGCTTGCATTCTTGTGTTTGCACTTCAATTAAATTTGACTTTACATGTAAAATCATATAAACATATACATTTATATTAAGGAATATCTTTCCTATAGAATTAATTTCTTTATCATATGTCTTAAGTTCCTTTCCTAATCAACTCAATGTTAAGCCTTGATTCACTCTGGCAATGTCGGCCAAAATATCATTCTTTAATTCTTTACTATTTTTATATAATTAATATTGTTCCACAGCTACCGAAGCAGTTCATTGGGCCCAACGAGCTCGTCAAGGAAAGTGTTTGAATTTGGTAATGATCATTAGTTTCGTATCAAATGGAATTTTGCTATGAATTGTATTTTATATTCTTAAGTTAATGAACCTTTTGTTATATATGAATCTTTTGAATCTTGATTAATATAACTATTTTGAATTAACATGAATTTGGAATAAATAACAACCATTCTGTCTAAGTACATAATGCCAATGATGCATCGAGTGTAATAATGCAGCGGTAGTTACGTTAGGGGCCATGCCAACATCGTTCCACGCATTGCCGAAGGTAGGGAGGGTATAGAAGAACTAGTGATCTCCTACACCTAGGATCACTAAATTAAATACGAGACTACCGGATTCCTTCTTGCCATCTATGCCGACCGGGGATTGATTACATTTGTTTTTTTTTTGTTTTGATCAAAGTAGATTCTGTGTAAGTGCACTTAAATTTTTATAATATGGCGAGAACAAGGAAGTATAGGGATAGGAAAGACCCCGACCCCATCCGGAGAGCTGAGCCCAGAGCGCAGTATAGTGCACTAACCCCGATTCCCTTTCCTGCTGAGGCTGCATTGCCAACAAGATTTAACCAGCCCGTAGCCGTAACATTATAGAGTTTACCTCTTTCATTATTAAAGGCTTTCAAGGTAACTTACAGACGGATGTTATTTACACCGACTTTAGTAAAGCATTCGACTCTGTAAACCATTCCCTTTTAGCACATAAACATGACCTATTAGGGTTTCCGCCCAACCTCCTGAGATGGATTTCTAGCTATCTTTGTTCTAGGTCTCAAAGAGTCCTCTTCAAAAACTCCCTCTCTTTACCAGTAAAGGTTTCTTCGGGAGTACCACAGGGCAGCCATCTAGGCCCCTTACTCTTCAAACTCTTTATTAATGATTTGCCTTCAGTATTAACATACTCTCGAGTACTTATGTATGCGGATGATGTTAAACTCTGTGTCCAGTGCAAGGACATTTCATTTCATTCTCGCTTGCAATCCGATCTAAATAGCTTTCAGTCATGGTGTTGTGCAAACTTGTTACATCTTAATGCCTCGAAATGCAAAGTTATGACATTTTATCTTTCTAGCCCTTTGTTGGCTCCCTACACCCTATTTGGTGGTTCTCTTGAGAGAATTACCCTGGTGGATGATCTGGGTGTTATGTTAGACCCCAAGTTAAAGTTTTCCGAACACATTTCTACCATGGTAAATAAGGCCATGGGCGTGCTTGGGTCTATAAAGAGGTGGTCAAAGCAATTTGACGACCCCTATATAACAAAGACTCTCTATACCTCGCTTGTTCGTCCGATCTTAGAATACGGCTCCTGTGTATGGTGCCCTCAGTACAAAGTACACCAGGACCGTATAGAATCAGTACAGGAAAACTTTTTACTCTTTGCTCTGCGGGGCCTTAACTGGGATGCGGGTGTAAGACTCCCATCTTACTCTAGTAGACTACTATTAGTAAACCTCCCATCCTTAGTTAACCGTAGAAAAATGCTTGGTGTGATATTTATGCACAACTTGATCAGGGGTGACATAGACAGCCCTGATCTGTTGAGCCGCATTATAATTCGGATTATAATTCCCTCTACCATATTATATCCAACACTAATTCTCTTCCTCTTATTAAATTATTAATCCTTACACACCTTTCTATTAATTAGTAACTGTAGTGGTATTTGTATTTTGATTGCATGCTTAGTTTCTTAGTAAGTTTAGTGCTAATTTTCCTCGAATGTTTGTCGCGTACTTAAAGGATATTATTTAATTCCAAACCTGATGGAGTGAAAATACCTGACGGCTTATCAACGACTTCCTTATCTCGAATAATGTTCGTATTCGATCTATTTTCTTGTCTGGTTTCGACCTTGACATTACAGCTTGCAGCACGGTGCCCTGGTTGGCCACATTTGAAACAACAAAAATAATTTTTGGGACAATCTTTCCTCAAATGCGATTTGTCTCCACACTTAAAACATTTCCTAAAATTCTCTGCCATCGACCCTTTCACCGAACTCTCACTTTTATTACTCAGCGGCCAATTCTTACTCATCGGCTTGGATCCGCCTCTAGCTTTCTGGTAAACATCGATCTGAAATTTAAGCTCCTGTAAATCGATGTTCAATCCGTTTTTCTGGATCGTTGGGGCTCAACCCTCCGATCTCTTTTATTGTCGTTTATGTTCTCAATTTTACAATTGTGTTTTGGGCTTTTGTAAGCCAAAAGCCGCGGAGCTGCGCTGCCAGTGACGCCGGCAGCGGAGCGGCAGAACTATGTGTTCTTATCTCTTATATGTTAGTATGTATATGTGTGAATATGCTCAGCGCTGTTGGCAGCGAGAGCGCGAGGGAAGATATATGTGTGTATGCATGTATATTAGTGCCGTCAAGTCATGGGAACAGGCTGACGCTGCACTTGGGTCGCTCGAGGCATTCTTGAGTGAATCGTAATACGATCACCCAGAATGTCTGGGACTTTATTGTTACGTAAACACTGAAACAAAGTGTTACAGTGTGTATTCTTTAAGTACCGTCGGTACAGTGGGTATTCGTAATAATGAATACTTTACTTTACTTTAATATGAGCATACTACATCTCCCTCCTTTTGAAAAATAACGTAATATAATGAAGTTATTTTATTTTTAGGTTTTACTATATATGTATACGAGTTATGTATTCTTAAAAAGACAATTTATATATATATATATTTTTTTTTCTTTTTAGTCAATTATTAGAATATTGAACTTTAATTAATATTGATAAAATTTAAAAGTTATTTGAATATAAATGCAGAGTAGTATATTTTTATGGTTTATATTTATGTATGGTCATACTAAAAATGATTAATAATTGCAAATCTTTAACCTATCCTTATGTACTTTCTGAGTTTTGTTTTTATTATCGGAGATTATGACGTTATCTCTTTCTGCGATACTTTCTACTCTATATGGTCCTATATATTTAAAATCTAGCTTATGTCCTGTTTCATTTTTCAATAAAACTTTATCTCCTACAGCTAAATTTAAATCTTTTAACTTTAAGTCATATAGCTGTTTATTTTTAATTTTATGCTCCTCGAGCATAATCCTTGCTCGTTTATATGCTATTTCTAATCTATATTTACTCTCTTTAGAGTAATCATCTATGTTATATAGAGGTGCTATTCTATCTATAGTATTAAATTGAACTGGTAAGTTTGAAGTCTTACCGAAAACTAGCTCATATGGACAATAATCATGTGCCATAGAGGGGGTTGTATTAAAACAATATACGAAGTATTGCAGCCATACATCCCAATCTGATTTGTCAGCTGAGATGTATGAGCGTATGAATTCGTTAAATGTTCTGTGGCTTCGCTCCACGGTTCCTACAGTCTGGTGATGATGTGCAGTAGAAGTTATGTTTTTGATGTTTAGATTTTTACATAAGTCTTCAATTATTGAATTTTTATATTCTGTTCCCATGTCCGTAATGAACGTCTTCATTGGACCGTACTTTAGAATAAAATTTTCAAAAATAGCTTTAGCTACTGTATTTGCACTTTTGTTTCTAATGGGTATGGCGACAAGGTATTTTGTCAGGTCACATATTAAGGTGACTGCATATTCATTTCCTTGTTCTGATCTAGGAAGTGGACCGATCGTATCCACTATTACCCTATCAAAAGCCATGTATGGTGTTTCTGTAATAGTCAATGGAGTTATTGTGTGCTTGGTTACTTTAGCTTTTTGGCATTTTGGACATTTTCGTATGTAATTGGTTATTTCTTTAGTCATACCTTTCCAAAAATAATGTCTTTTGACCTTGGCCAAGGTTTTTGTTATGCCTGTATGTCCTCCTTGTATGGGATCATCATGTAATGTAGACAGTATTGCTTCTTTTTCTTTTTCATTTTTAATTAGGGTCACCGGGTTGAGTAGCGCTACTCTTATTGTTCGTAATATTTTATTGCCCATATTTTTAAAATTATCTATTGAAATGTATTCAAAGATATTTTCCCACGGTGCCACTTTGAGTTGGCTGATTTTTTGTTTACCGGCTTGCGTTTCAAGCCTTTGTAAAAACTGACCTAAGTCAAGGGTTCCATTAGTATACAAATCGCTAACATCATATCTTGCAGTAATTTTTTTTCCATGTTTGAAAAAACATAAATTATTATTTACATGCAAGGTCACTACTTTACGTACTTCGTCATTGTTGATGACTTCATATACGTTGGGCTTTGAAGCTTTTGGCAATTCTATTTGTTCTTTTCCTGCGCAGGATTTCTGTCTACTCTGTTGCCTGGTAGTGACTTTCAGGACTTTATTCGTATTTTGTATGTTTTTTAGGTCTGTGATGGTTATTCTTGATAACGCATCTGCTACATGATTATCTTTACCCTTTAGATACTCGACTGTAAAGTCGTATTCTTCTAATTCGAGCCGCATGCGTGTGAGTTTTGAGCTAGGATTGACCATTGAAAATAGGTATGTTAGTGGTCTGTGATCCGTTTTTACTGTAAAGTGTTTACCATAGATATATGGTCGAAAATGGGTAATTGCCCAATGAATTGCTGCTAATTCCTGTTCTGTAGTACTTTTGTTACTTTCACCTTTTGTGAATGAACGTGATGCATATGCTAATGGGAGTTGGAGTCCGTTATGGTTTTGAGTTAAAACCGCTCCACATGCTTGTTTACTAGCATCGGTGATTATGCAAAATTCTTTCTGAAAATCTGGGTACTGTAACAGAGTGGGTTCCATAAGTTTATCTTTTAAATATTGGAATGCATTTTGACATTCAGTTGACCACTGAAAGGGGACATTCTTTTTACATAATCTAGTTATGTGCCGGGAATAGTCGGCGAAGTTTTTAATAAAACGTCTATAATAATTGCAAAATGCAATAAATCGTCTAGCGCTGTCCGCATCATGTGGGACTGGATAGTTTTTGATGACGTCATATTTCTTGTCATCTGGCAAGATTCCTTTATCTGTGCATTTATGACCAAGAAAGGTCACTTCATGCATAAAAAATGAACATTTTTGTGGATGTAATTTTAGGTTGTGTTTCCTACATATCTCAAAAATATCTGTTAAGTTTTTAAGTATATGTTTTTCGGAACAACCCATGACTATTAGATCGTCCATATACAGGAAGGCTTGCGAAGCTTCAAGTCCAGAGAATGCTATAGTCATCATTCTTTGAAATGAATTCGGCGCTATTTTTAAACCAAATGGTAGTCGCGTGAAGCGATATGAGCCATTGCTCGTTGAAAAAGACGTTATATTTCGCGAACTTTCTTCTAGTTCGATTTGATGAAAACCTGACATTAAGTCAAGGCATGAGAAATACTTTGCTCTACCTAGTTGATCCAAAATGTCATCAATTCTAGGTAGTGGAAATTTGTCGGCCAGGAGTTTTTTGTTTATTTGACGATAGTCAATTACTAATCGCCATTTCTTTTGTTCTGAACCCGGAAGGGCTTTCTTTGGGACAAGTAGAAGTGGGCTGTTGTATTCTGATACGGATGGTTCGACAATATTGTCGTTGATTAATTTTCCTACTTGTTTTTTAATTTCCTCAACTTGGCTATGCGGGCTTCGATAGTTCTTTATATATATATAGGTTCGTCATCCCTCAATCTCAATTTCTGTTTATAAAAATTATTTGTTGTGATTGATTTGGTTTCAAGCCCGAATACGTCACTAAAATTGGTGCATAGTTTAGTTAATTGCTTCTTGAATTGTACTGGGAAATGTTTGCTTAATTCAGCTATGACAGTTTTTTCTCGGATTTTTTGAGTTGTTTGAATTACCTTGTAATTCGAAAGTGGTTCATATTGTATGTTATTTATATGTACTAATTGGTTGGTACTGGTTGTATTCAGCAATCGGACAAATGTATTATGTTTTGAAGTTATTGTATTTGCTACATAAATACCAGGTTGAATTTCCTGGTTTGGGATCAATATGGTTTTTATATCGGACGTTAATTCTATTTTTCTGACAACTTGTGATCTTGCTGGTAGAAGAATTGTATTGTTACCAGAACTGTATGTTATTGGAACATAAATTTTAATTTTTATATTATTTGGTCGTATTATTAACCAATCCTCTGCAGGTTTTAAGTCTATTAGGCAGTTTAATTCTTTTATGAAATCAATGCCTATTATTCCATCACACGGAATTGCAAAATTTTGATTAACTAAATGGACGCGGAGGAGCGCGGAGCTGCGCTGCCAGTGACGCCGGCAGCGGAGCGGCAGAACTATGTGTTCTTATCTCTTATATGTTAGTATGTATATGTGTGAATATGCTCAGCGCTGTTGGCAGCGAGAGCGCGAGGGAAGATATATGTGTGTATGCATGTATATTAGTGCCGTCAAGTCATGGGAACAGGCTGACGCTGCACTTGGGTCGCTCGAGGCATTCTTGAGTGAATCGTAATACGATCACCCAGAATGTCTGGGACTTTATTGTTACGTAAACACTGAAACAAAGTGTTACAGTGTGTATTCTTTAAGTACCGTCGGTACAGTGGGTATTCGTAATAATGAATACTTTACTTTACTTTAATATGAGCATACTACACTCCTTTAAGTTTCTAGCTTGGTACAGCATTACCTTACTTGCCCTAGCGTCTGGTATACCATCCACAAAATATTCGATTAAACTCTCATCATCTAGTTTAATTGGCTTGGCTATCTCCATTAACGCATACAAGAACTCATGCAACGACTCTCCTTTTTTCTGCTGGCGCTTTTACAACATTCTATGTACTTCTACGGACGACAGTTTAACACTAAACTCATCCAACAGAGCTGCCTTCAACGAATTCCAGTTACGAATATCACGCAAACTACGAGCGAAAGATTTTGCTGCACCAACTAACAACTGCTTGGCATAAATGAATAATTGTAATTGACTCGATTGAACAGTAGCTGCGCATTCTTCTAATTCCTTTATCCATTGATTGATGTCGGGGTTATTAGAACCAGAAAATTGGGACACACTACCTTCCACGTCTTTTAGCGTAAACCAAGATTTATACTCTGCCTGTCGCGTACCTGGTTGAACTGTTACGGTATCATCGACTGCTGTTACTACGGACTCATCCTCTGACTCTTCTTCATCCTCAACTGGAAAGCCGTGATGTATTAATAGTCTATCTTGCAAATCGCGCTTTCGTCCCGTCGTCTGCACCGCAAGCTCTCTTAACTTCTCTCGCAAATCTGCGACTCTCAGTGTCATTATCTCTTCAACTTGCATCGTGACGATTTAAATACAAAATAATTGATATTAGTTTATATCTGAGAAAATGTAATTAAATCAACTTAAACCACCTTATTACTGCTGGCCTGTTAACAATTTTCCAGTTAACATCGACTCCGAAAACGCCTTTAAAGTCGTCACTGTTAACGATCGCTTCTCTGTTAACGCTCACCTTACTATGGGTTTACCCTTGTTAACTCTCGCTTCTGCGCAGAACTTTCCAGACTCCAAATTTGACGCACACACAGCACCATATCCTGATCTCGCTTGCCTGTTGATGTCGCTGTTGCCGTCCTCTCTTTGTTGCCTTGCCTTGCTCTCGCTGTTCGCCGTTAACTCGTTGTCGCTTCCCGAATCGTCGCTGCTTCTGCTGTTACAAAATGGTCGTCTTTTTAGCTGCTTGTCTCTTCTTGCAGTTGTAGTGACAAACATACACGATATTGTTGCACACGTTGCACGCTGTGCAACACAACAACAACGAAGGTTTTGATTCTTGCTGTGTTTGCTGCCGTCTGCCGTCGTTTTGTCGTTCCAGCTCTTTTGAATGTCTGCTCACACTAATGCGACTTCTTCGACAAGTGTCTCTCTCGCACTTATAGGCCAGACTGCAATTCAATTTCGCACCGCGACCGATCTCTTGTGTCTCCAGTCTCGTGTTCACCAAATTTTCCAAATACACGCACAAATCTCACTTGCAAATGTTGTTGTCTTGGGCTTATTTTCGGACGAGTCCCCAATTTGTATTAGTTTAAGTTGCTTGACGGCAACGAGTAACATTTATTTGATAAGTATGTTGGACTTAAAATTATAACAGCTCCAAGTTTTACATTAAGTATGTTTGTGAGTAATTATATGCGTGTACGTCTGATGCGTGGCTGAACTGACAACTGAGTGATCTCTCTCTCTTGCTATCGGCTCTCTCAGAGCCGATTACTGCTCTATCCCGACGACACGACGAAAACACGGCCGCTTCGTGTCTCTCTCTTTCCTCTGTTTCCTACATGTATAGTATACAGCGGCTGTGATCCTCTGTCGATTTGATGCTGAAATCCCTCTTTTTTGCCAAGCTTTTTGTTGTAGATTATACATTTCATACAGTTTCCTATGATCTGCATTACTTTTCCTTCCAGATGTGGAATCCAATAGCTCTGCTGTACGGTATGCATTGTTTTTTTGTGCAGCAAAGTGTCCTGCGTTGTGAGTGTCGGATTTTATTTTTTTTCGAATGTTTTCTAATGACTTCGGTATTGCCAGCAAGTCCACCTTGTCACACTCCATACGAGTCGCTGCTACAACAATTACACTGACACCAAATTCAATGGGAATATTCGTAAGTTTGTAGAAGAAATTAAGTCAAATGTTATAATAAGTAAACTAAATCTGGAGACTAGCCCAGAAAATAAGATACACCCACCAGACATACAATAGAAGGTGCTCTACCCAATAAATTGTTCATCATTTTAGCAAAGAAAGACATTTCTACTATAGCTAATCTAGAAAAATCATCTCAAGAGTTAGGAATCTACGAAAATTTCGTAACTGATAACAAGAATCACGAACACCCAAGGAACGGAAATAACAATCGTAGGTGTTTGAGATGCCAAGCTTTTTTGTGTTTCAAAATTGAAAAGAGAATTTTGGTTAAACTTTATAATTCGTATTTAATCTTGGTGGCTTAGCGGAAGCCGATTGCTTGCTATGGCTAGATAAAATTTATGCGAGATCGATATGCAACCAATGCGCAGAGGGGTTAGCATAGAACTAAAAACTAGACGACGGCGTTAGATCAAAGTGATTGCCGAAGTGGCGGCAGCAGATCAAAGTAATTGCCGAAGTGGCGGTGGCAGAGAGCCCCTTTAGCGGGAGAGCGCAGCAGCTCTGCAGAAAGTCAACGTTTCACAACATAGGCCGCTCTCTCTGCTCATACAATAATAATGCTTAAAGTTACGGTTATTGTTCAGCGGCTGGCCCGAACATACTACCCTCGTTGGGAGCTAGTCTCTCAACAGAACATAGCCGAGTGACGGCCCTCCTGATGTTTCCTGAGGATGTCTTCAGGTCAGCGACGCGACACACTCCGTCCTTGCCCATAACGACATCGACCACTCTATCCAGTGGCCAACGCATTGGAGGAAGATTTTCGTCCTTCACCAGAACGAGATCGTTCTTGCAGATGTTTTGCGCGGAGGTACGCCACCTCGCGCGCTCTTGCAAAAGAGTGAGATACTCTTCGCGCCAACGGCTCCAAAATAGTTGTTGTAGTTGGGTGACCCGCTGCCAGCCATCCAGACGATTGTAGTTCAGCTTCGTTAGGTCAGGCTCGAGGATTTGCTCATGGGGGCCGCCTAAAAGCAGATGAGCAGGAGTCAAAACGTCTCAATCATCAGGACTTTCTGAAAGCGAGAGCAAAGGGCGAGAGTTAACAATTCCAGTGATCTGACAGCACAGATGGTCCAACTGAGCGGTACAGGTGATATTTTGCGGTCTTCACGGCCGCTTCCCACAACCCGCCAAAATGCGGAGAGCGAGGTGGGATGAAACGCCAGTCGATCGAGTCAGCCAAGCAGGATTCGTAGACCTCCTTCATATGCGGTTCGCTCAGACAAAGCTTCTTTAGCTCCAGAAGCTCGTTCTTGGCCCCAACGAAGTTTGTCGCATTGTCCGACCAAATTTAACTTGGCCTTCCTCGAGTGGAAGTAAAACGCTTTAGTGCGCCTAGAAACGATGCGGTGGTCAAATCCTTTACGAGCTCCATGTGTATAGCCTTAGAAGTGAAGCAGATGAATACGCTAATGTAGCACTTGATCGGAGGCCTCGTGCGGATTTCTGATCGGTAGAAAAAAGGTCCACAGTAATCTACTCCAGTGACTTCAAAAGCTCGAGATCCTTCCAAACCTTCTTTAGGTAGGTCTCCCATGATGTGTTCAACCATGCGCGGCCTAGTCCTGAAGCATCTCACACACTTGCTGACGACCATTGACACTGCTTTAATACCTCCTACCTTCTTTTGTGATAATATCTTATCAGCGCAAAGGTAATGGAATGTCCCTTTGGCAGAATGAGCGGGTGCTGAGCGTCAAATCCTAGCGATGTGTTGCCAAGACGACCTCCAACTCTAAGTAGTCCAGAATGATCGATGAACGGGTTGAGCGAACTAATAGAACTGGATTTCATGACTTGACCATTGCGCCGAATCTCCTTTATGTCCATCCACAACTGAATGTGTCGAATTAGAAGATACGTTCCTTGCCGAATATCCGAAATGGTGAGTCCTGGATGCCTAAGACGATGTATAAATTTATGCATGTAGGCGAATGTGCGCTGCATGCGAAAGAATGAATTCGCAAATTTGCATCCGGACGTGAGATCGGCATGTGGAGACGTGATTAGCAATACTCTCTTGCGAAGCTCCAAAGTTGCTATGTTGTTAGCCTAGCAAAAAGGATGGGCCGTGAAACCATAGCTCTGACTGGATAAGATGGCTGGGAAGCGAGCCTCTCGAGAGAATATCAGCAGGATTTAAAGATGTGGGAACATAGCGCCATTCTATGGCCTTATATTCTGCATGATTTTCACAAGCAAATGGGCTCCACTTAATTCCAGCTTAGGAATCGATATAGTCTTTAGCGGCGCCACTCGCGACTTTGAGCACAAAACGTGGCTCGAAGACTGGGCTTCCCTGGACACGACATACACGCAAGCGCCATATGCTTCTAAGCTGGCATCACAGAATCCGTGAACTTCTGTAGCCACACTAGAACGAAGAACCAAGCGAGGAAATGAGATCCGAGAAATTCTTGCCAGACTATTTCTCAAGTCCATCCAAGTTGAATGCAACGCTGAGGGTAGGCTTTCATCCCAATCCAAATTTTCTCTCCAAAGCTGCTGAAGGAAGATTTTGCACCTGACAATGACTGGATTTATCAATCCAAGAGGGTCGTAGAACCGCGCAATCGTAGATAAAACCGACCGCTTTGATGGCTTTGAGTTTGTGTCCAGTGCGGACAAGGCAAAAAGCAGCTGATCCGAAGCAGGGTCCCACGCTAAGCCGAGAGTTTTGGCAATGTCGCTTCCATCATTAAACTTTAGGAACTTCTCTATGTCATCTTCAGGGGTTCCCTCAAGTACTTCCTGGTGACTGGAGCACCATTTCCTAAGTCTAAAATTACCACGGGACAGTAAAGCTGATGTTTGGTGCATCTTGTCCATGACCTGTGCGACCGAATTACCGCCCGAAATAAGGTCATCCACGTAAAACTCCTGCCGCAGAGCAGCTGAGCCAAGAGGGTAGGACTCACCCTCGTCGATGGCCAGCTGGTGCATTGCGCGGACCGCTAAAAATGATGCAGCCCTCGTTCCGTATGTGACGGTGTCTAATGTGTAGACTTGAACCTCGGACTCGATGGAATCTCGCCATAGGATGCACTGATACAAATTGTCGGGTGGAGACACTCGTACGCAGCGGTACATTTTACAAATGTCCCCAGTGAAAGCGACTGGATATGTTCGAGAGCGAATCAATATGTTAAACAATGCAGGCTGAATAACAGGGCCTGTCATCATCACATCATTTAGAGAATATCCAGTTGATGTAGCTGCGGATCCATCGAAAACGACACGGAGTTTTGTCGTCGTACTGTCCTCCTTTAGGACACAGTGATGAGGCAAGAAATATTTGCAGAGGCTACGGGAATCAGGGTTGACTTGGTGCATATGATGCAAATCAATGTACTCCCTCATAAAGGCGGAATACCGCTCCTTGAGTGTAGGATTACGCTCCAGTTTTCGCTCCAGACTGATGAACCGTCGATAAGCCTGAGCATAAGATTCTCCTAAACGATCAGTATTGTTATTTAGCGGCAGACGAACTGCATACTCCCCGGATGGCAACCGTGAAAGGTGGCTTACAAAATGTGCTTCACAATCGTCTTCTTCTTTGGTATTCAACCCAGCCTCCACACAATTCTCGACTTCCCAAAACATACGAAGAGTTTTATCCAACCTTGCTTCCATCTCAGCTATCGAATCTGGACAATTGTGCGTGGCCAATTGAGAACTCCGTTCTCTTTCGTAGTGATCAGACGTGTTTTTGTTTTGCGCTCCGCATTTTTTCCTTTTGTTTCGAATAAACAGCCGGTGTTTTCCTAACTAAATTCTAATTATACTCCCTAACCAGACAACAATCTGGAAACCAATTCTTTTACGCGAGTGCAAGTTAACGTACCCAATTCCATTGAGCTCTTATACGAGTTGTAAACAATCTTTGGCTTTCCAAAACGAAAACAATTTCAATCTTGGGCCTCCGCCTAATTGATTTCTAAGATGTACAATCTCAAGCGCCCCCGCCGCAATCCCATTCTTTGACACTCGCCTAAATGGAAAACCAATGTTTGCCCACACCCGGCTTCTCATAAACAATCTCACTCCCGGCTTTCTGCAGATCCTGCACTTTAGGCCTTTTACAGTTCTCTCTTTGGATGACGAAATCTAATACTCGGGATGGCGAAATCAATTGAAATGTTTATAGAAAAACGATTCCCGAAAGGGATCAACGATGCAAAGATCAGAAAGTTCAAATCAGTCTTGATCCAGCAGCGACACCGCAAAGTCTAGCTAAATATTAAGATCGCGCAATCCCTTGGCCCGGAATTCCTTTGTGACCCTCTACTTAAATCTATATCAGTGAAGTTCGAAGTAAAATAAAAACTTTTTAAAAACACAATCCGCTACCGCAGTTGTTTAATTGGCGCCCAACGTGGGGCGACGTTGTATAAAAAGCACCGAATGATAAAAGTGTTGCGTCGTGCCGAAACCCGAAGGACAATTAATTAATGGAATAAATCCTTCAAATTTAAAAACGCGGAGTGACTGTGTGATATAAGATAAAAAAAAGTGAGATAAAAAGGAAACAAACCGGAGCTTAGGGTGTGCAAAAAATAAATACAATACAAAATACAAATAGAAATACAAATACAATGCAAAATACAAATAAATAAAAAAGCTAATCAAGACAATTCATAAATACAAAAAAACCAAAAAAACCCAAAGTTTTTTAACAAAACCAACAAAACCAAAACACAAGGAAAGTGAAACGATCAGCGAAGCCAAAGAAGGAAGACCCCCAGAAGACCCAGTTAAACAACGAAATTTAAGAAGGAAGACCCGTTCAAAGACCTGTCAGCCAAATCAAGAAGGAAGACCCGTGCGAAGATCAGTCAGCCAAACTAAGAAGGACGACCCCTACCGGATAGCTCGTGAGCAAAAGTTGTATTAATAAATTTTTAAGTTCAATTAGGTTATATAAGATTATAAAAACTAACATATAAGAAAAATTAAAGGTGGATCAACTAACTTTAGATTTTGAAAAACTAAAAATGATTAACTCTCAAACAAGGACCGATCTCACAGCAGATCTGGTCAAACAATTGATAGCACTTCAAATTTCACAAGTACAAGAGCAAATTGTAAATTTAAAACAACAAATAGAAACTAAATCCGATCAGGTATCAGATTATCAGGCAGAAACAATAGACGAGACAATAAGAGATGACACCACATTAAAGGTAATAGAATCCCTACCAATTTTCAATGGTGGATTAAACCAATATGTAGGATGGAGGGAAGCTGCAGAAACTGCAGTGAAGTTATATAAGAAAGGAAGTAAGCAATATTATATTGCATTAACAATTTTGAGAAACAAAATAACAGGACCAGCACATGACGCACTGACCAATCACGGGACAGTTTTAAATTTTGATGCCATACTTTCACGACTTGACTTTGTTTACAGTGACAAGAGACCGATTTACATAATAGAACAGGAGTTAAGCGTTCTCCGACAAGGGAACCTTTCAATTATAGATTTCTATAACGAGGTTAACAAGAAAATGACCTTGTTAATAAATAAGACAATAATGACTCACGGAAAGGACAGTGAAATCGCCAAAGAATCAAATAAAAAAATTAGAGACAATGCCTTACGCATTTTTGTCACTGGCCTAAACGGCGGCATTGCGGAAATCCTATTTTCATTGAATCCCCCAGATTTACCGAATGCCTTGGCAAAGGTACAGGAATTGCAATCTAATAACATTCGGGCCCAATTTGCCTACCAATTCAGCGGTCCCAGAAAATCAGGGAATAATAATTTCAATACCTTAAGATTCAACCAACGACAACCTAGGACTAACAGTTCACCATTCGACCAAAAAAGGGATTTGCAGAGGAATAACATGTCTTGGGGACAACCCTATTTCTTGGGTAATAGACAACAAAATCAGGCCCCAGAACCAATGGAGGTAGACGAATCGATACAAATCCGGAACCGACAGAACAGCAATCAATTCAGGGGAAATAATAACAATAGAAATTATCGGGAGAATACTAACGGTTATTATAGGAGAAATAATAACAATTATAGCCAAGCCCAGCATTTCAGGGCAAACGTAGTACCGAATAATCAGTCTAACGACAATCAAGCGCAGAAAAGAAAGCTAAACGAAATGTCGGAACAACCTGCTAATAAAGCAATGAGGATAAATAACATTGAGGAGGATCATTTTTTAGATCAGCCCCCGAAGTAGGTCTGCCATACCTAAAAAGAGTAGACAAAAAAATAAACAGAGAATTAAAAGTTTTGATAGATACGGGAGCAACTTCCTGTTATATAAAAAAAGGAATTTACGAAAATAAAAAAGAATTACCAATTTATAAGAAAGTTGCTACAGTGAATGGGTTTTCAATAATTAAATATTTCCATAATATAACTATTTTCAACACAAAGCAAGTGTTTTATGAAATAGATGGAATGGAGGCAGATTTACTAATAGGATTTAACCTATTAAAGAAAATCGGAGCGGTTATTGATACAGGAAAGGGGACTTTAAGTTATAAAGACAATGAGGAGAAATTAATATATGACAAGGTCCTTTCTTTAAACAAATTAACCTTTATAGAAGGAAAAACCATCCTTCCGTTGAAGGAATATATAATAAAAAAATATTTTGAAGAAGAAAAAGAAATGAAAAGCGATTCAGTAAAGGTAGAAGGAAGTTTATATAGCTTGGGATCAAAAAATCCTGAGCACGCCGACGAAGAATTATCCGTCAATAGTTTGGGATTCAAATATCCTGAACCCGCCGTCGTTGAGTTATCCGACATCCAAAGTTTTAATAGTTTGGGATTAAAATATCCTGAACCCGCCGTCGTTGAATTATCCGACATTAAAAGTTCGAATAGTTTGGGATTAAAGAATACTGAACACGCCGTCGTTGAATTATCCGACAATGAACAATTTAAAAGTTTGGGATGCAAAAATCCTGAACGCGCCGTCGTAGAAATATCCGACATTCAAAATTATGCAAATTCTGAATTGAAAAAAATTAAATTGTATAACACAATAACCTACAAAGAGGACAATTTAGAAAATCTCAGAGAGAAAATGGTATCTATCATCGAAGAAGACCATGCCAATATAAATTTACAGTTACCGTTCAGAACGGATATAAAAGGAGAGATAATTTCCATAAATAACGGCAAATATGAATTTCTAAGAATGCCTATGGGATTGACGAACGCTCCCAGAATTTTCCAAAGGGCAATGGACGATATACTTAGAGAACAAGTTGGGAAAACTTGTCACGTTTATATGGACGATATAATAATATTTTCAAAAACTATAGAACAACATTATAAAGATCTAATTCATATAATACAGATATTGCAAAACGCTAACATGAAAATTTCACTAGAAAAGTCTAAATTCTTTCAATTGGAAACCAAATTTCTGGGATACATTGTTTCCCAAAATATCATTAAAACAGATCCAGACAAAATCTCCACAATACAAAACTATCCAATTCCTAAAAATATCAGAGAGCTACGTAGCTTCTTAGGACTAACAGGGTATTACAGAAAATTTGTCCGAAATTATGCCACAATTGCCAAACCTTTAACAAAATATCTGAGTGGAGTAAATGGGAAAGTTTCACGAAGGGCATCCAAGAAAACATTAATACAGCTGGATGAACCAGCAATTGGAGCATTTAATAATTTAAAGGACAGTTTAATAGCACATATTGAATTAGTACAACCAGATTACAATAAAAAATTCACATTAATAGGACATTAATCACATATACGGAGTGAGTGGAATTGAAATACATACAGATCACCAACCTTTGTCCTTTGCAATGTCGCAAAAAAATCCAAATGTTGAAATGAAACGTTGGTATTACTTCATAGAAAGTTTCACACCAAAAATCATTTATAAGCCAGGCTCAACTAACGTAGTAGCGGACGCTTTATCTCGGATTAAAATAAATCATATGACAGATAGTGATGTCGACCAGACAGAATCAGAATCAGACATAAATACTCAGCATTCAGCAGAGAGTAGTTTTGAAAACGTCATTCAAGAGACTAGTAAGCCTCTAAACCAATTTAAACAGCAGCTACTATTAGCGCAAGGGAGATTCACAGTTCATGAGTTAGTAAGAGTTTATGAAAATACCCGACATATTATTGAATTTGATACGGTTGACAATCTGCTAATCATTTTAAAAGAATTTATTCAGCCTCACTTAACCACAGGAATACACTGCACTTTAGAAGATTTATACCTTATCCAAAATAAGCTAAAGGAAAACTTCATAAATAAATTTCTCTTCACGAGAAAGTTCCTCCAAGATGTAGTAAATTCAGAAGATAAAGCTATAATTATAGAAGAAACACATTGCAGAGCCCATAGAGGACTAGACGAAAATTACAAACAAATAACTAAGCTGTATTATTGGCCAAACCTGCACAAAAAATTAAAAGAATATATAAAAAATTGTGAGATCTGTAACAAAAACAAATATCACAGACACCCTGTGAAAATTCCAATTGGGGAAGCTCCCATTCCAGCAAAAGAAGGAGATCAATTACACTTAGACATATACTATGCCCAAAACCTAACATTCATAACTTGTATAGATTCTTATTCTAAATACTTGGTGGTCAAGGAAATTCAAAGTAAATTAAACATTGAAAATAAGGTAATGGAAATTTTGCAACACTTTCCGTTAGCAACATCATTAATGACTGACAACGAACCAAGCTTTACTTCAGCACAATTTAGATCATTCATACAAAGAAGTAACTTAACTATTTATTATGCTGATCCCAGACACAGCACCTCAAATGGTCAGGTAGAAAGGGTACATTCCACACTAACAGAAATAGCGCGGTGCATCAAGGATGAACTAAATCTAACAGATTATTCAGAAATAATAATAAGGGCGGCACTGAAATATAACCTGACGATACATTCAACGACCAATCAAATGCCATATGACATATTGTATAACAAAATAGAACACAAACATAATCCAATATTACTTAAGGAAGCTCAGACCAAAATGCTTAAGCTACATAACAAAGATAGAAGAGAAAAAGATTATAAAATAGGAGAAGTAGTTTATGAAAAGAAATTCGGGGAAAGAAATAAACTTCAATCCCGATACAAAAAGCAGGTAGTTAAGGAAAATCGACCGAATAAAATTATAATCAACAATAGAAACAGAATTATACATAAAGATAACATCAAATATTAAATATTTTTCCAGAAAATGTATGCGAATATACTAATACTGACTTTTGTTATATTGACGACTTCGGAAGTAATTGACTATACGCATAGTGACTATCTATTGCTCAAAGACGACAGAGACGTTTACACTTATGAAACATACGCTGAACTTTTCCATATTACTAATTTGAGTTTTTATAGAGAGATAATTGATAAAGAATCCAAATATGTCAACAAATCAATTAATACAGACGATGAGTGGGAAATATCAATGGACTTAAGTCTATTAAAATTAATGATTTCAGAATTAGTTCCAAAACGGAATGAAAGGGGAATAAATGAATTAGGTACCATTTGGAAATGGATAGCAGGCAGCCCTGATCATGACGACTTTTTGAAAATACAAAATAAAGTAAATGAATTAACTGAAAATAATAATAAACAATTTGTAATAAATTCCAAATTTTTCAAAGAAATTGAACTGCTATCAAATTCATTAAAAAATGTCATCTTCAATGAAGAAACGATACTGAGAAAGCATCGTTTAAAATTAATAACTTTTGACCTACTAAATTTAGTTGATACCATAACCCTCTTAAAAGTAAACATTTTCAATACAAAAATTTTAAATAAAAACGAAATAGAGGACATTTATAAGCATGAAAAACATAATGTTGAACTGTCTGATCTGCTGGACATTGCAACGGTTAAAATAATTCGAAATGCAGATTTAATAATCATTTACATAAAATATCCTCAAATTAAAGATATTTGCAAGTTTTACCATGCAAGAGCCATCTCACAAAATGATGGAATGTTAGTTATAAGTGAAAAAGTTTGTGAATGTAAGGAGAAATACTATTTAATGAATAATTTTAAAAGTGAAACTTTTAACAATTACGCACAAATAAATTTAAAGAGTACCTGTTTCACCAATTTACTTAATGGCTTTAAAGCCAACTGCACTAAAAAAAGGGAAAAAAACAAAGAAATAGACATCATTCAGGATGGTGCCATATTAGTTTCAGGCAAAAATATCGTAGACAATACTACTTTGTTAGGATCGTATCTCCTTATATTCAACAACACAATTGTAATAAATAATATAACCCACATAAATGATAAGGGTAAAATTCTAAGATATATATCGCATCATAGATATAGCGATTTTGAATTAGTTGATTATATACAATCGAATGATAAGCAATTTTCTTTTGATAATGTTAATATTTTAAATCCCCTTATAACATTAGGTAATACGGCCTTACCATTAACAACATTATTTTTAATCATTTTGATATTGATTAATGTTATTCTACTTCGGCTATAAATTAACCAAATTTGTACTTATTAAATCAATAAGAATACCGTCAGAAGAAATAGTGGAAAGCAACATTCAAATACTGTCAGAAGAAATTAGAGCTCTATCAGAACTTCAAAATGTATCGGGACGAAACATTTAAGAATGGGGGGAGTTAACGTACCCAATTCCATTGAGCTCTTATACGAGTTGTAAACAATCTTTGGCTTTCCAAAACGAAAACAATTTCAATCTTGGGCCTCCGCCTAATTGATTTCTAAGATGTACAATCTCAATGCGCCCCCGCCGCAATCCCATTCTTTGACACTCGCCTAAATGGAAAACCAATGTTTGCCCACACCCGGCTTCTCATAAACAATCTCACTCCCGGCTTTCTGCAGATCCTGCACTTTAGGCCTTTTACAGTTCTCTCTTTGGATGACGAAATCTAATACTCGGGATGGCGAAATCAATTGAAATGTTTATAGAAAAACGATTCCCGAAAGGGATCAACGATGCAAAGATCAGAAAGTTCAAGTCAGTCTTGATCCAGCAGCGACACCGCAAAGTCTAGCTAAATATTAAGATCGCGCAATCCCTTGGCCCGGAATTCCTTTGTGACCCTCTACTTAAATCTATATCAGTGAAGTTCGAAGTAAAATAAAAACTTTTTAAAAACACAATCCGCTACCGCAGTTGTTTAATTTGCATGCCTTTTGATTTGTGTTAAAATATTATTTAACTTTTTATTTTTCGGCGTCGGCTTGTGTTGTGTTGTTGCAGTGAGTGAGTATTGCATTGCAGTCCGCTCTCGTCTGGTAGCTTTTGTTGTTTTATCACTCTCTCGCTATCACGTCAACTTCAATAACTGTTCTTTTTCTCTCGCTCTTTCAACTTTCTGAGCAATAGCGCTCTCTGTTTAGTAGCTCTCGCTATAACCGCTCTCCACTCTGCTCTCTTTTTTTTCTTACCAATTCCGCTTTGAGCGTTGTCTGGCACATTGGTCTGATACCAATTTGTTTTGGAAATTTTAATTTTTTTAATTTTAATTTTTCTTCGTAAATTTTCTTAAGAAAATATTTAAATAATAAAAATGGAATTCGCTGTGGTCTGCGCCAAAAAAACCTGCAAGAAGCAGATCACTCACGATCAGCCGAATGTCCCCTGCTGGCTCTGCGACAGCGTAGTCCACGCAAAATGCGCGGGATTTTCTGGCCTCGTGAGTGATGCTATAGCCAAACGTAATGGCTTGCATTACAGTTGCGAGGCATGCCGTGCGGTGGACGCGGAGTGGCTTTAAGGAGCTGACCGTTGGTTTCAAAAACCAATACGATCGGCTCCTAGCCATGGAGGCTCAGTTTAGCGGTTTAAAACTGCTGAATGAGTCTCCGAGGCGCAAAAAGGTCACTCCGCGGGACCTGCAAGTGCCAACCGTCACTCAGCCGTGCGCCGCCGAAAAACTGACTCCGACCACTCCAAATGTGCAGCAGTTGATCTCGTTTGCCACTCCAAAGGCAACGAAAGCTGCTGGCGATGCAGATTCGGTAGCCGAATTCATCGCCTCGGAGAATGTGCAGCCAAGTACGTCTGCAGCGTCCGTGTCCGTGGTGTCCGCAAGTTCACTAGTTGTCCCGTCTATCCCGATCCCACCAGTAAATAGACGTTCCGGACCTCCGGATATTGCCACCACAGGTACTAGACCTGTGGTGACTAAACCACTGGTGGGAGTCCCACCAAAACGACAAGTTTTTGTTTCACGGCTGGCCCCTGACCTCACATATAATGGTGTAACTGCTTTTATTCAAAGCAAAATAAAAGCCGTGGGTTTAAAGGTGGAGAAATTTAACTTCTCTTATGCCAGGGAGATAGCGTCGTTTAAGATAAGCATCTCCCCAACTCAATTTGACACCATTTGCTCCACCAAATTTTGGCCGGAGCATTTGGTGGTGAAGGAGTTTAAGGCTAAGAAGAAGAATAGGCCCCCCATATCGCTTCCAAATCTTTCCAGCGTTCCACCCTCAACCTCAACTTCCTCTTCCTCAACTTCCCGTCTTGCTACAACCTTTCCAAAAAACTAACTTCTCTTTTAGTAACCTATCAGAATGTAAGAGGCTTGCGTAGTAAGCTCAGCATTCTTTTCCGGGATAGTGTTGCATTTGCTTCCCACGTTATTGTGTTTACTGAAACCTGGTTAAAGCCGGACATTCTTAGTTCCGAGGTTTTGGCAGGTCGGTACACAACTTTTAGAAAGGACCGTTCGTCTCGACATGCAGGAGGGGTTCTAATTGCAGTGGACTCTTACTTCACGTCGGAACACTTCACAGTCCAAGTTCAACAGGAACTGGAATTCCTGTGTGTAAAACTGATTCTTCCCGCTTTCGCTATATTCATTACTTGCTCGTATATCCCACCTTCTTCGGATATTTCAATTTATGAGCAGCACTTGTCCGCTTTAACCGCTGTTGCTTCCTCGCTATCTGATAAAGATCGTATGATAGTTCTTGGTGACTTCAACTTGCCAGGAACTATTTGGTCTTCGGTAAACGAGTCTAGTATCCTAGTGCCCATGTCACGACATGACTTTGTTGACGGCTTGCTTGACCTGTCCCTGTCTCAAGTCAATCATGTGAAAAATTCCTTGGGTCGATTGCTTGATCTATGCTTTGTATCGGATCCGACCATAGTGTATTTAACCCGAGCCCTTCCGCTCACTATACCTGAAGACGCCTACCACCCTACTTTCGAGGTGTCGCTAGACATAGGACCAACTGTATTGGATCGGTCGAGTAGACTACCTGAACGTGTCCGCTGCTTTCGTAAAGCCGAGTTTGCGAAGCTTAATAACCTAATTAGGGATTTTGATTGGTCCGCTTTGTACTTGTGCACTGATGTCACAAAAGGCACAAACATTTTTTACAATGCTCTTGGCACATTTTTTGATTCTTGTGTCCCGCTTTCTTGTCCGATTAGATCTGGAAAACCCCCTTGGTTTACCAAAGAGTTATCCAGTCTAAAAAACTTAAAATCAAGACTTTATAAAAAATTTCAAGAAGTGGGTTCTCCTACTTCTCACTCTCGTTATGTAATAGCTCGGTCAAACTTTTCAGTTCTTAATGCTCAATGCTATAAGAACTACCTATCTCGTTGCAGGATACGTTTTTCTCAGGACCCTAAACAGTTTTACTGCTTCGTAAACAGTAAGCGTAGAACGTCCGCACACCCATCCTCGCTATCATTTTGTAATACGTCGGCAAATAATGATCAGGCAATTGCCGATCTTTTTGCCCAGTTTTTCCCAACCACCTATTCTAAGGAACGCTACTCTGGTCAACCGTACCCATACGGATTACCGAGGTCGAACGGCATTTTCAGTCCCTTGTTAAATGAATATTCCCTACTTCAAGATCTTCGACTAGTTAAGCCGGTGCTTTCACCGGGCCCAGACGGGGTTCCAGGTTGTGTACTCAGGTACTGCGCCGAGGCTCTGTGTGGACCATTGCTTAAACTATTCACCCTGTCCATTGATTCCTCTTGCTTCCCTCCAAACTGGAAGGAATCGTTTATAATTCCTCTCCATAGGTCTCCAAAGGTAGCAAGTCTGATGCAAAAAATTATAGAGGTATGGCAAAGTTATCCGCTACTCCCAAATTGTTTGAGAAGGTTTTAACTCCGCACTTGCAACATCTCTACATCACTTATATCTCCAACTCAGCATGGATTTATAAGGCGGCGATCAACCACCACGAACCTGTTAGAGTTTACCTCTTTCATTATTAAAGGCTTTCAAGGTAATTTACAGTCGGATGTTATTTACACCGACTTTAGTAAAGCATTCGACTCTGTAAACCATTTCCTTTTAGCACATAAACTTGACCTTTTAGGGTTTCCGCCCAACCTCCTGAGATGGATTTCTAGCTATCTTTGTTCTAGGTCTCAAAGAGTCCTCTTCAAAAACTCCCTCTCTTTACCAGTAAAGGTTTCTTCGGGAGTACCACAGGGCAGCCATCTAGGCCCCTTACTCTTCACACTCTTTATTAATGACTTGCCTTCAGTATTAACATACTCTCGAGTACTTATGTATGCGGATGATGTTAAACTCTGTGTCCAGTACAAGGACATTTCATTTAATTCTCGCTTGCAATCCGATCTCAATAGCTTTCAGTCATGGTGTTGTGCAAACTTGTTACACCTTAATGCCTCGAAATGCAAAGTTATGACATTTCATCGTTCTAGCCCTTTGTTGGCTCCCTACACCCTATTTGAGAGAATCTCTTGAGAGAATTACCCTGGTGGATGATCTGGTTGTTATGTTAGACCCCAAGTTAAAGTTTTCCGAACACATTTCTACCATGGTAAATAAGGCCATGGGCGTGCTTGGGTTTATAAAGAGGTGGTCAAAGGAATTTGACGACCCCTATATAACAAAGACTCTCTATACCTCGCTTGTTCGTCCGATCTTAGAATACGGCTCCTGTGTATGGTGCCCTCAGTACAAAGTACACCAGGACCGTATAGAATCAGTACAGAAAAACAGTACAGTAAACCTCCTGTTGGAATACGCCTATTCCCACATTCAAATAATAACATTAAATAATATTATCGATATGTTAGGTATTATTATTATGAGTTAGTCTGGTCACACTTGAAGTGTCGACTCTCTCTCTTCTTTTGTGATCTCAAGTGTGTGGACCGGTGTTGCAGCAAAAAGTAATCAAGAAATACATAAATAATCTTTAAAGAAAAACATAACTTGGTACTGTCTTCCGTTTACTAATTGTCATAGCTAGTCTACCAATAGGTTATGGGCCCAGTCCACGCCAATTTAAATAAATTAAATTAATAGCAAATAGTTGTGAAATTAGTTCCGCGTGCGTTCTTGTGTAGTTTTTTTTTGTAGTGTGTGTGTCTATAATATATACATACATAGAAAATGGAAAGAAATAAGCAACATATTAAGCCTTTTTGTGGCGAGAAATATTCTATATGGAAATTTAGAATCAGAGCTTTGTTTGCTGAATTAGAGGTGCTCCAAGTAGTCGATAACATAATGCCTAACGAAGTAGATGATAATTGGAAAAAGGCAGAGCGATGTGCGAAGAGCATTTTAATTCAATACTTAGGCGACGCATTTCTAAACTTCGCGGCAAGCGACATTTCGGCACGTGATATTCTGAAGAATTTAGACGCCATATATGAGCGTAGAAGCCTTGCGTCGCAATTAGCTGCACTTAAACGTTTAATAACACTCAAACTCTCAAGTGAAATGACACTTTCGAGTCATTTTGTTATTTTTGATGAAACAGTGAGTGAGTTGTTAGGGGCGGGCGCTAAAATGGATGAGATGGACAAAGTGGCACATTTGCTGCAGACTCTACCTTCAACCTATAATGGTGTCATCACGGCAATCGAAACTTTGTCAGATGAAACTCTATCATTAGCGTTTGTAAAAAATAAATTGTTCGACTACGAGACCAAATTAAGAAATGAAAGTACTGATACAAGTAGTAAAGTTGTGACGTCGCTTCGGCCGGGGTATGCTCGTCGCGCCGGGTTCCACAGAAATTTGTTTGATCTCTGGGTGTGGTAGCTGAAAGAGAGTCTCGTGGTTCAAGAATAAGGCAGGCTTGGATCGGTAATAAAAGAGATAGAGTTAGTTTTATTGTGCTTAATGGTACAAAGTTTGGTAGTTGCGCGGGTGTTTTTGCGGCGGGCTCGTCCTTCGGGGTCGTCCTTCGGTTGGGCCGCACGTGGCGGATGGTTGCGTGCGGGGCCGGGGAGTCGTCTGGCCGGATCGATGGAGGTCGTCTGTGCTCCGCGGGGAAGGGTGTTGCGGAGGGTTACTGCGCTCCGAGGAGTGATTCTGTGGAGGAGGGTTAATGCGCTCCGAGAAGAATTAAAGGTTGCGGAGGGTTAATGCGCTCCGAGGGGGGGGTAATGTTGCGGAGGGCGAATGCGCTCCGAGGCGAATTAAATGTTGCGGAGGGTTAATGCGCTCCGAGAAGTAAATGTTGCGGAGGGTGAATGCGCTCCGAGGAGAATTAATGTTGCGGAGGGTTAATGCGCTCCGAGGAGAAGTAAATGTTGCGGAGGGTTAATGCGCTCCGAGGAGAATTAATGTTGCGGAGGGTGAATGCGCTCCGAGGAGAATTAAATGTTGCGGAGGGTGAATGCGCTCCGAGAAGTAAATGTTGCGGAGGGTGAATGCGCTCCGAGGAGAATTAATGTTGCGGAGGGTTAATGCGCTCCGAGGAGAATAAATGTTGCGGAGGGTTAATGCGCTCCGAGGAGAAGTAAATGTTGCGGAGGGTGAATGCGCTCCGAGGAGAAGAAATGTTGCGGAGGGTTAATGCGCTCCGAGGAGAAGTAAATGTTGCGGAGGGTGAATGCGCTCCGAGGAGAATTAATGTTGCGGAGGGTTAATGCGCTCCGAGGAGAAGTAAATGTTGCGGAGGGTTAATGCGCTCCGAGGAGAATTAATGTTGCGGAGGGTGAATGCGCTCCGAGGAGAATTAAATGTTGCGGAGGGTGAATGCGCTCCGAGAAGTAAATGTTGCGGAGGGTGAATGCGCTCCGAGGAGAATTAATGTTGCGGAGGGTTAATGCGCTCCGAGGAGAATTAATGTTGCGGAGGGTTAATGCGCTCCGAGGAGAAGAAATGTTGCGGAGGGTTAATGCGCTCCGAGGAGAATTAATGTTGCGGAGGGTGAATGCGCTCCGAGGAGAATTAATGTTGCGGAGGGTTAATGCGCTCCGAGGAGAATTAATGTTGCGGAGGGTTAATGCGCTCCGAGGAGAAGTAAATGTTGCGGAGGGTGAATGCGCTCCGAGGAGAAGAAATGTTGCGGAGGGTTAATGCGCTCCGAGGAGAAGTAAATGTTGCGGAGGGTGAATGCGCTCCGAGGAGAATTAATGTTGCGGAGGGTTAATGCGCTCCGAGGAGAAGTAAATGTTGCGGAGGGTTAATGCGCTCCGAGGAGAATTAATGTTGCGGAGGGTGAATGCGCTCCGAGGAGAATTAAATGTTGCGGAGGGTGAATGCGCTCCGAGGAGAAGTAAATGTTGCGGAGGGTGAATGCGCTCCGAGGAGAATTAATGTTGCGGAGGGTTAATGCGCTCCGAGGAGAATTAATGTTGCGGAGGGTTAATGCGCTCCGAGGAGAAGAAATGTTGCGGAGGGTGAATGCGCTCCGAGGAGAATTAATGTTGCGGAGGGTTAATGCGCTCCGAGGAGAATAAATGTTGCGGAGGGTTAATGCGCTCCGAGGAGAAGAAATGTTGCGGAGGGTTAATGCGCTCCGAGGAGAATTAATGTTGCTGAGGGTAAATGCGCTCCGAGGAGAATTAATGTTGCGGAGGGTTAATGCGCTCCGAGGAGAATTAATGTTGCGGAGGGTTAATGCGCTCCGAGGAGAAGAAATGTTGCGGAGGGTTAATGCGCTCCGAGGAGAATTAATGTTGCGGAGGGTGAATGCGCTCCGAGGAGAATTAATGTTGCGGAGGGTTAATGCGCTCCGAGGAGAATTAATGTTGCGGAGGGTTAATGCGCTCCGAGGAGAAGAAATGTTGCGGAGGGTTAATGCGCTCCGAGGAGAATTAATGTTGCGGAGGGTTAATGCGCTCCGAGAAGAAATGTTGCGGAGGGTTAATGCGCTCCGAGGAGAATTAATGTTGCGGAGGGTGAATGCGCTCCGAGGAGAATTAATGTTGCGGAGGGTTAATGCGCTCCGAGGAGAATTAATGTTGCGGAGGGTTAATGCGCTCCGAGGAGAAGAAATGTTGCGGAGGGTTAATGCGCTCCGAGGAGAAGAAATGTTGCGGAGGGTTAATGCGCTCCGAGGAGAAGTAAATGTTGCGGAGGGTGAATGCGCTCCGAGGAGAAGAAATGTTGCGGAGGGTTAATGCGCTCCGAGGAGAATTAATGTTGCGGAGGGTTAATGCGCTCCGAGGAGAAGAAGGGAGGCGGAGGTTTAATGCACTCCGAGGAGGATGGGAGGATCGCTGGGTCTGCTGGTGGCTGCTGCTGATGCTTACCTCTCCACTGGCCGGAGCCGAACTGATGCTGATCGCTCTGGCGGAGCTCCTTTTATTCCCAAAACGCGGCTGATCTTACGGTCTGTCCCTAGCGCGTTGTGCTGCGGGGCCCTAACGCGTTTGCACGGGCCGGCTGATAGTGTGCCCGTTGGTGCGTGGGTTATGGCCACACTTGGTCCGGTCAGCTGGGGGTGTGCCCGTGGCTGGCTGTGCTACGGGCCCATTGGTGGGGCTCAGCTGTGGTTTGTTTGTTTGTATTGTTTGTTTATTTATATTTCTTTTATTCTGTGGCAGGTCTTCATGTATTTGTCGCTTATGTTCTACTTATCCTACTAATACTTATTTTCTAATCTTCCTGGCTTGTCTTGGTGATTCTATTGAGGTTGGTTTGGTGTTTGTGGCGCCGGCGGTTGGTTTTTCTGGCGCTGGGCGTCACAAAGTCATGAAGGCAGTTGTAAGAAATAATAACAATTTTAATAATCGTAAAACGTTTGGATCTAGAAACACACGGCAAAAGATATTATTTAAGCGAAAAGCTAGAAGTAATATTAAATGCCATCACTGTGGCAAAGAAGGGCACATGAAAAAAGACTGTTACCAGTTTATAAGGTTAAATCAAAACAAAGAAAATTATAAACATAATAAACAAGCTCAGCTTGCAGCATCGGGCCACGGGTTCGCATTTATGATGCGGAAAATGAAAAAGAGTGATCAAATAAATAATGAACTCGGTTTTATACTCGATTCTGGTGCAACGGATCATTAGATCAATGATGACTCGCTGTAAGCCGATTGCATCGAATTGGAGCAGCCAATTAAAATCGCTGTGGCAAAAGAAGGCGAGTTTTTATATGCCACTAAGCGTGGAATTGTGCGGCTGCACAATGGACACAATATCACACTGGAGGATGTGCTCTACTGCAAGGAGGCAGCAGGAAACCTCATGTCTGTCAAGCGTCTGCAACAGGCAGGGATGTCAATTAAGTTTGACTGTGGTGGTGTCTCCATATCAAAAAATGGAGTAATTGTTGTTAAACATACAGGTATGTTGGATATACCTGTAGTCAAATTCCAAGCATACAGTGTAGATGCTAGGAACAAAAATAATTATCGATTATGGCATGAGAGGTTGGGGCATATAAGCAATGCAAAATTGCTTGAAATAAAGAATAATAATTTATTTAATGACAGTAATCTTCTTGTTAATTTAAAAATATCAGATGAAGTTTTTGAGTCATGTTTAAATGGGAAACAGGCTAGGTTGCCATTTAAGCAATCTAAAGATAAAAGTTATATAAAACGTCCCTTGTTTGTAATACATTCAGATGTATGTGGCCCCATTAAACCAGTTACACTAGACGATAAAAATTATTTTGTGATCTTCGTAGATCAATTTACACATTATTGTGTAACCTATTTGTTAAAATATAAATCAGATGTATTCAATGTATTTAAAGATTTTGTAGCAAAGAGCGAGGCTCATTTTAATTTCAAGATTGTCAATTTGTACATTGACAACGGTAGAGAATACTTGTCGAATGAAATGCGTGAGTTCTGCGTTAATAAAGGAATAAGTTATCATTTGACAGTGCCACATACACCTCAGTTGAATGGTGTTTCGGAGCGAATGATAAGAACCATTACAGAGAAAGCTCGTGCTATGGTAAATGGTGCAAAATTAGACAAAAGTTTTTGGGGTGAAGCTGTGCTAACTGCAACATATCTAATCAACAGAATTCCAAGCAAAGCACTTGGTGATTGTAAAATGACCCCATATGAGCTGTGGCACAATAGAAAGCCCAATTTAAAATTTTTAAGAGTGTTCGGTTCAACCGTGTATGTGCACAACAAAATTAAAAAAGGTAAATTTGATGAAAAATCATTCAAAGCTATCTTGATAGGGTATGAACAAAATGGACTCAAATTGTGGGATGTCATTAAAGGAAAAGTTATTGTTGCAAGAGATGTTGTCGTAGACGAGACCAATATGCTTTATTCTAGAGAAGTAAAATTTGAAACAGATTTCCCGAAAGAGAGTAAGGAAAGAAGTCAACAAGAATTCCTGAATGAGAGTAAGGAATCTGATCACCTTAATTTCCCGAATGATAGTACGGAATGTGGAATCCTGAATGAGAGTAAGGAATGTGATCAGTTTTATCTCCCGAATGATAGTACGGAATGTGGAATCCTGAATGAGAGTAAGGAATGTGATCAGTTTTATCTCCCGAATGATAGTACGGAATGTGGAATCCTGAATGAGAGTAAGGAATGTGATCAGTTTTATCTCCCGAATGATAGTACGGAATGTGGAATCCTGAATGAGAGTAAGGAATGTGATCAGTTTAATTTCCCGAATGAAAGTACGGAATGTGAAATCCTTAATGAAATTAAGGAATGCGAAAAGCTGAATTTTCCGAATGAAAGTAGGAAAAGAAAAACTGATTTCCTGAATGATAGTAAGGAATTATATATCCCGAATGAGAGTAAGGATTGTGAAAAAGCTGATCAGCCAGATAATTGTCGTGAAGAAAATAAGGATACTAATATAATTAGTAGAAAAAGTGAGAGGTTAAAGTCTAAGCCGAAGGTGTCTTATAAAGAACATGATAAAAGCTTTAACAAATTTATATTAAATGCCCATATAATGTTTGATGAAGTTCCAAATTCTTTTGATGAAATACATTTTAGGAATGATAAATCTGATTGGGAGGAGGCAATAAATACAGAGTTAAATGCCCATGAAATTAATAACACATGGACAATTATAAAGAAGCCAGAAAACAAAAATATTGTAGACAGTAGATGGGTATTTTCCATTAAATATAATGAACTAGGAGTCCCAATAAAATACAAAGCTAGACTGGTTGCAAGAGGATTTACTCAAAAGTACCAAGTAGACTATGAAGAAACATTTGCTCCCGTTGCTAGAATTGCCAGTTTTAGGTTCGTACTATCATTGGCAGTCCAGTTTAATTTGAAAGTCCATCAGATGGATGTTAAAACAGCTTTCCTCAATGGTACATTAAGTGAGGAGATATATATGCGGCCTCCTCAGGGCGTATTATGCGGTGCTGGGCATGTATGCAAACTGAACAAAGCCATTTATGGGCTCAAACAAGCAGCTAGATGCTGGTTTCAAGTATTTGAGCAAGCATTGAAAGAATTCGATTTTGTAAACTCTCCCGTGGATCGTTGCATATATATTCTTGATAGAGGTGACATAAAGAATAACATATATGTATTATTATATGTTGATGATGTAGTAATAGCGACAAGGGATATGGATAGAATGAATAATTTCAAAAATTATTTAAGCGAAAGATTTAGAATGACTGACTTAAATGAGATAAAACATTTTATCGGTATCAGAGTATAAATGTTTGAAGACAAAATATATTTGAGTCAAGCTGCATATGTAAAAAGAATTTTAAATAAATTTAACATGGATAGTTGCAATTCAGTCAGTACTCCATTACTAAATAAACTAAATTATGAGTTACTTAACTCAGATGAAGACTGCAATGCTCCATGTCGTAACCTTATTGGCTGTTTAATGTACATAATGCTCTGTACACGACCAGATTTAGCTACCGCTGTAAATATCTTGAGTAGATATAGTAGCAAGAACAATGCTGAGTTATGGCAATGTTTAAAAAGGGTTATTAGATATTTAAAGGGAACTATTGATATGAAGCTTATATTTAAAAAGAATACATCATTTGAAAATACATTAGTTGGCTATGTAGACTCCGATTGGGGTAGTAATGAGATTGATAAAAAAAGTACAACGGGTTATTTGTTTAAAATGTTCGATTCCAATTTAATTTGTTGGAATACAAAAAGACAGAATTCAGTGGCAGCTTCATCAACTGATGCTGAATATATGGCCCTATTTGAAGCTGTAAGAGAAGCTTTATGGCTAAAGTCTCTTCTAAATAGTATTAATCTTAAACTCGACAGACCCATTAAAATTTATGAAGACAACCAAGGCTGTATTAGCATTGCAAATAATCCCTCATGTCATAAAAGAGCAAAGCATATTGATATAAAATATCATTTTTCAAGAGAACAGATAGAAACTAATGAGATTTCTCTTGAGTATATTAATACAGACAACCAACTTGCTGACATCTTCACGAAGCCACTACCTGCTGGAAGATTTGCGGAACTGCGGAACAAATTAGGACTACTACAAGAAGAATGATTCCAATTTAATGAAAACATGAACATGAAGCTTGTAAGGAAGCGATCCTGGGCTGGGGTACATATCTCAGTCTACTCCAGGGTCGAAATTACAGCAATATTTATAATTTGCCGGGACTCCGAGTTCTGGGCCGTCGACGGGACAGGGAGGCAATCCCCAGACGGGAGCGACCGAGAGGAAAGGGAACAGTACGGGGCGTGGCAGTGGCAATCGCCGGACAGCGCTTACGTGGCCCTGTCGGACTGAGAATTACTACGAAGGTCGGAGATATCGAAAGGCATCGCCGAGAGGGCTTAGGCAATCGCCGGACAGCGCTCTCGGGATCCTGTCGAACTAAGGACTACTACGAAGGTCGGTGCTATGCGGGGAAACCAACATGTATCACCGAGAGTGTCTGGGCCATCGCCGGATAACACTCACGGGACCTTGTCGGACTAAAAATTGCTACGAAGGTCTTTGCTATGCGGGGATACCGACAAATACTACCGCGAGTACCTAGGCTATCGCCGGACAGCACTCACGGGGGCCCCGTCGGACTAAGAATTACTACGAGGGTCGGAGATAGCGGCAAGCATCGCCGGGAGGTCTTAGGCAATCGCCGGATAGCGCTCCCGGGATCCTGTCGAACTAAGAACTACTATGAAGGTCTTTGCTATGCGGGGATACCGACAAATACCACCGCGAGTACCTAGGCTATCGCCGGACAGCACTCGCGGGGGCTCCGTCGGACTAAGAATTACTACGAGGGTCGGAGATATCGGCAAGCATCGCCGGGAGGGCTTAGGCAATCGCCGGATAGCGCTCCCGGGATCCTGTCGAACTAAGAACTACTACGGGGCCGGAGGTATCGACAAGCGTCGCCGAGGGCACCTAGGCAATCGCCGGATGGTACTCACGGGACACTGTCGAACTAAGAATTGCTACGGGGTCGGAGATATCGACGAGCATCGCCGAGGGTGCCTAGGCAATCGCCGGATAGCACTCACGGGACACTGTCGAACTAAGGATTGCTACGGGGGTCGGAGACACCGACAAGCGTTGCCGAGGGTGCCTAGGCAATCGCCGGATAGCACTTACGGGACGCTGTCGAACTAAGAATTACTACGGGGGGTCGGAGATATCGCCAAGCGTCGCCGAGAGTGCCTAGGCAGTCGCCGGATAGCACTTACGGGACGCTGTCGAACTAAGAATCACTACGAATACGGGGATACCGACGCATATCGCCGAGAGTACCTAGGCAATCGCCGGATAGCACTCACGGGACACTATCAGGCTAAACGTTACTACGAAAGTCTTTATCATACAGGGCAGGCATCGCCGAGAGGGCTTAGGCAATCGCCGGACAGCGCCTTCGGGACCCTGGGAACTACTGGGGTACTGCGGGGTCACAAACTACTGGAGGGAATCATGCGGGGGGAACGCCAACAGTTGTCACCGAGAACGCCTAGGCAATCGCCGGACAGCGGTCTCAGGATCCTGTTGGGCTACGAACTACTGGGGGAATCACGCGGGGGCCCCGACGGGCATCCGGAGCGAATACGGATCACCACGTGGGGGTAGCCAAAGAGGGAGACTCGGGCAAGAGGCGTGGGGAAGGGCGGAGAAGATGAAGCCCCGGGCATTCAGGTTCCCTAGCATATAGATTGTTGGTGACCAGGTTATGTTTTCGTTATATTCGTTACATTTCACTTTATTCTTCTTTGGTTCCCTACCTATCGCACCGCTCAGCAGCCCGCATGCACGTCTTGAGACTCGCTTACCCCTCTACTCCCACGCTTGTGCTTGTCGAAAGCCTCCTCTTTTCCCCGGGATTGCAGCGCCGGTGCAGGATCCCGCCTCCGTAAACGTAGTGTCGATGCCGGATCCTTCGCGCACTGCTGATCGCGTTAATTTCGAAGTAGTCCGCCACGTGTGTTCCTTTTCTTTTCGCGCGCCACTCAGATTTTTTCTTCCGTCAACGCGTCCGATTCCTACGACTGCCTCTCATCTAACTGACTTTCTTTCCACGTTTTCCCTGCTTCAGAGCCGGCGTTCTGCTGGCTCTGCCGATCCAGCGTCGGCTAGCGTCGTTATTTCCCCTCTCTTTTCCACTGCGGGGGCGTCGTTGCTGGATTTGATTGCTGCTCTCAGCGGTCCTCTTCTGCCGCTGCTGCGTTGATGCTGTCGGCTTATCTTGTCAGCGCTTCTCCTCGGCCGCTGCTGCGTCGATGCTGTTGGCTTATCTTGTCAGCGCTTTCCTCTCTGCCGTGGCTGCGTCGATGCCGGCGGCTCGCGGGATCCCGTTGTTTTCCTCGTCTCTCTTTGGCCGCTGCTGCGTCGTTATTGTTGGGTTATCTTGTCGGTGCTTCCCTCTCTGCCTGTTGCTGCGTCGATGCCGGCGGCTCGCTGGATCCCGTTGTTTTCCTCGTCTCTCTTTGGCCGCTGCTGCGTCGTTGTTGTTGGGTTATCTTGTCGGTGCTTCCCTCTCTGCCTGTTGCTGCGTCGATGCCGGCGGCTCGCTGGATCCCGTTGTTTTCCTCGTCTCTCTTTGGCCGCTGCTGCGTCGTTGTTGTTGGGTCTTGGTTCTGGAAAGCCAGTGGCGTCCGCCGTGATCGCGACTCGCCCCCCTTTTAAGAAAATAGTAAGCTACGTGGCGCTTAGAGACCCCTCGGGCCGTATAATAAAAAATTAATAACAAGTGGCCTTCGTGGCCTTCCCCCCTCCCCCTTAACCTAAAACTGAACAGTCAATGCTTAAACCTAGAAAATAAAAAGTCAAAATCTTAATTCCAATGAAATAATTTCGGGTCCCTCCAGTGGGAAAATACCGGCAAGATGATGGGTGGAAAAAATGTGGGTGGAGCGTACGCTCCCTCACACCCCCTCCATACTTCGGGGGTGCCGAAGAGTGACTGTGACAGCCCGGCTACGGGTAATTTTGACGCGAAAGCAGGTGCCGTCGTGGACCTCCAGTCGCCGGACTCCCAGTCGGTAGGCTCGATCGCGTAAGAACACGGTGATGTTGGATATGAGGTCCCGGGGCAACCGCCGCCCTGGCGCGTTGGTCCGCCATTCGGGGGGAGCCTCTGCCCATTCCGGGTCGTCCTGCACCGCGGCTACCGTAGGGTGGAGTCAGAGGATTTGCAGCAGGTCGGCCATCTCGCCATACTCCAGCGGGAGGCTCTCTTCGGAGCCGAAGTCGCGTACTTCCTCATCGGGACGTTGTGGGGGTAGTCCGGCGTGGGCGGCAAAGAGGGGGGGCGGGATGTCAGCTGACCCCGATGGGTGGGCTGGTGCCCAATGCTGGTTCGCTTGTGGCGCGAAGTCCAGGTTCATGAGGGACCCGGAATCGGACCCTCCGTCGTCGCGTTGGGGTCCTGCTCCTCCCCCTGCATCGCTCGCGTTAGACACGTCAGAGTAGTGTGGCCCAGCACCAGCACCGGATTCGTCCTCGTTGCGTGCAGCTGGAGGGGTGACTACTCGACCTTGACAGGCCAGGTCCCACTCGGCCCAAAGGGGCGAGTCCCATTCGCTTCCGCGAGCCACTGGGTGTCCGCTCCCTCCGTACTGCAGCGTGGACGCCAGGCTTGGAGCGTCGCGTAGGATCGTCTCGTGCTCGTCGGTGTCCGTGGTCGCATTGTCGTCGTCTATGGCAGCCCCGTAACTCCCGAGCCAAAGGCGATTCAGGGCGGCGACGTCGTGATTGAGCGCCGAGCGGACACCTGCGGTTGCGAAGCGACCATCGGGCTCCACTTCCTCTTCGGCGTCGGTCCCCGGGTCCTGTGTTTGTTGGTCGATCCACCCTTGGATGGCTGCCGCGCGCTGACCCCATGGCATCCAGCCCGGTTGTCTAAGAGTCGCCTCTCCGACCCGCCTCAACTGGGCTTGACGGGAGGTGGATGGCCCATCGGGGTTGACGATCCAGCCGGCTTGCAGTTGGTTCGTCGGCAGGCGCCGGGACTTCAGGCCGCTGGTCTCCGCTAGGGTGTCCCGTCGTATCACCATTTGCCCCTAGGGGCCGAGCTTGCCTTCCATCTCTTAGACGCTTCATGTCTGCTGTCGATTCTAGGGAGAAAATGCCTGTCGGTTAGAACCTGCCTGTCTTAACTAGAAGTATTAATACCCTCCCCCTATCCTGCTTGAGCGGTGCGAGTAAGAAGATGTTTACATTGGATGTAGTACTTATCTAATCCCATAAGGGGATGTATACGTAGCTTACGGTTTCGTGGGTCGCGCCCCTTACGGGGCGAGGACGTTACGGTAGCGCGCTACCGCAAGTGGCCCTTACGAAGTCGGCAAGTCATTCGGGTCTCTCCAGCGTCGTCGGGTTCTCCTCGAGGTGTTCCACTCCATGGAAGGCCTTTAAGTCGGCTAAACTCGCTGTTTTCCTTTGTTTGCCTTGTTGAATCTGTAGTCGAACTATGTTGGGAGATAAGAATCGGGTTACCTTGTACGGCCCGTCGTACTTAGGGGCCAACTTGGCCGCGAAACCGTCGGCGGCTTTGGATAGGTGATGCTGCCGAAGGAGTACTAGGGTTCCTAGTTCGGGTCGCCACTCGCGCCGTCGGAGGTCGTATGTTCTCTTCTGCTCTTGGGATGCCCGTTGGGTGTTCTCCTGTACGACCTTGAATACTTCCTGCAGTCGTGTCGCCTTCCCGAGGGCAGGCTCTCGTTCATTTCCTAATCCTGGGGTCACTTCGTCGTACAAGGCTCCTGGTAGCCTTGGTTCTCGTCCGAGTACCAAAAAGGCCGGGCTGAAGCCCGTGGTGTCCGACGTGCTGCTGTTTATGGCCAAGCTTAACTCGGGGAGGAGATCGTCCCAGGTCCGTTGGTCCCCGTCGGCGTATTGTGCAATCATTGTCTTGATGGTCCGGTTTGCCCTCTCCGTCGGGTTTTGCTGAGGGGTATACGGCGCGGTGTGCTCGAGTTCCATTCCCGCCAACTCGCAGAATTTCCGGAAGGACCGACTAGTGAATTGTGTTCCGTTGTCGCACACAAACTTCCACGGGACCCCGAATCGGCAGAGTATCCTCTCTCGGAACGCCTTCTCCAAGTGGGCGGTTGTGGCTTTCCGGAGTGGCACAAGTTCCACCCATTTGCAGAATGAGTCGAAGAACACGAGGAGCATCGTGTTGCCGTGCGTTGAGCGGGGTAGTGGGCCTACGAAGTCCGCGCAAAGGATGTCGAACGGACCCTTAGCCTGGCGCGTATACATGTGACCTGCGGGTTTGTTCTGGCTCACCTTAAACTTTTGGCAGCTTTCGCAATGTTTCACGTATCGGGCCACGTCCCTGTAGAGTCCTGGCCAATAATATCGTTGGGTTACCCGAGTGGCGGTCTTCCGTATTGCTAAGTGTCCGGCGGTCGGGTGATCGTGGCATTCTTCTAACACTCGTCTACGATGGCCACTGGCGACGCATAATTTCCACTGGTGAGATTCTTCTTCGATTGGTCGGTGTCCAGGCTGCCGGTAGATCTGTCCGTTCTCGATTATAAATTCTCTGCATTCCTCGGGTCGTGCCTGGATACGTTTGAGCAACCTTTGTATCCAGGGGCAGGTGGGCAGGTCTTCTAGGGTTCGCTGTATGGTGTCGATAGGTTGCCGGGAAAGAGCGTCTGCTACGATGTTCTGGCTTCCGCGTCGGTAAAGCACGTCAAAGCGATACTGTTGAAGTTCCAGAGCCCAACGAGCGATGCGACCGGTCGGGTTATTGATCGAGTTTAACCACTTCAAAGCGAGATTGTCGGTGATGACGTCGAAGTGGTAACCCTCCAGGTAGCATCGTAATTTCCTGATGGCCCAGACGATGGCTAAGCATTCCTTTTCCGTGGCCGAGTAGTTTTCTTCTGCTTTCAAGAGCCTTCGGCTAGCGTAGGCTATGACCCTCTCCTCTCCGCGGATCTGTTGCGTCAGGACTGCCCCTAGACCGTAGGCGCTTGCGTCAGTTTGTAGAGCGAACCTCTCCGTGAAATCCGGGCAGGCTAAGACGGGTGCTTGGGTTAACTTCTCCTTCAACTCCTCGAAAGCGGCCTGCTGTTCGTCACTCCAGATCCACCTTTTCTCCTTCTTCAAGAGGCTAGTCATGGGTTGTACAATCGCCACGAAGTTTGGGACAAACCTCCGGTACCACGATGCCATTCCTAGGCAGCGTCGAAGCTCCTTTATCGAACTTGGTGGGGCCAACTTCCGGACGGCGACGATCTTATCTGGGTCGGTGTGTATACCCCGCTCACTAATGACATGTCCCAGATATACGATGCTTTTCTGGAAAAAGCTGCATTTCTTTTGGTTTAATCTTAGATTGGCTTCCCGTAGTCTTCGGAAAACCTCTCGCAAATGGTCGACGTGTTCTTCCAGTGCCGCTCCGATGACAATGATGTCGTCCGAGGTAAGCAAAGGCGTTGGGTTCCATCTGTGGTCCGATGACGCTGTCCAAGGCTCGCTGGAACGTAGCCGATGCTGAGTGTAGTCCGAACGGCATCACCTTCCAATGGAAGAGTCCTCGGCCCGGAACGGTGAAGGCGGTGCATTCTCGGCTCCCCTCGGCCATAGGGATCTGCCAATACCCGTTCTTGAGGTCCAACGTCGAGATGTAACGCGCGTTACGGAGCCTCTCGATGATGTGGTTGATCCTGGGCAGGGGGTAGGCGTCGGGTATCGATTGCGCGTCGAGCTGTCGGTAGTCTACGCACATCCGCATCTCGCCTGTCTTCTTTCCCACCAGTACGATGGGTGCGCTGTGTGGGCTTTTTGAAGCTTCTATCCGCCCGTCTTGCAGCAACTCGTCGACCTGAGCATTGATGATTTTCTGCATGGCCGGATTCTTGGGGAAGTACCTCTGCTTTATCGGCTTGTCGTCCTTCAGGGTGATGGTATGCTCGGCTATGTGAGACACGCCCTTCAATCCCTCGAACTTGGCCAATTCTTGCTTCAAGAACTCGGCTACCCACGGCGGGAGGGGTGGTTCGATGATGGGGGCTGTCGGTGGCGAGATTTCTTCGAGCGGGGCACATGTTATGACGGCGAGGTTCACGGCGATAGGGTTAGTCGAGTCTGACCTTCGAAAAGGGTTGCGTTGTCGACCGGCCGCGGCATCGGCTAAAGGGGCGAGTTGATAATCCGTTGGGGGGTTAGACGCGAGGTGGTCTACCTCGACCCGTCCATGTCCTTCAGGGCCGTCGTCTTCCAGGCGTAACGGGTCGTGTTGTGGAGCGAGGCTGGTTTCCTGCGGGGTCGTTTGCTCTGGCTGCGCCGCACGGCTGGGCATGTCTGATTTGGCTCGCGTCGATCGGGTTGTATTTTTAGCGCCGCCGGGTCCGTCTCGGTCGGGGCTTTGATGCGTTGTCCTTGTATCGTTGCTGGGTCTGGCGTGGTCGAAGCTTAGAAGCGTTGTCCTTGTATTGCGGCTGGGTCTGGCGTGGTCGAAACTTGGAAGCGTTGTCCTGATGTCACTTCGGGTTCTGGCGTGGTCGAGGCTTAGAAGCGTTGTCCTGTTAGGGATACTCTGGGTGGTTTTCGAGGCAGACGGACTGGCCCTGGGTGCGTCCAGCGGTGTCGCAGTCGTCTCCGGCGTGGTTACGCTACTCTGGGTGTTCTCCGGGGCGGACGGACTGGCCCTGGGTGTGTCCAGCGGTGTCGCAGTCGTCTCTGTCGTAGCTTCGTTGATGATTCTGGCGTGGTCGTATCGAATCGTGGGTTGGGTTCGGGTGGCGTTGCTGGGTCTGGCGTGTTCGCGATCCTGGTGCGTGGTCATGGTTACGTTGCTGGGTCTGGCGGGTTCGAGATTCTGGTGCGTTGTCACTGGTACATTGCTGGGTCTGGCGGGTTCGAGATTCTGGTGCGTTGTCACTGTTACGTTGCTGGGTCTGGCGTGGTTGGGATTCAGGTGCGTTGTCACTGGTACATTGCTGGGTCTGGCGGGTTCGAGATTCTGGTGCGTTGGTTTCGTCCGGTGGGTCGCTGTTGGATTGGTCGAGGGGGTAGGAGCAGCGGATGCCGTCGCTGGACGTTCGTCACTAAAAGTGACCATGCGGGGCCGAGTCGAGGATGATGTGGGGATCGGGTTGGTTTCCCGGATCGCCCGCTGGGTCAACTGCAAGTACGCTCGGCCGCATTGTATTATGGTCTGGACGCCGCAAAGGAAATCGAGCCCCAGTATGATGTCGTCCACTACAATGGGTAGGACTAATAGAATCACCCGCGTTTCCTGTTGATCCAGACGAACCTTGACCGAAACTGCTTGCGTCACCTCCTTTGCTGTACCGTCTGCCAGGCGGACGGTAGTCCTTATATTCCGTGCGTTCCCTCCGGTACTTACTTCATGAGCGATGCGTTGACTGACGAACGACCGCGTCGCTCCTGTGTCGAGGGTAGCTGTGAGCGGTACTCCTTCGATGGTTACTAGCGCGGCGATACTGCCTCCTTCCAAACTTAAGGGATGAGTTACTCCAGGGGGCCCTGGAGGTATGTCTCCGATCGGTTCCCTTACGAGCGGAGACTCGGTCCGTTTCCCGACTCGGACAGCCTACAGCAGTCGATCGTCCGGATGCCGCGGCGACCACACTCCCAACAGAATAACACTCGCCGATTCCTGCATGAACTGCTGAAATGACCTTCCTCTCCGCAATTCCGACAGGCCCGGCGTGGGTTCACCGGCTGATCTCCATCCTGGGTCACTACGCGGCTTGCCGTCCCGGCGCTCCGGGAGGGCCCGGTGTCGTCTGGAGGAGCCTGCTGCGGGGTGGATAATCCGGGTCCTTGGTATGATGTCGTTCTGGGTTTCGTATCTGGGCGGTCGTAAGCGTGGCGGGTTTGTTCGCGGTCCCGCGTTGTCTCGTACGCTACTATCAAGTGGGTCAGTTCTCGCAACGTCTCGAACTCATGCCTACGGGTGAACAGTTGGTATTCCGGCCGAAGGTTCTCGTAGATCCTGTCCAGCTCCCTGTCTGGAGTATACTGAGCTCGTTGCATCATGAGTCGGAGGTCGATCAAGTAGTCCTGAAAGGCTTCTCGGGGTCGTTGGTGACGGGAGCGGATCGTATCTTCCAAGCGCTGAAAGTATCGCGGGGGTAGGAAGAACTCCAAGAACTCTTTCCGGAACTCGGTCCATGGCTTGCCTTGCATCTGGAACGTCCTAAACCATCCTTCTGCCTTGCCAGTTAGTAGCCCGGAGATGGCTCGCGGCAGTTGTGCTGGACTCCCGCCATGTGAGTCGACCCTTTCTTCCAACCGTTCGATGAAAGCCAGCGCATCCGAGTGTCCGTCGAACTTCAGGCCCCAATTGCGCAGCTTATCGGCGAGGGCGGCGAAGGAGATTTCTTCCCTTCCGGGTCGCGAAGTTCCGGCTTCCTCGGGGAAGCGGTGCTGGTAGTGATTATCACCATGTCGTCGGTCGGTCGTGGCTTCAAGCCGGCTAGAGTCACTGTACCCAGGACCTTGAGCTGCGCCCGGGAACTCGGGAATTACGATGGATAGGGGCTGTTCCGCACAGATCCCTTCCTTCTGTTCACGTTGACTCGGTCCCGGCGACGTGGATGTGTTCCTCGGGTTCCTCGGGCTGGGCGCGCTGTCGAAGACCGTTCCGAGCTCTTTGATCCGCTTTTCGATCGCCGTCGGATGTTCGCCGCGCGAGATGAAGGCCGAGATCCGGCTGCGCAGTTCGTCCACTGTCCCGGTTTCACCGAGGCCGAATTCGACGGCGATGGCCTGCAATTCGTCCTTGCGCCGATACGAAATCCACTGTACCCCCATGTCGAAGCACGGTGTTCGAACTGGCACTTCGAAGTCTTTCGCGTTTCCGACGGTAGTATCACGTATTGACCCTCCGGTAGAATCTTTTTCTTAGGTAACGCGCTGAATACCGGAGTCCTTGGGGTTAGTCACGGAAGCACGGCGTATGCACGGTTAACACGGTTGTACAGTGGGGCGTCCTTGGAGTCCTTGCTGTTTGGGGTCCTGGTCGATGGTCGTGGTTGTCGTCGGTCTTTATAGTAGCCTGGGGATCGACCCTTGCTAGGCCGGTCGATGGTCCTTGCTATCGTTGTCCTTGGAATTGTCCTGACGGTTGATCATTGCTGGGCCGGTCAATAGTCCTTGCTATCGTTGTCCTTGGAATTGTCCTTGTCGTCCCGGCCGTGCTGGGTTCGTTGATTTAAGCGCTGGATCTCGTCTCGTGTTGATGGCTGAACGCTGACCGATCACTTTGAAGGCTGGGCATTGACTGTCCGCTTCGAATGCTGGACGCTGACTCTCTCTGCTACCGGGCGCTGACTGCTTGAACGCTGGATACTGACTGCTTTTCGCTGACACCGGGCACTGACTGCTTGAACGCTGGATACTGACTGTTTTAATGCTGGGCGCTGACTCCTCCTTTCGCGGATACCGGGCGCTGACTGCTTGAACGCTGGATACTGACTGCTCTTCGCTGACACCGGGCACTGACTGCTTGAACGCTGGATACTGACTGTCCTTCGCTGACGCCGGGCACTGACTGCTTGAACGCTGGATACTGACTGCTCTTCGCTGACACCGGGCACTGACTGTTTGAGCGCTGGATACTGACTGCTCTTGGCTGACACCGGGCACTGACTGCTTGAACGCTGGATACTGACTGTACTTCGCTGACGCCGGGCACTGACTGTCATTCTCTGGCTCTGGGTCCGACATATATAGCCGGGACGGTCGGTCTACGGGAGGGTTCCGATGCTCGTTCGGCGTCTACAGCTCACGACTCGCTGCTTGCCGCGTGCGTGTCGCTCTCTTTCTTGCGATCTCTGCCCAGCTTCGGCTCGGTTCTCTTTCTCTGCCGTCTCGCCACGGCATTCTCCTCCTCGTGTGGGCGCGGCGGCCACGTGCTGACGCTATTGCTAGGGAGGTTAGGGAAGCCAGTCTCGGCTGTACGTGAATAATGGGCGACCTCACGTGCGGTTTTCCAGAGATATACAGCTATTCTTGGCCTAATGATTCCGACTGGCCATGCTTGCGCATGGTACAGTCCCGATTCCTTCTGCTACTCGTTTCCCGATCAACTGTTCTACTTAGCGCCCCAAAACATAACGGAATCCCGGAGTCCCTGCTCGGGCGCCATCTGTAAGGAAGCGATCCTGGGCTGGGGTACATATCTCAGTCTACTCCAGGGTCGAAATTACAGCAATATTTATAATTTGCCGGGACTCCGAGTTCTGGGCCGTCGACGGGACAGGGAGGCAATCCCCAGACGGGAGCGACCGAGAGGAAAGGGAACAGTACGGGGCGTGGCAGTGGCAATCGCCGGACAGCGCTTACGTGGCCCGGTCGGACTAAGAATTACTACGAGGGTCGGAGATATCGACAGGCATCGCCGAGAGGGCTTAGGCAATCGCCGGACAGCGCTCTCGGGATCCTGTCGAACTAAGGACTACTACGAAGGTCGGTGCTATGCGGGGAAACCAACATGTATCACCGAGAGTGTCTAGGCCATCGCCGGATAACACTCACGGGACCTTGTCGGACTAAAAATTGCTACGAAGGACAAATACCACCGCGAGTACCTAGGCTATCGCCGGACAGCACTCACGGGGGCCCCGTCGGACTAAGAATTACTACGAGGGTCGGAGATAGCGGCAAGCATCGCCGGGAGGACTTAGGCAATCGCCGGATAGCGCTCCCGGGATCCTGTCGAACTAAGAACTACTATGAAGGTCTTTGCTATGCGGGGATACCGACAAATACCACCGCGAGTACCTAGGCTAGGCAATCGCCGGATAGCGCTCCCGGGATCCTGTCGAACTAAGGACTACTACGAAGGTCGGTGCTATGCGGGGAAACCAACATGTATCACCGAGAGTGTCTAGGCCATCGCCGGATAACACTCACGGGACCTTGTCGGACTAAAAATTGCTACGAAGGTCTTTGCTATGCGGGGATACCGACAAATACTACCGCGAGTACCTAGGCTATCGCCGGACAGCACTCACGGGGGCCCCGTCGGACTAAGAATTACTACGAGGGTCGGAGATAGCGGCAAGCATCGCCGGGAGGACTTAGGCAATCGCCGGATAGCGCTCCCGGGATCCTGTCGAACTAAGAACTACTATGAAGGTCTTTGCTATGCGGGGATACCGACAAATACCACCGCGAGTACCTAGGCTATCGCCGGACAGCACTCGCGGGGGCTCCGTCGGACTAAGAATTACTACGAGGGTCGGAGATATCGGCAAGCATCGCCGGGAGGGCTTAGGCAATCGCCGGATAGCGCTCCCGGGATCCTGTCGAACTAAGAACTACTACGGGGCCGGAGGTATCGACAAGCGTCGCCGAGGGCACCTAGGCAATCGCCGGATGGTACTCACGGGACACTGTCGAACTAAGAATTGCTACGGGGTCGGAGATATCGACGAGCATCGCCGAGGGTGCCTAGGCAATCGCCGGATAGCACTCACGGGACACTGTCGAACTAAGGATTGCTACGGGGGTCGGAGACACCGACAAGCGTTGCCGAGGGTGCCTAGGCAATCGCCGGATAGCACTTACGGGACGCTGTCGAACTAAGAATTACTACGGGGGGTCGGAGATATCGCCAAGCGTCGCCGAGAGTGCCTAGGCAGTCGCCGGATAGCACTTACGGGACGCTGTCGAACTAAGAATCACTACGAATACGGGGATACCGACGCATATCGCCGAGAGTACCTAGGCAATCGCCGGATAGCACTCACGGGACACTATCAGGCTAAACGTTACTACGAAAGTCTTTATCATACAGGGCAGGCATCGCCGAGAGGGCTTAGGCAATCGCCGGACAGCGCCTTCGGGACCCTGGGAACTACTGGGGTACTGCGGGGTCACAAACTACTGGAGGGAATCATGCGGGGGGAACGCCAACAGTTGTCACCGAGAACGCCTAGGCAATCGCCGGACAGCGGTCTCAGGATCCTGTTGGGCTACGAACTACTGGGGGAATCACGCGGGGGCCCCGACGGGCATCCGGAGCGAATACGGATCACCACGTGGGGGTAGCCAAAGAGGGAGACTCGGGCAAGAGGCGTGGGGAAGGGCGGAGAAGATGAAGCCCCGGGCATTCAGGTTCCCTAGCATATAGATTGTTGGTGACCAGGTTATGTTTTCGTTATATTCGTTACATTTCACTTTATTCTTCTTTGGTTCCCTACCTATCGCACCGCTCAGCAGCCCGCATGCACGTCTTGAGACTCGCTTACCCCTCTACTCCCACGCTTGTGCTTGTCGAAAGCCTCCTCATTTTCCCCGGGATTGCAGCGCCGGTGCAGGATCCCGCCTCCGTAAACGTAGTGTCGATGCCGGATCCTTCGCGCACTGCTGATCGCGTTAATTTCGAAGTAGTCCGCCACGTGTGTTCCTTTTCTTTTCGCGCGCCACTCAGATTTTTTCTTCCGTCAACGCGTCCGATTCCTACGACTGCCTCTCATCTAACTGACTTTCTTTCCACGTTTTCCCTGCTTCAGAGCCGGCGTTCTGCTGGCTCTGCCGATCCAGCGTCGGCTAGCGTCGTTATTTCCCCTCTCTTTTCCACTGCGGGGGCGTCGTTGCTGGATTTGATTGCTGCTCTCAGCGGTCCTCTTCTGCCGCTGCTGCGTTGATGCTGTCGGCTTATCTTGTCAGCGCTTCTCCTCGGCCGCTGCTGCGTCGATGCTGTTGGCTTATCTTGTCAGCGCTTTCCTCTCTGCCGTGGCTGCGTCGATGCCGGCGGCTCGCTGGATCCCGTTGTTTTCCTCGTCTCTCTTTGGCCGCTGCTGCGTCGTTGTTGTTGGGTCTTGGTTCTGGAAAGCCAGTGGCGTCCGCCGTGATCGCGACTCGCCCCCCTTTTAAGAAAATAGTAAGCTACGTGGCGCTTAGAGACCCCTCGGGCCGTATAATAAAAAATTAATAACAAGTGGCCTTCGTGGCCTTCCCCCCTCCCCCTTAACCTAAAACTGAACAGTCAATGCTTAAACCTAGAAAATAAAAAGTCAAAATCTTAATTCCAATGAAATAATTTCGGGTCCCTCCAGTGGGAAAATACCGGCAAGATGATGGGTGGAAAAAATGTGGGTGGAGCGTACGCTCCCTCACACCCCCTCCATACTTCGGGGGTGCCGAAGAGTGACTGTGACAGCCCGGCTACGGGTAATTTTGACGCGAAAGCAGGTGCCGTCGTGGACCTCCAGTCGCCGGACTCCCAGTCGGTAGGCTCGATCGCGTAAGAACACGGTGATGTTGGATATGAGGTCCCGGGGCAACCGCCGCCCTGGCGCGTTGGTCCGCCATTCGGGGGGAGCCTCTGCCCATTCCGGGTCGTCCTGCACCGCGGCTACCGTAGGGTGGAGTCAGAGGATTTGCAGCAGGTCGGCCATCTCGCCATACTCCAGCGGGAGGCTCTCTTCGGAGCCGAAGTCGCGTACTTCCTCATCGGGACGTTGTGGGGGTAGTCCGGCGTGGGCGGCAAAGAGGGGGGGCGGGATGTCAGCTGACCCCGATGGGTGGGCTGGTGCCCAATGCTGGTTCGCTTGTGGCGCGAAGTCCAGGTTCATGAGGGACCCGGAATCGGACCCTCCGTCGTCGCGTTGGGGTCCTGCTCCTCCCCCTGCATCGCTCGCGTTAGACACGTCAGAGTAGTGTGGCCCAGCACCAGCACCGGATTCGTCCTCGTTGCGTGCAGCTGGAGGGGTGACTACTCGACCTTGACAGGCCAGGTCCCACTCGGCCCAAAGGGGCGAGTCCCATTCGCTTCCGCGAGCCACTGGGTGTCCGCTCCCTCCGTACTGCAGCGTGGACGCCAGGCTTGGAGCGTCGCGTAGGATCGTCTCGTGCTCGTCGGTGTCCGTGGTCGCATTGTCGTCGTCTATGGCAGCCCCGTAACTCCCGAGCCAAAGGCGATTCAGGGCGGCGACGTCGTGATTGAGCGCCGAGCGGACACCTGCGGTTGCGAAGCGACCATCGGGCTCCACTTCCTCTTCGGCGTCGGTCCCCGGGTCCTGTGTTTGTTGGTCGATCCACCCTTGGATGGCTGCCGCGCGCTGACCCCATGGCATCCAGCCCGGTTGTCTAAGAGTCGCCTCTCCGACCCGCCTCAACTGGGCTTGACGGGAGGTGGATGGCCCATCGGGGTTGACGATCCAGCCGCGAGTCCGGCTTGCAGTTGGTTCGTCGGCAGGCGCCGGGACTTCAGGCCGCTGGTCTCCGCTAGGGTGTCCCGTCGTATCACCATTTGCCCCTAGGGGCCGAGCTTGCCTTCCATCTCTTAGACGCTTCATGTCTGCTGTCGATTCTAGGGAGAAAATGCCTGTCGGTTAGAACCTGCCTGTCTTAACTAGAAGTATTAATACCCTCCCCCTATCCTGCTTGAGCGGTGCGAGTAAGAAGATGTTTACATTGGATGTAGTACTTATCTAATCCCATAAGGGGATGTATACGTAGCTTACGGTTTCGTGGGTCGCGCCCCTTACGGGGCGAGGACGTTACGGTAGCGCGCTACCGCAAGTGGCCCTTACGAAGTCGGCAAGTCATTCGGGTCTCTCCAGCGTCGTCGGGTTCTCCTCGAGGTGTTCCACTCCATGGAAGGCCTTTAAGTCGGCTAAACTCGCTGTTTTCCTTTGTTTGCCTTGTTGAATCTGTAGTCGAACTATGTTGGGAGATAAGAATCGGGTTACCTTGTACGGCCCGTCGTACTTAGGGGCCAACTTGGCCGCGAAACCGTCGGCGGCTTTGGATAGGTGATGCTGCCGAAGGAGTACTAGGGTTCCTAGTTCGGGTCGCCACTCGCGCCGTCGGAGGTCGTATGTTCTCTTCTGCTCTTGGGATGCCCGTTGGGTGTTCTCCTGTACGACCTTGAATACTTCCTGCAGTCGTGTCGCCTTCCCGAGGGCAGGCTCTCGTTCATTTCCTAATCCTGGGGTCACTTCGTCGTACAAGGCTCCTGGTAGCCTTGGTTCTCGTCCGAGTACCAAAAAGGCCGGGCTGAAGCCCGTGGTGTCCGACGTGCTGCTGTTTATGGCCAAGCTTAACTCGGGGAGGAGATCGTCCCAGGTCCGTTGGTCCCCGTCGGCGTATTGTGCAATCATTGTCTTGATGGTCCGGTTTGCCCTCTCCGTCGGGTTTTGCTGAGGGGTATACGGCGCGGTGTGCTCGAGTTCCATTCCCGCCAACTCGCAGAATTTCCGGAAGGACCGACTAGTGAATTGTGTTCCGTTGTCGCACACAAACTTCCACGGGACCCCGAATCGGCAGAGTATCCTCTCTCGGAACGCCTTCTCCAAGTGGGCGGTTGTGGCTTTCCGGAGTGGCACAAGTTCCACCCATTTGCAGAATGAGTCGAAGAACACGAGGAGCATCGTGTTGCCGTGCGTTGAGCGGGGTAGTGGGCCTACGAAGTCCGCGCAAAGGATGTCGAACGGACCCTTAGCCTGGCGCGTATACATGTGACCTTGCGGGTTTGTTCTGGCTCACCTTAAACTTTTGGCAGCTTTCGCAATGTTTCACGTATCGGGCCACGTCCCTGTAGAGTCCTGGCCAATAATATCGTTGGGTTACCCGAGTGGCGGTCTTCCGTATTGCTAAGTGTCCGGCGGTCGGGTGATCGTGGCATTCTTCTAACACTCGTCTACGATGGCCACTGGCGACGCATAATTTCCACTGGTGAGATTCTTCTTCGATTGGTCGGTGTCCAGGCTGCCGGTAGATCTGTCCGTTCTCGATTATAAATTCTCTGCATTCCTCGGGTCGTGCCTGGATACGTTTGAGCAACCTTTGTATCCAGGGGCAGGTGGGCAGGTCTTCTAGGGTTCGCTGTATGGTGTCGATAGGTTGCCGGGAAAGAGCGTCTGCTACGATGTTCTGGCTTCCGCGTCGGTAAAGCACGTCAAAGCGATACTGTTGAAGTTCCAGAGCCCAACGAGCGATGCGACCGGTCGGGTTATTGATCGAGTTTAACCACTTCAAAGCGAGATTGTCGGTGATGACGTCGAAGTGGTAACCCTCCAGGTAGCATCGTAATTTCCTGATGGCCCAGACGATGGCTAAGCATTCCTTTTCCGTGGCCGAGTAGTTTTCTTCTGCTTTCAAGAGCCTTCGGCTAGCGTAGGCTATGACCCTCTCCTCTCCGCGGATCTGTTGCGTCAGGACTGCCCCTAGACCGTAGGCGCTTGCGTCAGTTTGTAGAGCGAACCTCTCCGTGAAATCCGGGCAGGCTAAGACGGGTGCTTGGGTTAACTTCTCCTTCAACTCCTCGAAAGCGGCCTGCTGTTCGTCACTCCAGATCCACCTTTTCTCCTTCTTCAAGAGGCTAGTCATGGGTTGTACAATCGCCACGAAGTTTGGGACAAACCTCCGGTACCACGATGCCATTCCTAGGCAGCGTCGAAGCTCCTTTATCGAACTTGGTGGGGCCAACTTCCGGACGGCGACGATCTTATCTGGGTCGGTGTGTATACCCCGCTCACTAATGACATGTCCCAGATATACGATGCTTTTCTGGAAAAAGCTGCATTTCTTTTGGTTTAATCTTAGATTGGCTTCCCGTAGTCTTCGGAAAACCTCTCGCAAATGGTCGACGTGTTCTTCCAGTGCCGCTCCGATGACAATGATGTCGTCGAGGTAAGCAAAGGCGTTGGGTTCCATCTGTGGTCCGATGACGCTGTCCAAGGCTCGCTGGAACGTAGCCGATGCTGAGTGTAGTCCGAACGGCATCACCTTCCAATGGAAGAGTCCTCGGCCCGGAACGGTGAAGGCGGTGCATTCTCGGCTCCCCTCGGCCATAGGGATCTGCCAATACCCGTTCTTGAGGTCCAACGTCGAGATGTAACGCGCGTTACGGAGCCTCTCGATGATGTGGTTGATCCTGGGCAGGGGGTAGGCGTCGGGTATCGATTGCGCGTCGAGCTGTCGGTAGTCTACGCACATCCGCATCTCGCCTGTCTTCTTTCCCACCAGTACGATGGGTGCGCTGTGTGGGCTTTTTGAAGCTTCTATCCGCCCGTCTTGCAGCAACTCGTCGACCTGAGCATTGATGATTTTCTGCATGGCCGGATTCTTGGGGAAGTACCTCTGCTTTATCGGCTTGTCGTCCTTCAGGGTGATGGTATGCTCGGCTATGTGAGACACGCCCTTCAATCCCTCGAACTTGGCCAATTCTTGCTTCAAGAACTCGGCTACCCACGGCGGGAGGGGTGGTTCGATGATGGGGGCTGTCGGTGGCGAGATTTCTTCGAGCGGGGCACATGTTATGACGGCGAGGTTCACGGCGATAGGGTTAGTCGAGTCTGACCTTCGAAAAGGGTTGCGTTGTCGACCGGCCGCGGCATCGGCTAAAGGGGCGAGTTGATAATCCGTTGGGGGGTTAGACGCGAGGTGGTCTACCTCGACCCGTCCATGTCCTTCAGGGCCGTCGTCTTCCAGGCGTAACGGGTCGTGTTGTGGAGCGAGGCTGGTTTCCTGCGGGGTCGTTTGCTCTGGCTGCGCCGCACGGCTGGGCATGTCTGATTTGGCTCGCGTCGATCGGGTTGTATTTTTAGCGCCGCCGGGTCCGTCTCGGTCGGGGCTTTGATGCGTTGTCCTTGTATCGTTGCTGGGTCTGGCGTGGTCGAAGCTTAGAAGCGTTGTCCTTGTATTGCGGCTGGGTCTGGCGTGGTCGAAACTTGGAAGCGTTGTCCTGATGTCACTTCGGGTTCTGGCGTGGTCGAGGCTTAGAAGCGTTGTCCTGTTAGGGATACTCTGGGTGGTTTTCGAGGCAGACGGACTGGCCCTGGGTGCGTCCAGCGGTGTCGCAGTCGTCTCCGGCGTGGTTTCGCTACTCTGGGTGTTCTCCGGGGCGGACGGACTGGCCCTGGGTGTGTCCAGCGGTGTCGCAGTCGTCTCTGTCGTAGCTTCGTTGATGATTCTGGCGTGGTCGTATCGAATCGTGGGTTGGGTTCGGGTGGCGTTGCTGGGTCTGGCGTGTTCGCGATCCTGGTGCGTGGTCATGGTTACGTTGCTGGGTCTGGCGGGTTCGAGATTCTGGTGCGTTGTCACTGGTACATTGCTGGGTCTGGCGGGTTCGAGATTCTGGTGCGTTGTCACTGTTACGTTGCTGGGTCTGGCGTGGTTGGGATTCAGGTGCGTTGTCACTGGTACATTGCTGGGTCTGGCGGGTTCGAGATTCTGGTGCGTTGGTTTCGTCCGGTGGGTCGCTGTTGGATTGGTCGAGGGGGTAGGAGCAGCGGATGCCGTCGCTGGACGTTCGTCACTAAAAGTGACCATGCGGGGCCGAGTCGAGGATGATGTGGGGATCGGGTTGGTTTCCCGGATCGCCCGCTGGGTCAACTGCAAGTACGCTCGGCCGCATTGTATTATGGTCTGGACGCCGCAAAGGAAATCGAGCCCCAGTATGATGTCGTCCACTACAATGGGTAGGACTAATAGAATCACCCGCGTTTCCTGTTGATCCAGACGTACCTTGACCGAAACTGCTTGCGTCACCTCCTTTGCTGTACCGTCTGCCAGGCGGACGGTAGTCCTTATATTCCGTGCGTTCCCTCCGGTACTTACTTCATGAGCGATGCGTTGACTGACGAACGACCGCGTCGCTCCTGTGTCGAGGGTAGCTGTGAGCGGTACTCCTTCGATGGTTACTAGCGCGGCGATACTGCCTCCTTCCAAACTTAAGGGATGAGTTACTCCAGGGGGCCCTGGAGGTATGTCTCCGATCGGTTCCCTTACGAGCGGAGACTCGGTCCGTTTCCCGACTCGGACAGCCTACAGCAGTCGATCGTCCGGATGCCGCGGCGACCACACTCCCAACAGAATAACACTAGCCGATTCCTGCATGAACTGCTGAAATGACCTTCCTCTCCGCAATTCCGACAGGCCCGGCGTGGGTTCACCGGCTGATCTCCATCCTGGGTCACATCGCGGCTTGCCGTCCCGGCGCTCCGGGAGGGCCCGGTGTCGTCTGGAGGAGCCTGCTGCGGGGTGGATAATCCGGGTCCTTGGTATGATGTCGTTCTGGGTTTCGTATCTGGGCGGTCGTAAGCGTGGCGGGTTTGTTCGCGGTCCCGCGTTGTCTCGTACGCTACTATCAAGTGGGTCAGTTCTCGCAACGTCTCGAACTCATGCCTACGGGTGAACAGTTGGTATTCCGGCCGAAGGTTCTCGTAGATCCTGTCCAGCTCCCTGTCTGGAGTATACTGAGCTCGTTGCATCATGAGTCGGAGGTCGATCAAGTAGTCCTGAAAGGCTTCTCGGGGTCGTTGGTGACGGGAGCGGATCGTATCTTCCAAGCGCTGAAAGTATCGCGGGGGTAGGAAGAACTCCAAGAACTCTTTCCGGAACTCGGTCCATGGCTTGCCTTGCATCTGGAACGTCCTAAACCATCCTTCTGCCTTGCCAGTTAGTAGCCCGGAGATGGCTCGCGGCAGTTGTGCTGGACTCCCGCCATGTGAGTCGACCCTTTCTTCCAACCGTTCGATGAAAGCCAGCGCATCCGAGTGTCCGTCGAACTTCAGGCCCCAATTGCGCAGCTTATCGGCGAGGGCGGCGAAGGAGATTTCTTCCCTTCCGGGTCGCGAAGTTCCGGCTTCCTCGGGGAAGCGTTGCTGGTAGTGATTATCACCATGTCGTCGGTCGGTCGTGGCTTCAAGCCGGCTAGAGTCACTGTACCCAGGACCTTGAGCTGCGCCCGGGAACTCGGGAATTACGATGGATAGGGGCTGTTCCGCACAGATCCCTTCCTTCTGTTCACGTTGACTCGGTCCCGGCGACGTGGATGTGTTCCTCGGGTTCCTCGGGCTGGGCGCGCTGTCGAAGACCGTTCCGAGCTCTTTGATCCGCTTTTCGATCGCCGTCGGATGTTCGCCGCGCGAGATGAAGGCCGAGATCCGGCTGCGCAGTTCGTCCACTGTCCCGGTTTCACCGAGGCCGAATTCGACGGCGATGGCCTGCAATTCGTCCTTGCGCCGATACGAAATCCACTGTACCCCCATGTCGAAGCACGGTGTTCGAACTGGCACTTCGAAGTCTTTCGCGTTTCCGACGGTAGTATCACGTATTGACCCTCCGGTAGAATCTTTTTCTTAGGTAACGCGCTGAATACCGGAGTCCTTGGGGTTAGTCACGGAAGCACGGCGTATGCACGGTTAACACGGTTGTACAGTGGGGCGTCCTTGGAGTCCTTGCTGTTTGGGGTCCTGGTCGATGGTCGTGGTTGTCGTCGGTCTTTATAGTAGCCTGGGGATCGACCCTTGCTAGGCCGGTCGATGATCCTTGCTATCGTTGTCCTTGGAATTGTCCTGACGGTTGATCATTGCTGGGCCGGTCAATAGTCCTTGCTATCGTTGTCCTTGGAATTGTCCTTGTCGTCCCGGCCGTGCTGGGTTCGTTGATTTAAGCGCTGGATCTCGTCTCGTGTTGATGGCTGAACGCTGACCGATCACTTTGAAGGCTGGGCATTGACTGTCCGCTTCGAATGCTGGACGCTGACTCTCTCTGCTACCGGGCGCTGACTGCTTGAACGCTGGATACTGACTGCTTTTCGCTGACACCGGGCACTGACTGCTTGAACGCTGGATACTGACTGTTTTAATGCTGGGCGCTGACTCCTCCTTTCGCGGATACCGGGCGCTGACTGCTTGAACGCTGGATACTGACTGCTCTTCGCTGACACCGGGCACTGACTGCTTGAACGCTGGATACTGACTGTCCTTCGCTGACGCCGGGCACTGACTGCTTGAACGCTGGATACTGACTGCTCTTCGCTGACACCGGGCACTGACTGTTTGAGCGCTGGATACTGACTGCTCTTGGCTGACACCGGGCACTGACTGCTTGAACGCTGGATACTGACTGTCCTTCGCTGACGCCGGGCACTGACTGTCATTCTCTGGCTCTGGGTCCGACATATATAGCCGGGACGGTCGGTCTACGGGAGGGTTCCGATGCTCGTTCGGCGTCTACAGCTCACGACTCGCTGCTTGCCGCGTGCGTGTCGCTCTCTTTCTTGCGATCTCTGCCCAGCTTCGGCTCGGTTCTCTTTCTCTGCCGTCTCGCCACGGCATTCTCCTCCTCGTGTGGGCGCGGCGGCCACGTGCTGACGCTATTGCTAGGGAGGTTAGGGAAGCCAGTCTCGGCTGTACGTGAATAATGGGCGACCTCACGTGCGGTTTTCCAGAGATATACAGCTATTCTTGGCCTAATGATTCCGACTGGCCATGCTTGCGCATGGTACAGTCCCGATTCCTTCTGCTACTCGTTTCCCGATCAACTGTTCTACTTAGCGCCCCAAAACATAACGGAATCCCGGAGTCCCTGCTCGGGCGCCATCTGTAAGGAAGCGATCCTGGGCTGGGGTACATATCTCAGTCTACTCCAGGGTCGAAATTACAGCAATATTTATAATTTGCCGGGACTCCGAGTTCTGGGCCGTCGACGGGACAGGGAGGCAATCCCCAGACGGGAGCGACCGAGAGGAAAGGGAACAGTACGGGGCGTGGCAGTGGCAATCGCCGGACAGCGCTTACGTGGCCCGGTCGGACTAAGAATTACTACGAGGGTCGGAGATATCGACAGGCATCGCCGAGAGGGCTTAGGCAATCGCCGGACAGCGCTCTCGGGATCCTGTCGAACTAAGGACTACTACGAAGGTCGGTGCTATGCGGGGAAACCAACATGTATCACCGAGAGTGTCTAGGCCATCGCCGGATAACACTCACGGGACCTTGTCGGACTAAAAATTGCTACGAAGGACAAATACCACCGCGAGTACCTAGGCTATCGCCGGACAGCACTCACGGGGGCCCCGTCGGACTAAGAATTACTACGAGGGTCGGAGATAGCGGCAAGCATCGCCGGGAGGACTTAGGCAATCGCCGGATAGCGCTCCCGGGATCCTGTCGAACTAAGAACTACTATGAAGGTCTTTGCTATGCGGGGATACCGACAAATACCACCGCGAGTACCTAGGCTAGGCAATCGCCGGATAGCGCTCCCGGGATCCTGTCGAACTAAGAACTACTACGGGGCCGGAGGTATCGACAAGCGTCGCCGAGGGCACCTAGGCAATCGCCGGATGGTACTCACGGGACACTGTCGAACTAAGAATTGCTACGGGGTCGGAGATATCGACGAGCATCGCCGAGGGTGCCTAGGCAATCGCCGGATAGCACTCACGGGACACTGTCGAACTAAGGATTGCTACGGGGGTCGGAGACACCGACAAGCGTTGCCGAGGGTGCCTAGGCAATCGCCGGATAGCACTTACGGGACGCTGTCGAACTAAGAATTACTACGGGGGGTCGGAGATATCGCCAAGCGTCGCCGAGAGTGCCTAGGCAGTCGCCGGATAGCACTTACGGGACGCTGTCGAACTAAGAATCACTACGAATACGGGGATACCGACGCATATCGCCGAGAGTACCTAGGCAATCGCCGGATAGCACTCACGGGACACTATCAGGCTAAACGTTACTACGAAAGTCTTTATCATACAGGGCAGGCATCGCCGAGAGGGCTTAGGCAATCGCCGGACAGCGCCTTCGGGACCCTGGGAACTACTGGGGTACTGCGGGGTCACAAACTACTGGAGGGAATCATGCGGGGGGAACGCCAACAGTTGTCACCGAGAACGCCTAGGCAATCGCCGGACAGCGGTCTCAGGATCCTGTTGGGCTACGAACTACTGGGGGAATCACGCGGGGGCCCCGACGGGCATCCGGAGCGAATACGGATCACCACGTGGGGGTAGCCAAAGAGGGAGACTCGGGCAAGAGGCGTGGGGAAGGGCGGAGAAGATGAAGCCCCGGGCATTCAGGTTCCCTAGCATATAGATTGTTGGTGACCAGGTTATGTTTTCGTTATATTCGTTACATTTCACTTTATTCTTCTTTGGTTCCCTACCTATCGCACCGCTCAGCAGCCCGCATGCACGTCTTGAGACTCGCTTACCCCTCTACTCCCACGCTTGTGCTTGTCGAAAGCCTCCTCTTTTCCCCGGGATTGCAGCGCCGGTGCATGATCTCGCCTCCGTAAACGTAGTGTCGATGCCGGATCCTTCGCGCACTGCTGATCGCGTTAATTTCGAAGTAGTCCGCCACGTGTGTTCCTTTTCTTTTCGCGCGCCACTCAGATTTTTTCTTCCGTCAACGCGTCCGATTCCTACGACTGCCTCTCATCTAACTGACTTTCTTTCCACGTTTTCCCTGCTTCAGAGCCGGCGTTCTGCTGGCTCTGCCGATCCAGCGTCGGCTAGCGTCGTTATTTCCCCTCTCTTTTCCACTGCGGGGGCGTCGTTGCTGGATTTGATTGCTGCTCTCAGCGGTCCTCTTCTGCCGCTGCTGCGTTGATGCTGTCGGCTTATCTTGTCAGCGCTTCTCCTCGGCCGCTGCTGCGTCGATGCTGTTGGCTTATCTTGTCAGCGCTTTCCTCTCTGCCGTGGCTGCGTCGATGCCGGCGGCTCGCTGGATCCCGTTGTTTTCCTCGTCTCTCTTTGGCCGCTGCTGCGTCGTTGTTGTTGGGTTATCTTGTCGGTGCTTCCCTCTCTGCCTGTTGCTGCGTCGATGCCGGCGGCTCGCTGGATCCCGTTGTTTTCCTCGTCTCTCTTTGGCCGCTGCTGCGTCGTTGTTGTTGGGTTATCTTGTCGGTGCTTCCCTCTCTGCCTGTTGCTGCGTCGATGCCGGCGGCTCGCTGGATCCCGTTGTTTTCCTCGTCTCTCTTTGGCCGCTGCTGCGTCGTTGTTGTTGGGTCTTGGTTCTGGAAAGCCAGTGGCGTCCGCCGTGATCGCGACTCGCCCCCCTTTTAAGAAAATAGTAAGCTACGTGGCGCTTAGAGACCCCTCGGGCCGTATAATAAAAAATTAATAACAAGTGGCCTTCGTGGCCTTCCCCCCTCCCCCTTAACCTAAAACTGAACAGTCAATGCTTAAACCTAGAAAATAAAAAGTCAAAATCTTAATTCCAATGAAATAATTTCGGGTCCCTCCAGTGGGAAAATACCGGCAAGATGATGGGTGGAAAAAATGTGGGTGGAGCGTACGCTCCCTCACAAGCTTTATTAACGAATTTATTACATTAATTCATATTTAATTTTTTTTTGATTTGAACGAAAAGAACCAATGAATTGTTAAAGTAATTTAATTTTATGTTAATCTAATTTTAAAGTGATCTGATCGGGTTTTTCTGGGTTTTCCCCGTATCCTTAGAGCAAATGCTAGATCACATAACACTTCCCAGAATGCACACCAACCACATTAGAATAACAATTGAATGTTACCTTTTTGATTTAATGATGAAAACTTTTTTATATTTTTTATTTTTATGATTTTGATAATTAATGTTATTTTTGAGGGGGGCGTGTTGGAATACGCCTATTCCCACATTCAAATAATAGCATTAAATAATATTATCGATATGTTAGGTATTATTATTATGAGTTAGTCTGGTCACACTTGAAGTGTCGACTCTCTCTCTTCTTTTGTGATCTCAAGTGTGTGGACCGGTGTTGCAGCAAAAAGTAATCAAGAAATACATAAATAATCTTTAAAGAAAAACATAACTTGGTACTGTCTTCCGTTTACTAATTGTCATAGCTAGTCTACCAATAGGTTATGGGCCCAGTCCACGCCAATTTAAATAAATTAAACGAGGGGGAACGTTGTGAGTTGCTGCGGACACCGCAACTCTAAGGTTATACCCGATACTAAGTCAGTATGGCTCTCCTCCGGCAGACGCCGCTAATATTTAACGACACGACAAAGAGTGCGTGCGAGAGAGACAGAAAATCAGTCTGAGCGTGACGTCGGGCGCTGCGTAGCCACTGCAAATTGATTTGTTCCTTTTGGCTATAAAAATGATCTGATCTGATCCACATTCAGCAATCTAATAGATATGGTCATTATCTATGATTCTGCGTTTTTAGTTTTCTCAAATCTGCAATATTGGGGATGCAACAGATTTTCGTCCTTTGTGGGGGCGGATGGGGGTGGGGCGAAATTCTGAGATATACGTTTTATAGTGACATCTTAAAGGAGTGTGTGTACCAAATTTGGTTACTCTAGCCTTAATAGTCTCTGAGATTTGTGGTTGCCTCAGATTTTCGTCCTTTGCGGGGGCGGAAGGGGGTGTGGCGAAATTTGGACAGGAAACGGTCAAGGTCCGATATCACAGGAGTGTGGATACCAAATTGGGTTGCTCTGGCTTTTATAGGTTCTGAGATCCTTGAACTCATATTTTGCAATTGGCAAAACCGACCATGAAACCTGTGTGTTAGAGTGAGACAGAGCGAGAAGGCTGGGCATTGACTGTCCGCTTCGAATGCTGGACGCTGACTCTCTCTGCTACCGGGCGCTGACTGCTTGAACGCTGGATACTGACTGCTTTTCGCTGACACCGGGCACTGACTGCTTGAACGCTGGATACTGACTGTTTTAATGCTGGGCGCTGACTCCTCGTTTCGCGGATACCGGGCGCTGACTGCTTGAACGCTGGATACTGACTGCTCTTCGCTGACACCGGGCACTGACTGCTTGAACGCTGGATACTGACTGTCCTTCGCTGACGCCGGGCACTGACTGCTTGAACGCTGGATACTGACTGCTCTTCGCTGACACCGGGCACTGACTGTTTGAGCGCTGGATACTGACTGCTCTTGGCTGACACCGGGCACTGACTGCTTGAACGCTGGATACTGACTGTCCTTCGCTGACGCCGGGCACTGACTGTCATTCTCTGGCTCTGGGTCCGACATATATAGCCGGGACGGTCGGTCTACGGGAGGGTTCCGATGCTCGTTCGGCGTCTACAGCTCACGACTCGCTGCTTGCCGCGTGCGTGTCGCTCTCTTTCTTGCGATCTCTGCCCAGCTTCGGCTCGGTTCTCTTTCTCTGCCGTCTCGCCACGGCATTCTCCTCCTCGTGTGGGCGCGGCGGCCACGTGCTGACGCTATTGCTAGGGAGGTTAGGGAAGCCAGTCTCGGCTGTACGTGAATAATGGGCGACCTCACGTGCGGTTTTCCAGAGATATACAGCTATTCTTGGCCTAATGATTCCGACTGGCCATGCTTGCGCATGGTACAGTCCCGATTCCTTCTGCTACTCGTTTCCCGATCAACTGTTCTACTTAGCGCCCCAAAACATAACGGAATCCCGGAGTCCCTGCTCGGGCGCCATCTGTAAGGAAGCGATCCTGGGCTGGGGTACATATCTCAGTCTACTCCAGGGTCGAAATTACAGCAATATTTATAATTTGCCGGGACTCCGAGTTCTGGGCCGTCGACGGGACAGGGAGGCAATCCCCAGACGGGAGCGACCGAGAGGAAAGGGAACAGTACGGGGCGTGGCAGTGGCAATCGCCGGACAGCGCTTACGTGGCCCGGTCGGACTAAGAATTACTACGAGGGTCGGAGATATCGACAGGCATCGCCGAGAGGGCTTAGGCAATCGCCGGACAGCGCTCTCGGGATCCTGTCGAACTAAGGACTACTACGAAGGTCGGTGCTATGCGGGGAAACCAACATGTATCACCGAGAGTGTCTAGGCCATCGCCGGATAACACTCACGGGACCTTGTCGGACTAAAAATTGCTACGAAGGACAAATACCACCGCGAGTACCTAGGCTATCGCCGGACAGCACTCACGGGGGCCCCGTCGGACTAAGAATTACTACGAGGGTCGGAGATAGCGGCAAGCATCGCCGGGAGGACTTAGGCAATCGCCGGATAGCGCTCCCGGGATCCTGTCGAACTAAGAACTACTATGAAGGTCTTTGCTATGCGGGGATACCGACAAATACCACCGCGAGTACCTAGGCTATCGCCGGACAGCACTCGCGGGGGCTCCGTCGGACTAAGAATTACTACGAGGGTCGGAGATATCGGCAAGCATCGCCGGGAGGGCTTAGGCAATCGCCGGATAGCGCTCCCGGGATCCTGTCGAACTAAGAACTACTACGGGGCCGGAGGTATCGACAAGCGTCGCCGAGGGCACCTAGGCAATCGCCGGATGGTACTCACGGGACACTGTCGAACTAAGAATTGCTACGGAGTCGGAGATATCGACGAGCATCGCCGAGGGTGCCTAGGCAATCGCCGGATAGCACTCACGGGACACTGTCGAACTAAGGATTGCTACGGGGGTCGGAGACACCGACAAGCGTTGCCGAGGGTGCCTAGGCAATCGCCGGATAGCACTTACGGGACGCTGTCGAACTAAGAATTACTACGGGGGGTCGGAGATATCGCCAAGCGTCGCCGAGAGTGCCTAGGCAGTCGCCGGATAGCACTTACGGGACGCTGTCGAACTAAGAATCACTACGAATACGGGGATACCGACGCATATCGCCGAGAGTACCTAGGCAATCGCCGGATAGCACTCACGGGACACTATCAGGCTAAACGTTACTACGAAAGTCTTTATCATACAGGGCAGGCATCGCCGAGAGGGCTTAGGCAATCGCCGGACAGCGCCTTCGGGACCCTGGGAACTACTGGGGTACTGCGGGGTCACAAACTACTGGAGGGAATCATGCGGGGGGAACGCCAACAGTTGTCACCGAGAACGCCTAGGCAATCGCCGGACAGCGGTCTCAGGATCCTGTTGGGCTACGAACTACTGGGGGAATCACGCGGGGGCCCCGACGGGCATCCGGAGCGAATACGGATCACCACGTGGGGGTAGCCAAAGAGGGAGACTCGGGCAAGAGGCGTGGGGAAGGGCGGAGAAGATGAAGCCCCGGGCATTCAGGTTCCCTAGCATATAGATTGTTGGTGACCAGGTTATGTTTTCGTTATATTCGTTACATTTCACTTTATTCTTCTTTGGTTCCCTACCTATCGCACCGCTCAGCAGCCCGCATGCACGTCTTGAGACTCGCTTACCCCTCTACTCCCACGCTTGTGCTTGTCGAAAGCCTCCTCTTTTCCCCGGGATTGCAGCGCCGGTGCATGATCTCGCCTCCGTAAACGTAGTGTCGATGCCGGATCCTTCGCGCACTGCTGATCGCGTTAATTTCGAAGTAGTCCGCCACGTGTGTTCCTTTTCTTTTCGCGCGCCACTCAGATTTTTTCTTCCGTCAACGCGTCCGATTCCTACGACTGCCTCTCATCTAACTGACTTTCTTTCCACGTTTTCCCTGCTTCAGAGCCGGCGTTCTGCTGGCTCTGCCGATCCAGCGTCGGCTAGCGTCGTTATTTCCCCTCTCTTTTCCACTGCGGGGGCGTCGTTGCTGGATTTGATTGCTGCTCTCAGCGGTCCTCTTCTGCCGCTGCTGCGTTGATGCTGTCGGCTTATCTTGTCAGCGCTTCTCCTCGGCCGCTGCTGCGTCGATGCTGTTGGCTTATCTTGTCAGCGCTTTCCTCTCTGCCGTGGCTGCGTCGATGCCGGCGGCTCGCTGGATCCCGTTGTTTTCCTCGTCTCTCTTTGGCCGCTGCTGCGTCGTTGTTGTTGGGTTATCTTGTCGGTGCTTCCCTCTCTGCCTGTTGCTGCGTCGATGCCGGCGGCTCGCTGGATCCCGTTGTTTTCCTCGTCTCTCTTTGGCCGCTGCTGCGTCGTTGTTGTTGGGTTATCTTGTCGGTGCTTCCCTCTCTGCCTGTTGCTGCGTCGATGCCGGCGGCTCGCTGGATCCCGTTGTTTTCCTCGTCTCTCTTTGGCCGCTGCTGCGTCGTTGTTGTTGGGTCTTGGTTCTGGAAAGCCAGTGGCGTCCGCCGTGATCGCGACTCGCCCCCCTTTTAAGAAAATAGTAAGCTACGTGGCGCTTAGAGACCCCTCGGGCCGTATAATAAAAAATTAATAACAAGTGGCCTTCGTGGCCTTCCCCCCTCCCCCTTAACCTAAAACTGAACAGTCAATGCTTAAACCTAGAAAATAAAAAGTCAAAATCTTAATTCCAATGAAATAATTTCTGGTCCCTCCAGTGGGAAAATACCGGCAAGATGATGGGTGGAAAAAATGTGGGTGGAGCGTACGCTCCCTCACAAGCTTTATTAACGAATTTATTACATTAATTCATATTTAATTTTTTTTTGATTTGAACCAAAAGAACCAATGAATTGTTAAAGTAATTTAATTTTATGTTAATCTAATTTTAAAGTGATCTGATCGGGTTTTTCTGGGTTTTCCCCGTATCCTTAGAGCAAATGCTAGATCACATAACACTTCCCAGAATGCACACCAACCACATTAGAATAACAATTGAATGTTACCTTTTTGATTTAATGATGAAAACTTTTTTATATTTTTTATTTTTATGATTTTGATAATTAATGTTATTTTTGAGGGGGGCGTGTTGGAATACGCCTATTCCCACATTCAAATAATAGCATTAAATAATATTATCGATATGTTAGGTATTATTATTATGAGTTAGTCTGGTCACACTTGAAGTGTCGACTCTCTCTCTTCTTTTGTGATCTCAAGTGTGTGGACCGGTGTTGCAGCAAAAAGTAATCAAGAAATACATAAATAATCTTTAAAGAAAAACATAACTTGGTACTGTCTTCCGTTTACTAATTGTCATAGCTAGTCTACCAATAGGTTATGGGCCCAGTCCACGCCAATTTAAATAAATTAAACGAGGGGGAACGTTGTGAGTTGCTGCGGACACCGCAACTCTAAGGTTATACCCGATACTAAGTCAGTATGGCTCTCCTCCGGCAGACGCCGCTAATATTTAACGACACGACAAAGAGTGCGTGCGAGAGAGACAGAAAATCAGTCTGAGCGTGACGTCGGGCGCTGCGTAGCCACTGCAAATTGATTTGTTCCTTTTGGCTATAAAAATGATCTGATCTGATCCAGATTCAGCAATCTAATAGATATGGTCATTATCTATGATTCTGCGTTTTTAGTTTTCTCAAATCTGCAATATTGTGGATGCAACAGATTTTCGTCCTTTGTGGGGGCGGATGGGGGTGGGGCGAAATTCTGAGATATACGTTTTATAGTGACATCTTAAAGGAGTGTGTGTACCAAATTTGGTTACTCTAGCCTTAATAGTCTCTGAGATTTGTGGTTGCCTCAGATTTTCGTCCTTTGCGGGGGCGGAAGGGGGTGTGGCGAAATTTGGACAGGAAACGGTCAAGGTCCGATATCACAGGAGTGTGGATACCAAATTGGGTTGCTCTGGCTTTTATAGGTTCTGAGATCCTTGAACTCATATTTTGCAATTGGCAAAACCGACCATGAAACCTGTGTGTTAGAGTGAGACAGAGCGAGAAAGAGTGAAATTGTTTTCGTGATTCTGGCTGTAATAATTATACGATCTGGTTCAGATTTTGCACTCTAGAAGATATAGTCATCTTCTACGATTCTGCGTTTTTAGTTTTCTCGTATCGTCGAAATTGTGGATGCCACAGATTTTTGCCCTTTGTGGGGGCGGATGTGGGCGGGGCAAAGTTTTGAAATATTTTTGGAGCAGTGACATATCACAGAAGTCTGGATCCAAAACATCGTTGCTCTAGCTCTTATAGTCTTTGAGCATTAGGCGCCGAAGGGGACGGACAGACGGACAGACGGACGGACGGACAGACAGAGAGGGCTCAATCGACTCGGCTATTGATGCTGATCAAGAATATATATACTTTATAGGGTCGGAAACGATTCCTTCTGGACGTTACACACATCCACTTTTACCACAAATCTAATATACCCCAATACTCATTTTGAGTATCGGGTATAAAAATGGAGTAATTGTTGTTAAACATACAGGTATCTTGGATATACCTGTAGTCAAATTCCAAGCATACAGTGTAGATGCTAGGAACAAAAATAATTATCGATTATGGCATGAGAGGTTGGGGCATATAAGCAATGCAAAATTGCTTGAAATAAATAATAATAATTTATTTAATGACAGTAATCTTCTTGTTAATTTAAAAATATCAGATGAAGTTTGTGAGTCATGTTTAAATGGGAAACAGGCTAGGTTGCCATTTAAGCAATCTAAAGATAAAAGTTATATAAAACGACCCTTGTTTGTAATACATTCAGATGTATGTGGCCCCATTAAACCAGTTACACTAGACGATAAAAATTATTTTGTGATCTTCGTAGATCAATTTACACATTATTGTGTAACCTATTTGTTAAAATATAAATCAGATGTATTCAATGTATTTAAAGATTTTGTAGCAAAGAGCGAGGCTCATTTTAATTTCAAGATTGTCAATTTGTACATTGACAACGGTAGAGAATACTTGTCGAATGAAATGCGTGAGTTCTGCGTTAATAAAGGAATAAGTTATCATTTGACAGTGCCACATACACCTCAGTTGAATGGTGTTTCGGAGCGAATGATAAGAACCATTACAGAGAAAGCTCGTGCTATGGTAAATGGTGCAAAATTAGACAAAAGTTTTTGGGGTGAAGCTGTGCTAACTGCAACATATCTAATCAACAGAATTCCAAGCAAAGCACTTGGTGATTGTAAAATGACCCCATATGAGCTGTGGCACAATAGAAAGCCCAATTTAAAATTTTTAAGAGTGTTCGGTTCAACCGTGTATGTGCACAACAAAATTAAAAAAGGTAAATTTGATGAAAAATCATTCAAAGCTATCTTGATAGGGTATGAACAAAATGGACTCAAATTGTGGGATGTCATTAAAGGAAAAGTTATTGTTGCAAGAGATGTTGTCGTAGACGAGACTAATATGCTTTATTCTAGAGAAGTAAAATTTGAAACAGATTTCCCGAAAGAGAGTAAGGAAAGAAGTCAACAAGAATTCCTGAATGAGAGTAAGGAATCTGATCACCTTAATTTCCCGAATGATAGTACGGAATGTGGAATCCTGAATGAGAGTAAGGAATGTGATCAGTTTTATCTCCCGAATGATAGTACGGAATGTGGAATCCTGAATGAGAGTAAGGAATGTGATCAGTTTTATCTCCCGAATGATAGTACGGAATGTGGAATCCTGAATGAGAGTAAGGAATGTGATCAGTTTTATCTCCCGAATGATAGTACGGAATGTGGAATCCTGAATGAGAGTAAGGAATGTGATCAGTTTAATTTCCCGAATGAAAGTACGGAATGTGAAATCCTGAATGAAAGTAAGGAATGCGAAAAGCTGAATTTTCCGAATGAAAGTAGGAAAAGAAAAACTGATTTCCTGAATGATAGTAAGGAATTATATATCCCGAATGAGAGTAAGGATTGTGAAAAAGCTGATCAGCCAGATAATTGTCGTGAAGAAAATAAGGATACTAATATAATTAGTAGAAAAAGTGAGAGGTTAAAGTCTAAGCCGAAGGTGTCTTATAAAGAACATGATAAAAGCTTTAACAAATTTATATTAAATGCCCATATAATGTTTGATGAAGTTCCAAATTCTTTTGATGAAATAAATTTTAGGAATGATAAATCTGATTGGGAGGAGGCAATAAATACAGAGTTAAATGCCCATGAAATTAATAACACATGGACAATTATAAAGAAGCCAGAAAACAAAAATATTGTAGACAGTAGATGGGTATTTTCCATTAAATATAATGAACTAGAAGTCCCAATAAAATACAAAGCTAGACTGGTTGCAAGAGGATTTACTCAAAAGTACCAAGTAGACTATGAAGAAACATTTGCTCCCGTTGCTAGAATTGCCAGTTTTAGGTTCGTACTATCATCGGCAGTCCAGTTTAATTTGAAAGTCCATCAGATGGATGTTAAAACAGCTTTCCTCAATGGTACATTAAGTGAGGAGATATATATGCGGCCTCCTCAGGGCGTATTATGCGGTGCTGGGCATGTATGCAAACTGAACAAAGCCATTTATGGGCTCAAACAAGCAGCTAGATGCTGGTTTCAAGTATTTGAGCAAGCATTGAAAGAATTCGATTTTGTAAACTCTCCCGTGGATCGTTGCATATATATTCTTGATAGAGGTGACATAAAGAATAACATATATGTATTATTATATGTTGATGATGTAGTAATAGCGACAAGGGATATGGATAGAATGAATAATTTCAAAAATTATTTAAGCGAAAGATTTAGAATGACTGACTTAAATGAGATAAAACATTTTATCGGTATCAGAGTATAAATGTTTGAAGACAAAATATATTTGAGTCAAGCTGCATATGTAAAAAGAATTTTAAATAAATTTAACATGGATAGTTGCAATTCAGTCAGTACTCCATTACTAAATAAACTAAATTATGAGTTACTTAACTCAGATGAAGACTGCAATGCTCCATGTCGTAACCTTATTGGCTGTTTAATGTACATAATGCTCTGTACACGACCAGATTTAGCTACCGCTGTAAATATCTTGAGTAGATATAGTAGCAAGAACAATGCTGAGTTATGGCAATGTTTAAAAAGGGTTATTAGATATTTAAAGGGAACTATTGATATGAAGCTTATATTTAAAAAGAATACATCATTTGAAAATACATTAGTTGGCTATGTAGACTCCGATTGGGGTAGTAATGAGATTGATAGAAAAAGTACAACGGGTTATTTGTTTAAAATGTTCGATTCCAATTTAATTTGTTGGAATACAAAAAGACAGAATTCAGTGGCAGCTTCATCAACTGAAGCTGAATATATGGCCCTATTTGAAGCTGTAAGAGAAGCTTTATGGCTAAAGTCTCTTCTAAATAGTATTAATCTTAAACTCGACAGACCCATTAAAATTTATGAAGACAACCAAGGCTGTATTAGCATTGCAAATAATCCCTCATGTCATAAAAGAGCAAAGCATATTGATATAAAATATCATTTTTCAAGAGAACAGATAGAAACTAATGAGATTTCTCTTGAGTATATTAATACAGACAACCAACTTGCTGACATCTTCACGAAGCCACTACCTGCTGGAAGATTTGCGGAACTGCGGAACAAATTAGGACTACTACAAGAAGAATGATTCCAATTTAATGAAAACATGAACATGAAGCTTTATTACCGAATTTATTACAGTAATTCATATTTAATTTTTTTTTGATTTGAACCAAAAGAACCAATGAATTGTTAAAGTAATTTAATTTTATGTTAATCTAATTTTAAAGTGATCTGATCGGGTTTTTCTGGGTTTTCCCCGTATCCTTAGAGCAAATGCTAGATCACATAACACTTCCCAGAATGCACACCAACCACATTAGAATAACAATTGAATGTTACCTTTTTGATTTAATGATGAAAACTTTTTTTTATATTTTTTATTTTTATGATTTTGATAATTAATGTTATTTTTGAGGGGGGCGTGTTGGAATACGCCTATTCCCACATTCAAATAATAACATTAAATAATATTATCGATATGTTAGGTATTATTATTATGAGTTAGTCTGGTCACACTTGAAGTGTCGACTCTCTCTCTTCTTTTGTGATCTCAAGTGTGTGGACCGGTGTTGCAGCAAAAAGTAATCAAGAAATACATAAATAATCTTTAAAGAAAAACATAACTTGGTACTGTCTTCCGTTTACTAATTGTCATAGCTAGTCTACCAATAGGTTATGGGCCCAGTCCACGCCAATTTAAATAAATTAAACGAGGGGGAACGTTGTGAGTTGCTGCGGACACCGCAACTCTAAGGTTATACCCGATACTAAGTCAGTATGGCTCTCCTCCGGCAGACGCCGCTAATATTTAACGACACGACAAAGAGTGCGTGCGAGAGAGACAGAAAATCAGTCTGAGCGTGACGTCGGGCGCTGCGTAGCCACTGCAAATTGATTTGTTCCTTTTGGCTATAAAAATGATCTGATCTGATCCAGATTCAGCAATCTAATAGATATGGTCATTATCTATGATTCTGCGTTTTTAGTTTTCTCAAATCTGCAATATTGTGGATGCAACAGATTTTCGTCCTTTGTGGGGGCGGATGGGGGTGGGGCGAAATTCTGAGATATACGTTTTATAGTGACATCTTAAAGGAGTGTGTGTACCAAATTTGGTTACTCTAGCCTTAATAGTCTCTGAGATTTGTGGTTGCCTCAGATTTTCGTCCTTTGCGGGGGCGGAAGGGGGTGTGGCGAAATTTGGACAGGAAACGGTCAAGGTCCGATATCACAGGAGTGTGGATACCAAATTGGGTTGCTCTGGCTTTTATAGGTTCTGAGATCCTTGAACTCATATTTTGCAATTGGCAAAACCGACCATGAAACCTGTGTGTTAGAGTGAGACAGAGCGAGAAAGAGTGAAATTGTTTTCGTGATTCTGGCTGTAATAATTATACGATCTGGTTCAGATTTTGCACTCTAGAAGATATAGTCATCTTCTACGATTCTGCGTTTTTAGTTTTCTCGTATCGTCGAAATTGTGGATGCCACAGATTTTCGCCCTTTGTGGGGGCGGATGTGGGCGGGGCAAAGTTTTAAAATATTTTTGGAGCAGTGACATATCACAGAAGTCTGGATCCAAAACATCGTTGCTCTAGCTCTTATAGTCTTTGAGCATTAGGCGCTGAAGGGGACGGACAGACGGACAGACGGACGGACGGACAGACAGAGAGGGCTCAATCGACTCGGCTATTGATGCTGATCAAGAATATATATACTTTATAGGGTCGGAAACGATTCCTTCTGGACGTTACACACATCCACTTTTACCACAAATCTAATATACCCCAATACTCATTTTGAGTATCGGGTATAAAAATGGAGTAATTGTTGTTAAACATACAGGTATCTTGGATATACCTGTAGTCAAATTCCAAGCATACAGTGTAGATGCTAGGAACAAAAATAATTATCGATTATGGCATGAGAGGTTGGGGCATATAAGCAATGCAAAATTGCTTGAAATAAATAATAATAATTTATTTAATGACAGTAATCTTCTTGTTAATTTAAAAATATCAGATGAAGTTTGTGAGTCATGTTTAAATGGGAAACAGGCTAGGTTGCCATTTAAGCAATCTAAAGATAAAAGTTATATAAAACGACCCTTGTTTGTAATACATTCAGATGTATGTGGCCCCATTAAACCAGTTACACTAGACGATAAAAATTATTTTGTGATCTTCGTAGATCAATTTACACATTATTGTGTAACCTATTTGTTAAAATATAAATCAGATGTATTCAATGTATTTAAAGATTTTGTAGCAAAGAGCGAGGCTCATTTTAATTTCAAGATTGTCAATTTGTACATTGACAACGGTAGAGAATACTTGTCGAATGAAATGCGTGAGTTCTGCGTTAATAAAGGAATAAGTTATGATTTGACAGTGCCACATACACCTCAGTTGAATGGTGTTTCGGAGCGAATGATAAGAACCATTACAGAGAAAGCTCGTGCTATGGTAAATGGTGCAAAATTAGACAAAAGTTTTTGGGGTGAAGCTGTGCTAACTGCAACATATCTAATCAACAGAATTCCAAGCAAAGCACTTGGTGATTGTAAAATGACCCCATATGAGCTGTGGCACAATAGAAAGCCCAATTTAAAATTTTTAAGAGTGTTCGGTTCAACCGTGTATGTGCACAACAAAATTAAAAAAGGTAAATTTGATGAAAAATCATTCAAAGCTATCTTGATAGGGTATGAACAAAATGGACTCAAATTGTGGGATGTCATTAAAGGAAAAGTTATTGTTGCAAGAGATGTTGTCGTAGACGAGACTAATATGCTTTATTCTAGAGAAGTAAAATTTGAAACAGATTTCCCGAAAGAGAGTAAGGAAAGAAGTCAACAAGAATTCCTGAATGAGAGTAAGGAATCTGATCACTTTAATTTCCCGAATGATAGTACGGAATGTGGAATCCTGAATGAGAGTAAGGAATGTGATCAGTTTTATCTCCCGAATGATAGTACGGAATGTGGAATCCTGAATGAGAGTAAGGAATGTGATCAGTTTTATCTCCCGAATGATAGTACGGAATGTGGAATCCTGAATGAGAGTAAGGAATGTGATCAGTTTTATCTCCCGAATGATAGTACGGAATGTGGAATCCTGAATGAGAGTAAGGAATGTGATCAGTTTAATTTCCCGAATGAAAGTACGGAATGTGAAATCCTGAATGAAAGTAAGGAATGCGAAAAGCTGAATTTTCCGAATGAAAGTAGGAAAAGAAAAACTGATTTCCTGAATGATAGTAAGGAATTATATATCCCGAATGAGAGTAAGGATTGTGAAAAAGCTGATCAGCCAGATAATTGTCGTGAAGAAAATAAGGATACTAATATAATTAGTAGAAAAAGTGAGAGGTTAAAGTCTAAGCCGAAGGTGTCTTATAAAGAACATGATAAAAGCTTTAACAAATTTATATTAAATGCCCATATAATGTTTGATGAAGTTCCAAATTCTTTTGATGAAATAAATTTTAGGAATGATAAATCTGATTGGGAGGAGGCAATAAATACAGAGTTAAATGCCCATGAAATTAATAACACATGGACAATTATAAAGAAGCCAGAAAACAAAAATATTGTAGACAGTAGATGGGTATTTTCCATTAAATATAATGAACTAGAAGTCCCAATAAAATACAAAGCTAGACTGGTTGCAAGAGGATTTACTCAAAAGTACCAAGTAGACTATGAAGAAACATTTGCTCCCGTTGCTAGAATTGCCAGTTTTAGGTTCGTACTATCATCGGCAGTCCAGTTTAATTTGAAAGTCCATCAGATGGATGTTAAAACAGCTTTCCTCAATGGTACATTAAGTGAGGAGATATATATGCGGCCTCCTCAGGGCGTATTATGCGGTGCTGGGCATGTATGCAAACTGAACAAAGCCATTTATGGGCTCAAACAAGCAGCTAGATGCTGGTTTCAAGTATTTGAGCAAGCATTGAAAGAATTCGATTTTGTAAACTCTCCCGTGGATCGTTGCATATATATTCTTGATAGAGGTGACATAAAGAATAACATATATGTATTATTATATGTTGATGATGTAGTAATAGCGACAAGGGATATGGATAGAATGAATAATTTCAAAAATTATTTAAGCGAAAGATTTAGAATGACTGACTTAAATGAGATAAAACATTTTATCGGTATCAGAGTATAAATGTTTGAAGACAAAATATATTTGAGTCAAGCTGCATATGTAAAAAGAATTTTAAATAAATTTAACATGGATAGTTGCAATTCAGTCAGTACTCCATTACTAAATAAACTAAATTATGAGTTACTTAACTCAGATGAAGACTGCAATGCTCCATGTCGTAACCTTATTGGCTGTTTAATGTACATAATGCTCTGTACACGACCAGATTTAGCTACCGCTGTAAATATCTTGAGTAGATATAGTAGCAAGAACAATGCTGAGTTATGGCAATGTTTAAAAAGGGTTATTAGATATTTAAAGGGATTTCTCTTGAGTATATTAATACAGACAACCAACTTGCTGACATCTTCACGAAGCCACTACCTGCTGGAAGATTTGCGGAACTGCGGAACAAATTAGGACTACTACAAGAAGAATGATTCCAATTTAATGAAAACATGAACATGAAGCTTTATTACCGAATTTATTACAGTAATTCATATTTAATTTTTTTTTGATTTGAACCAAAAGAACCAATGAATTGTTAAAGTAATTTAATTTTATGTTAATCTAATTTTAAAGTGATCTGATCGGGTTTTTCTGGGTTTTCCCCGTATCCTTAGAGCAAATGCTAGATCACATAACACTTCCCAGAATGCACACCAACCACATTAGAATAACAATTGAATGTTACCTTTTTGATTTAATGATGAAAACTTTTTTTTATATTTTTTATTTTTATGATTTTGATAATTAATGTTATTTTTGAGGGGGGCGTGTTGGAATACGCCTATTCCCACATTCAAATAATAACATTAAATAATATTATCGATATGTTAGGTATTATTATTATGAGTTAGTCTGGTCACACTTGAAGTGTCGACTCTCTCTCTTCTTTTGTAATCTCAAGTGTGTGGACCGGTGTTGCAGCAAAAAGTAATCAAGAAATACATAAATAATCTTTAAAGAAAAACATAACTTGGTACTGTCTTCCGTTTACTAATTGTCATAGCCAGTCTACCAATAGTGTTTAAATGTTTTATATTTATTATATACATATGTATATATTATTTTTAGAAAAATTCATAAAATATTCTTATTATATAAATATGTATTCGGATTATTAAAATTTCGCCTCAGCTAATTTTACCGCAGCAATTAAGTCATCATCATCTTCGTCCCGAAGTAGTTCCTGGAGTCGAGATCTTTTATCATCATCCTGATTATCTACTAAATCGAAAATGTTGTCATCATCCGGGAAAATGTATGATGGATAATCATTATTAGGCGTTGCATTCCTTGGGTCATCGTCGTCATCATCCCATTTAATGTCACTTAAACAGGTGAAGTTGCTCTCGAGATAGGTTTGGATCTTAACCCCAAAAATCAAGGACAGGTCTACGGAGCTCGGCTGAGAGTCCAGATTTATGGTTGATTCCGGTTGGGAATCGATAAAAATGATTTCGAGGTCATCCATCGTTGTTGAAAGATTAATAGTTTATTTACTAGCTGTTAGCTGTGAGTAGTTGTTATATAGGCACTTTGCTATGGAACAGTGTTAGGTACACAAAGGAGGAATATAAATTATAGAGAAAGTAGAATGGTTCAAGGGCATCGAAACCGTTTTTCAGGAAACACTTAAAAAATACCTCTAAACTATCACATTAGATTCATTGCAAAGGGATGACCTACCTGTTTGAGGGTTGTTTGAATCGCAACACGGGACCAATCGTAAGACCAGGTTCATTGACAGTAAGAGGGAGAAGAGAGAATATAAATGAGCGAAGGATCGATTTGAGAGGATTTTACATGGTTGAGAAGGAGGATTGAGATCGAAGTTAGTTCACATTATCACCGATGGGTGGCGCCACCAAGTAGTAAGGATAAGGGACGTAAGGGGGAACGTTGAGTTGCTGCGGATACCGCACCCTACATTTATACCCGATACTTAGTCAGTATGGCTCTCCTCCGGCAGACGCCGCTAATATTAAACGACACGACAAAGAGTGCGTGCGAGAGAGACAGAAAATCAGTCTGAGCGTTACGTCGGGCGCTGCGTAGCCAGTGCAAATTGATTTCATGCTTTTGGCTATAAAAATGATCTGATCTGATCCAGATGCAGCAATCTGATAGATATGGTCATTCTCTATGATTCTGCGTTTTTAGTTCTCTCCAATCTGCAATATTGTCGATGCGAAAGATTTTCGTCCTTTGTGTGGGCGGAAGGGGGTGGGGCGAAATTCTGAGATATACGATTTATAGTGAGATCTAACAGGAGTGCGGATACTAAATTTGGCTACTCTAGCCTTAATAGTCTCTGAGATTTATGAATATCCCCAGATTTGCATGCTTTGCGGGGGCGGAAGGGGGTGTGGCGAAATTTTGAAACAAACTCGTCTCGGTCCGATATATTAGGAGTGTGAATACCAAATTTGGTTGCTCTAGCTTTTATAGTCTCTGAGATCTAGGCGTTAATGTTATACCAATACCTCCCATCCTTAGTTAACCGTAGAAAAATGCTTGGTGTGATATTTATGCACAACTTGATCGGGGGTGACATAGACAGCCCTGATCTGTTGAGCCGCATAAACTTCACGATTCCTATTAGACTGACTAGAAACTTTATACCGTTGTTCCTTCCACTTTGTAGATCGAATTATTCCTTGCATGAACCGTTTAGGGTCTTATGCTCGGATTATAATTCCCTCTACCATATTATATCCTCCACTAATTCTCTTCCTCTTATTAAATTACTAATCCTTACACACCTTTCTAGTAATTAGTAATTGTAGTGGTATTTGTATTTTGTATTTTATTGCATGCTTAATTTCTTAATAAGTTTAGTGCTAATTTTCCTCGAATGTTAGTCTAATATCTATCTTTCTTGCATGTTCGCGTTTGGTTCGCCCCTCGGTCGGTTGGGCGGGAGGAGGGCTGCGTTTTGCCTGGGATCCGCGCGTAACAGCCTTCTGCTGGTGTCACACGGGCCACTTGACGGTGCAGTAATTGCATCGCCTCTTGATAGATGCAGTCATTGCATGTCAACATCCAAAAAAAAAAAAAAAAAAATCGCCGAGCTTGATACCTTCTGTCCACCGCCAGATACGATCCACCCAAGCCGGGTCTTCTGCAGAAGAGGCAGTCCATCGGTGAGTTTGATTTGCCCTACGCAGAGGAGATCATAAAAAAAGCTCGCAGCAATGAGAAGATCAACCCGTTGAGGATTGAAAAATGAAGGATCAGCGAGCTGAATGTTAGATGGAAAACTCCAATCGGATACATTTACTGTCATACTTGGTTGAGAATCGGTAATCGTGGGGGCGATGAGAGCAGTAAGCGTTGTTGTGTAAGCAGAGGTGCGAGAATGCATACAAATGCTTATGGTGGATCCCTCGGTAGAAACGCTGGTGTCGCCCAGCCCAGACACAAGTGCAGACGATTGAGTTCTCCTAAGCTGAAGCTGCTGGGCGAACCTGGATGTGACGAGATGCAGCTGCGATCCTGAATCTAAGATGGCACGACAAGGAACTAAAACGCCAGACCGATTCTTCACGAGAACCATGGCTGTAACCAGAAGCACGACATCAGAGTGAAGACCTTGGGCAGCAAGAGAGATAGACGAAGGTAGAGGCGAGCTGCTAGCAGAATTTTGAGCAACGGAAAGAGTGTCCGGTTGAACGGCCAGATCGGGAGGAGTAATACCTGGGCAGCTTTGTGTTGTGGGCTGTATTCTATCGAAGTGCAACAAACTAAGATGCCTACCGCCGCATACTCGAGTTGGAAGCTACATGTTTTCTTAACCTGCGTATAGGAATGGTTTTTCCCACCTGATCGCAACTAGCGTGCGTCGCTCTAGCATATTGCAATCGCTCCATTTTCAAGAATTCGAAGAATTCCTCTGCGGTAGGTATAGCATCCGACGATGTGTGCTCCTCCCATTTGGTTTGCGTCTTCGAATCCAACTTCTGCAGCAGCATGTTCATGACCATGAATCCTGAAATCTCCTCAGCAGTTCCCAATGTCTGCAACGCTCGCATGGGTAAATTGACTGCATCCAAAAACTCCCGAAGCCTTTTAGCAGAAGGTGAGTCTACCCTCTTTAGCCCAAGAATCTTCTTGATGTGTGCCTGGAAAACAAGTCTTTTGTTATTAAAGCGTTTATTAAGTATATCCAGAGCCGCACGATAATTGGCACTGGAGAGCTCCAACGATCGAACCGAATCCAAAGCCGCATCAGCGAGGCAAGAGCGAAGGTGCTGGAATTTCTTGATGTCACTGAGATCCGCATCCGTTTCAATCACCGATCTGAATATTGCCATAAAATCCGAAAACTCGACGTATCCACCAGAAAACTTAGGCACCTTCAGCTCAGGAAGTCGCTGCTTGTGAGCCATGATGATGGTACTATGTCCGGAATGGCTTGGCAGAGTCGTAGAATGGGCAGCGACGTGTGACTGGCTTACTTCAACAGCAGCCAGCGACTCAGCTTTCAACGATATGAAAAGAGTATCGAAGATTTCGCGCAGCTCACTCCCAATCTCTGAGACTCAGTCTGGAATCAGCCACCACAATATTGCCGCCCGCGCCTGTATTCGGATCGTTGTCAATGTTAACCGTTGTGCAATTCGACACAACAACGGAAAATGAAATACCGCTTAAGCGACGATGTATAGACGCGAGAGCGAGAATGCAAGACACGAAAAGTCAAGAACCGCGGCTGCAACTGCGCAGAGAATGAGGGATTCGACGCTTAATGTACCGGAATTTGTATATAAATATTCCAGCCGCACTCTCACTGAATTTGCACTTTAAACTGATTTTCAACGTGCACACAAATGTATTTTTTGGTTGTTAAAGAACCCAACAACAAAATATTGTATAATTAATAAGTGTTTTAACGGAACGCAATTAAGCAATGGTTTTATATCACGTCGGGGTCACCAATGTTTGAGATGCCAAGCTTTTTTGGCACCTATTTGTTTCAAAATGAAAAGAGAATTTGGGTTAAACTTTATAATTCGTATTTAATCTTGGTGGCTTAGCGGAAGCCGATTGCTTGCTATGGGCAGATAAAATTTATGCGAGATCGATATGCAACCAATGCGCAGAGGGGTTAGCATAGAACTAAACTATAGACGACGGCGTTAGATCAAAGTGATTGCCGAAGTGGCGGCGGCAGAGAGCCCATTTAGCGGGAGAGCGGAGCAGCTCTGCAGAAAGTCAACTTTTTACAACATAGGCGGCTCTGTCTGCTAATACAATAATAATGCTTAAAGTTACGGTTATTCTTCAGCGGCTGGCCCGAACAGTAGGAATGTTGGAACTTATTACCCTCGTTATAGTTGTAACGATTCTAACAATCAAAACGCAAGTACTTCTAGAAATAACCATGGATCGAATAGAAATAATTCAGGAAATAATGCCGCAAATAATACAGGATTATCTAATGAATTTAGAAATTCCCTAAACCAGGGCAGATCACAGAATCCCACTAACTATCAAATCAATCAGACTTAGGCAGGTCGCAGTGCACCGAATCTGCCGGTCAAACGATCAAGGGAAAGTCAAAGTGGACAAATGAAAATGGATGTAAATTTTCAGCAGAGTGCCTCGGAAGACATCGAGGAAGACCATATATAGAAATAATAGTAAATAATAAAAAATGAAGAGGTTTCGCGGACTCGGGATCGTCAATAAATATAATAAATGAAAATTATACAGATTCTAGAGTCGATAGCGAAAACTTCACTGTCAATACCATTAATGGACCCGTCCGTCTGACTAAGAGCATTACACGTAATGCAACCAAAAATTGTCCAACCAACAAAAATTTTATATTCATAATTTTAAATGACGAAGAAAAGGAGAAACTAAAGAAAGTTATTTTTGTTTCAGTTCATTTTGACCTTCACTAGTACAAATACACGATCAAGAAGTGAATCAACAAATCATAGACACGATTAGACAGGGAATCATAATAAGACGAGGTGACAATCAAGGATAAATTTCCTACACCCAGAATGGACGAAATACTATATAAACTAGGTAGGTGCCAGTATTTCACAACAATCGATTTAGCTAAGGGATTCCATCAAATTCCTATGGAACCTAGCTCAGTCCCAAAAACAACTTTCTCTACTAAGCAAGGTCATTACGAGTTCACTCGTGTGCCTTTTGGGCTAACTACTGCCCCCGCCACATTTCAAAGATCCATGAACAATCTGTTAGAAGATTTAATTTTCAAAGATTGCCTTGTGTATCTAGACGACATCATTATCTATTCCACATCATTGGAAGAACATTTGTTGTCACTTAAAAGGGTCTTTGGAAAGTTGATTGATGCAAACCTCAAACTTAAAATGGATAAGTGTGAATTCCTGAAGAAAGAAACGGAATTCCTAGGCCATGTCGTAACAACTAACGGCATACTACCTAATCCATAGAAAATATCTGCTATAATAAACTTCCCCATACCCAAACTACAAAACAACTACAAAAATAAAATCATTCATAGGTTTATGTGGATTTTATATGAAATTCATTCCCAATTTCGCTAACATAGCAAAACCAATGACACTCAAATTAAAGAAACGAGCAGTCATAGACCCAACCGAGGAAAAATACGTCGAGGCCTTCGAAAAGTTGAAAGTACTTATCACCTCAGACCCCATCCTCGCATTCCCAGATTTCAACAAAATGATCACGGTAACAACCGATGCAAGTAACATTGCATTAGGAGCAGTGTTGTCGCAAGACCACAAACCAATTTGCTATGCAAGTAGAACCTTAAACGAACATGAAATCAATTATTCAGCAATAGAAAAGGAATTACTAGCTATAGTTTGGGCAACTAAGTATTTCAGATCATACCTGTTTGGTAGAACGTTTGAGATATTGAGTGATCATACGATAATCCCTTGATTTGGTTGAGTCACCTCAAGGAACCAAATATGAAGCTACAACGGTGGAAGATCAAATTAAATGAAGTTGACTTCAAAATAAATATCTACCAGGAAAGGAGAATCATGTAGCCGAAAACCTACTAGGGGAAACCATTAATAGTGATTGTGCAACGGTCCATAGCGCGCAAGAAGATAATACAAATTATATTCCACTTACAGAGCGACCAATTAATTACTATAATAGGCAAATAGAACTGATTAAAGGTAATGAGTATAAGGTAGAAACATCCCACTATTTCCACAAGATACTGATAAAAATCACATATACTGAAATACTGAAAGTCATTAGCAAAAGATATAATAAAGGAATATGTGTGTACCAAAAAGAGTGCATTATATTTCCATAGTGAAATAGACTTCCCACTGTTCCAAAGAGCATTCCCGGATTTCCAATCACTTGACTAAACTGATTAAATCCAATACCAAACTCATAGATATTTCGAACTACTCCGAATTCAAAGAACAAAATGGAAGAATCATAAAGAGCTAATTCACCCAGGTATCGAAAAGGAAAATTCTACTACCCCGATTATCAAAAGAAAATCCAAAATATTATCAGTGAATGTCCTACGTGCAACGTTGCTAAAACAGATCATCGTAACACCAAACTAACCTTCGAAATCACCCCTGAAATACAAAATATCAGAGAAAAGTATATCATGGATTTCTATTTAGTAGGCAATCAATAATTCCTATCATGCATTCTAAATTCGCTACCCTTAAGGGACCTTGTAGAAGTTAAGAGTCGTGACTGGTTAGAAACCAAGAGAGCCATCATAAAAGTCTTTAACGAAATGGGCAAGCCACAAGGAATTAAAGCCGACAAAGATTCAGCCTTTATGTGCGCAGCATTGTAAGCATGGTTGAATCACTACCAGTAAAAACGGAGTTTCTGATGTAGAACGGCTACATAAAACGATCAATGAAAAATTAAGAATTATTTCAAGCGAGGATAACATAGAGAACAAGTTCACAAAATTCGAGTTAATTCTATACACTTATAACCATAAAACGGTTCATAATATTACAAAAAGATCCCCAGCTGATATCTTCCTGTACGCCGGACTACCAGATTATAACACCCAACTGAATAAAGTTAGGAGATCAATCATTTGAATAACGATAGAATCGACTTTAAAGTAGATTCTAGTTCACCCCTAGTTAAAACAAAAACAACCAATCCGTTCAAAAGAACAGGGGAAATTCGGCAGGTACACAAAAAGCACTTTGAAGAGAAAAATAGAGGGAGAAAAATCACCCACTATAAAACAAAATTCAAAAGAAAGAAAAAATCGAATAAAAGTAAATATGATAATTGCAGAGTACCCGAAGAGAGTACTGGGAATCTGGAGCTACAACTTGATTAAGATTATAATCTTAATAACGTTCACCGTCCTACAGTCTACCGTACAGAATATTGAGATAGATCCCATCAACTCAAGGAATGGATATCTCATATTCAAAACATACCATTAACATACCCATTAATTATGAATATCATTATTTAACAATTAATATAAAAGAACAGATGAAACATATCAGAGTTTACTAGAACAGGCACCCCAACTTAATAACGAAATCCAAGTTCAATGTTTAGTCGAGAAATTGCAACGTGAATTCAACGTCATAAAAATAACCAAAAGAAACAAAAGAGGCCTTATAAATGCAGTAGGCACAATATATAAATATCTATTTGCAACGTTAGATCGAGATGATAAAGTCAAATTAGAAGGGAAAATAGACAATCTGACTAGCCACAGTGTTCAAGCTAACGAATTAAACTTAGTAATTCAAGGAGTAAATTCTGGCATAGAAGTTGTCAATAAATTAAACAAGGATAATGACAGAAATAAGCAACTAGAAATATTAATATTTAACCTTCAACATTTTACTGAGTACATAGAGGATATTGAATTAGGCATGCAGCTAACAAAATTAGGGATCTTTAATCCAAAATTATTGAGGCAGGATTACCTGAAACACATCGATTCAGAGAAATTATTAAATATCAAAACATCTACCTGGTTAAAATCAGACACTAACGAAATACTAATAATTTCTAACATCCCACGAGAGATCAGAAATATTCCTATACTTAAAATTGTCCCATATCCAGGTGAAGATAATAACATCCTCACTGACCTAACGCAAAACAATTATTACGTTCTAGAAAACGAGGTATATGAAAAAGAATCAAAACGAAAAATAAATGACGAATGTATTTCAGGAATAGTCAAACAAGTAGAAACAAAATGTCCATACACCAAAGCACACCAAAACTTTCAAATAAGTTTCATAGAACCCATAACTTGGAAATTACCAAAAACCATATTAAACCAAGATTGCCTAAACCAAGAAATAAAAGTAGAAGGTATCGCATTAATAAGAATACATAATTGCAGTGTACCATTAAACGAATTCTTAATATCCAACTCAATACCAGAATTTGCACAAAGCATATACATCAGCAATAACGTAACAAAAATTAAACCACTGTCTTATTTGCAAACCAAAGAAATCGTAATAGAAAATACGCGATTAAATAATGTATTACATGTAAGCTTAATACTACTATTTGTCATAATCATAATAGGATTAAGCTACAAATTGTTTAATCTAAGTAAAAGCAATAAGCCTAAAACCGACCCGCACATAGAAACATCCTTAGATGAAGACGAGGAATCCCCAGCAGGCTAGTTTTAGACGCACCTGAACTATATCCAAGGATAATCGCCTGAGGACAGGCTTAAATCTAGCAATGGGGGAGTGACATATCTATAGTCCATGCTCCGCATACCCTTGTCTATGTCTATTACCCTGCACCCACAATACTATAAACAATCCGACAAAAACAAACACCCTAAGCTAGAAGTTGAACATAAAACAATAGATGCCGCACTAGAATCCAGCCGCACTAAAATCCAGCCGCACTAGAATCACGCCACTCTTCAGAGATCAATTACTAATCGATTCTCAAGAACCACGCCATCGTAGCTGACCAATGAGAGGCCCTATTCTCAGCCACCCCTAAGTAATGCAACACCGATCATACGCAGCGGAAGCCTTTCATCAAAAGCCGCCTTCCCACATATCGATCGAGTCACGTACTCCATCTCCGAAGCCGAAGTCGAAGCCAAAGCCTCCGAATCCAAATCCGAATCCCAAGCCGAGCATCATGATATAAATAGTCTAAATTTAAGAAGGCAAAGCAGTTCTGTTCAAGACAAACGTCAATCGTGACACCGTCGGAGAATTCAAGTTAATTCCATTCAAGACATCGGACCTCAGTCATCGTCGGGGAAATAACTAATCAATGTACACCAAGTTTAAGTGAAAGAATAAAATCTTTTTTAAAACGTAAACTGAAGTGTCGCATATTTAACTATATATACTTAAATAAATATGCATAAATATAAATGGAATTGGTTTTACATATATCTCAAATCAATTGTCAATCGCGCGCTTTCCGACGGGAATCTGCAAAGCAAAAATTTAGATACCGGTCGCACCTTGAATACTCTCATGGACAATACCCAAAAATTTTCTAATTCAATTATAAAGACAACATTAAGACAACAGTAATTTTGAAAATCCTCCTGCAATATACGAATGTAATAAACTTTAATATTTATGTACATATGTATGTATGTACATAAGATATTTTATAATTGAATTAGAAAATTTATGGGTATTGTCCATGAGAGTATTCAAGGTGCGACCGGCATCTAAATTTTTGCTTTGCTGATTCCCGTCGGAAAGCGCGAGTTACCGATAACGGTACCGCGACACCCCCACCTAAACCCCCTCGGGCCATGGCAATGTTCCACTGAACGACTATGTTGTTCAACCCGGACATTGTAATGTCCAGCTCAACACTTTGACCACTTTGACTGTTGCAACATTCTACATACCGCGGCACAAACAACCGCCTACACATCTTAACATAAACAACATCGAAACTGGAACCCGACATCCGGCATAATGCCGACTCGGCGGTTTCACATACGCTAGCCCGTTGCAACATTTTATACTTATATATGCCTTATATGGCTGGCGAAAATCCTCTAGCTGAACCCTCCACGAGGGTGCCGGCTGGGCAATGGACACTGCATTACCCCGGACAAGGGTAATGCACTGTCGCTTGCTCTGTCCGGGGTAATGCAGTGTCTAGCTAAGGCTATGGTCCGGCGTCTTCCCGATTCAAAGTCGGGGGAACCGAACCAGGGCCATGGCTAGAGGTGCCTGGCGGTCAGGCCTAAAACGCTAGGGGGTGGTCCCCCCGAAAAATATTAACCAGTATGGACCCTCGGGCCAACTATGGAGTCGAAGAAGGAGCAAGCACGGGTTGGGATGTCAACCCAAACGTCGGTGGAAAGCGTGACTGCTACCACCGGCGGGCACGGGGAGGAGCAGTCCTCTCTGCGTGTCGCCAGCGGTCACACCTCAGACTTGGCGGGAGCAGGCCAGGTCAGTTGTAAAGCTACTGCCACAATAACAACAACAAAAACAACTCACTCCGTGGCCTGCAAGTTGAGCCGCACAGATGCCGTAGTCGATACAGACACGGATCTGGAGAGCGTGCTCTCTCTAAGCAGGACGGACGAAGAGAGCCTTCTCCGCTCGCCGGAACCAGGCACCAGCTCCCTGCGTAGGGAAGGGCCGAAGCGTTCCAAGGAGGGGATGAAGGCCAAAGCGCAATACAAAGCGGCCCTCAACATAAAAAGCCGGCTGCAAGGCAAAGCAGACATCTCCCAGGAGGAGAAGGTCAAGCTATCCTGGGCCGAGCAGAGAGTAGAGGAGGGTCGGCTACACTATGCCCAGATGCCACAGATGAGGGCGTCGAATGGCGAATATGCCAATAAGGTGGAGGAGATGATGGCCACCAAGAGGCAACGCTCGACTGAGAGTGCCATTAAGGACACTCCAGCGAGCAAGCGGCAACGCGGGCCCAGGAGTGCAGCCCCTCCACCGAAAGCGGCCAAGAAGCCAACGAAGCCGAAAGCGAAGGTCAGCGAGGTGACCAAACGACACCTGATCGTGGCACTCATTGACCGCAGCGAAGAAAACGGCAAGATGTCAGCGGCACAGTGGAAGCTGGTGCACGCGCGTCTTGTCGACGCACTCTTTGCACAGATGGAGGAAGACCCCGCGGCCCCAATGCCCACGTTCGATGGTGCTGGGTGGCTAAATGGGGTTAAGATCCTGAAGTGCAATGATGACCCAACCCTAAGGTGGCTGACGCGTACGGTCTGCCAACTGGAGGCGATGTGGGAGGGGGCCAAGCTGGAGGTTGTGGACCGGGAGCTTATCCCGTCCAAGCCTAAGGCGAAGGTACTCTTCCCCATCACAATCCAGGGGGACCGAGCGCTGAAGCTCCTTCAGCGGCAAAACGCGGACGTGCCAACGGCCGATTGGAAGATCCTACACATTGGTAGCCCACTACCCAACGAGGGGGGCCAGTGTGTGATCCTCCAAATAAACAAGGAAGCAGAGGATCTGCTATACCCCAAGTTCGGAAAGATGGCATGGGGCATGGGTAGCGTCTACCTGCGCCTCAAAAAGCGCCACCCTGAGGACAAGGACGCGCATACCCTGCAGGCAGGCGAGGTGGAAAAGGACCTAGGTCTCGAGTCCATCGTGGAGGCCGCCCAGGGTCTTGCGCTTGAAGATGAAGAAGAGGAAGACGGTGACCTGACGCTGGTAGTCAACCCGTCAGGTGCAAGCGAGCCAGCCACCCATGCTGAGTGTGCTGCAGCTCAACTTGCATAAAAGCAAGGTAGCGTCGGCGGAGCTCCTCATCGCCATGGAGCAAGGGCTCGCCGACATAGCTCTAGTCCAGGAGCCCTGGATTGCGACAGGCAATTCAGTGGCCGGACTAAAGTCCTCAAATCATAACCTGTTCTACTCAACATCGGTAAGCAGGAGCAGAACCGTCGTACTCGTACGAAAGGGAATCCATGCTTACCTTATGTCTCATTACAGCACGGATGACCTGACGGTTGTGATGCTGGAAAGTGAGGAAAAGCGCCTTCTGGTGGCTTCCTGCTACATGGCTCACGACAGACCCGCACCACCCGACGAACTCAGGAGCCTGGTGACAGAAGCCGGCACCAAAAACTATCAACTCGTCATCGGAACGGACGCCAACGCCCACCATAATGTGTGGGGAAGCACCGACATCAATGACAGAGGTGAGTCACTCTTAGACTTTATACTAGCAACTAATCTATATATAGCAAACGTTGGGGAGGAGCACACCTTCGTAGGTCCGACCTCATCTAACGTGCTAGACCTAACACTTGCAATGGGAAACAGTACTACGGTATCTAGCTGGAGGGTCCTCGATAGACCATCCTTCTCAGACCATAAGTACATTCAGTTCAAGTGCGAATTCAAACACCCTTCGAAGACAACAGTCTATAGAAACCCCCGGAACACAAACTGGGCAAAGTTTAAAAAGACAGTTACTTCGAAGCTCGCGAATCCGGGCTCAGTGAAATCCGCGGAGGATATAGAGAAGTCCCTAAAGACCCTATCCAACGAGCTACTGAACGCCTACCATGCATCGTGCAAACCCTCGAGAACGAAGAGGAGGTCCAAGCCACTCTGGTGGAACCGAGATCTCTCTCTCCAAAGGAACAACCTCAAGGAATTCTTCAAGATCGCCAAACAAGCGAACGAGGAGATTGTCAATGAGGAATATAAAATCCTACTTAGGAGCTACAAGAAGGAAATACGTAAGGCACAAAGGAACTCGTGGAGAAACTTCTGCTCCAACATCGAGAAAGTGCCCGAAACCGCCAGGCTTCGGAAGCTGCTTTCAAAGCAGCCCACAGTACAGAGCCAACTAAAACTAGACAACGGACAGTGGACAGAGGGCAGCAAAGAAGCCCTAACAGCACTAATGGAGGCGCACTTCCCTGGATGCACCGAGGTCACTGACGCCAAGGAGCATCAGGACCTAGCAACCGAGGAACAGCACCCTCGAATAGGTCTGTTAACCACTAAGAGAATACACTGGGCCATAGACTCCTTCGCGGGCATAAAAGCACCAGGACTGGACGGGATATTCCCAGCCATGATGCAGTTGACCAAAGAGGTTATTACCCCATGGCTCCTCGCAATATACTCAGCATGCCTAAGTACGGGCTATATCCCCATCCAATGGAGAACCTCGAGAGTTGTCTTCCTCCCTAAGGCAGGAAAGTGCAGCCACGTGAGTCCCAAGGACTACAGACCGATAAGCCTTACCTCCTTTATACTAAAAACACTAGAAAAGCTGTTGGATTTGCACATCAGGAATGAGGTAGAGGGACTGATGTCAACAAACCAACACGCCTACATTAAAGGGAAATCAGTGGAGACGGCACTACACTCGCTAGTAGCCACCATCGAGAGCGCCCTTCACAACAAAAAGTATGCTTTGGGAGCATTTGTGGACATCTCAGGAGCATTCAACAACGTGGCCACAACCGCAATAACAAGTCGCCTAGAAGCGAATAACATATACCCTGCAATCAACGTCTGGATCAAAACCTCCTAAGTTGCAGACGGGTGCAATCGGAGTGGGGCACTGCTTCCATGGTAAAGGGGGCACACAGAGGCACACCTCAGGGTGGAGTCCTGTCGCCACTACTGTGGAATCTGGTGGTCGACGACCTCAGGGAGATACGTGAGTGGGCGGAAGAGGTAGGACTCAGTATCAACGCGGACAAGACGGACCTCATCCTCTTTACCAAGAGGTACAAGGTACCGATATGGACCCCCCCGAAAATTGACCAAACTAGGCTGACCCCAAAATCACAGGTGAAATTCCTAGGCACAGTACTGGACAGCAAGCTGGCATGGAGGCCCAATGTAGTGGAAAGGGTGAAGAAGGCTACCATTGCGCTTTATGCATCCAAGAAGATGCTCAGCAGCACATGGGGCCTGTCACCTGCTCTAATGCACTGGATCTACATCTCGGTGGTGCGACCAACTCTGCTGTATGGAGGCCTTAGTGTGGTGGCAGGCTACTGAAAAGAAGACATACCATAAGCTTATGGAGAAGACTCAGCGACAGGCTCTGCTCTGTATTACAGGGGCGCTGAGGTCAACCCCAACAAAAGCACTCGAAACCATACTCGGAATCGACCCCCTGGACATTCACGCTCGCCTGATTGCGGGAAAGGCAGCACAACGCCTCATAGCATCAGGAAATCTATCGCCACAAGGATACGGGCATAGTTCAATCGGCAGGGAAATGACCAGATCAACTGACTACATGACCCCCCCAAACTTGCCTTGACGTCAAAACAACCACATCTCTGGGACCTGAAGACTGGAAGATTGGAAGGGACCAAACTGAGCACCTCAATATATACACAGACGGCTCCAAGATGGACGGAGGAGTAGGAGCGGGCCTATACTGCACAGACCCCGAGATAAGGCTGTCGTATAAGCTACCGGACCCATGCAGCATATTCCAGGCAGAAGTTTTTGCCATCGGGAAAGCAGCGGAGGTCGCTCTCCTCACAGAACGAGCACACGATGCGGTCAACCTATTCGTCGACAGCCAAGCGGCGATAAGATCCATGCAGTCGTCCGTGGTCAGTTCCAGAAGTGTCTTGGCGAGCAGGGAGGCATTAGACATCCTAAGCACGACAAAGACAGTGCGGATCTATTGGGTTCCCAGCCACCAGGGCATCGAAGGAAACGAAGCGGCGGACGTACTAGCTAAGGAAGGCGTCGGGCTGGAGAATAGGAGAACCGAGAACGTGCCTGTCTCCCTCAGAACGCTGCAAGGCGATCTAGAGAAGCAGGCAAGAGCACAGACTGATAGCAGGTGGAGGAGTACCACCACCTGCAGAACCTCGAAGATAATGTGCAAGGAGCGCAACGAGAAACTTAGCCACTACCTACTGCACCTACCACGAAAGGACTGCAGACTGATGGTGGGAATACTAACAGGTCACTGTCTGGCTGCTGCACATGCAGCAAAGCTAGGCATCACCAACAGAGACAGTTGCAGGAAATGTGAGGAACCTGGGGCTATCGAAACCCTGGAACATCTCATCTGCAACTGTCCGGCTCTCTCAAGGGCAAGGAGGAGATACCTGGGCGCCCCAGTGTTGGCATCACTGGAAGATGCCTCCAAAAGGACGCCTCAGGAACTGCTGGCCTATGCTAAAAACACCTCGATTCTCGGGGACTTTTTAAAACCACATTAACACTCCCGCGACGGTTCATACACCCCCCCCATCCGGATAACTAAGGGCCATATTGGCCTATGCGCGGCCCCGCTGAGGGCCGTCCGGGTTAACCTAACCTATGCCTTATATACTAAACTCAAAGCCTCTGCGAAGGCTTCCTAGGAATATAATTAATAAAGGACAGAACTCTTCAATTTTGAACTCGAAACCGAGCAGTCATACTTTATTCAAACTCAAACACCAATCTTTGGAAAAGACAGAAATATAAACCCATACAAGAACAACCAGGACCATCTACAAGAAGAAGAAGGACGAACTGGTAACTGGCGCAGCCGGACTAAGAACCGAGGATCGCAGGATGATCTCTTACATTGGATTAATATTAGCAATGTAAAGCAGGAGAGCACCCAGTGGCAACGTTATGAGTGAAAGAAAAGGAAACTATAAAGAAATTTAAAAGACAAATAATAAATCTTATAATGCATAAAGTGGTGTGTGACAATAAAAGAAAGAAAAATAATATATAAATGTGGCGGCACTATCCGAAAGGCAAATGCCGAGCACCGCTGTTGTGCAGAAAAACTTAAATATATATATACATATACACGTACCCCCGTGCAAAACAAAATCTAGTGCAGATCATTGCCGTGTGTACCAAAAAAAATTAACTAATCTGTGTAACTGTGCAACAAATCTAGTGCAGATCATTGCCGTTATACTAATTAATACGTTAAATAATATGCAACAAAACATATACATACATCCACATATACAAGGACCAGACATTAGTGTTCTAAAGTATCAAGGTGCGCACGCGTTTTTCCCGGTGCTCCCGTGTGGACGGCAAATAGCAGGAAAACCTGCAGGAAAAAAGCTCGGTCAGGAAACAGGCGTACACAGTGTATGACTACTTACCAAATGGTCACCTATAGCGCGAACAAACTCAGCCCAGCGTAATAATCCAGACGCGGCAAACGGAAAATCCCGGTCGTTGGCCAGTGGCGAGGGGTGAGATTTTGCCCTCTTGTCTTCATTCCAAGCATGCCACTAGTGTTGTAATCAAATGTCACTCTATGTTATGTGCCGTCGGCTTTGTTACAAATTGTATCAAGTCATGCCAGCTGATCGAGCCGCCAGCTGCTGATCGGTGCTTCGCAGCCCTGCAGCAGCCCTGACGCGCTGCCGAAAAAACGACAACAGAGGGCGCTGATGGCGATCCAACAAGGTCGATTAGAGCTACCTACAGGGGGCGCAGTACGCAGATCTACCGGAGCCGCCATGCGACTACCCTCCGCCAGAGGGCGCTTTATAACGGACGCAAAAGACGGGCAAAAGGCTGCTCAAACCGACGGGCATCCGGTGAAAAGCACACGCGAGCGGACAGCAAAAGGGAAATGGCAGGCTACCAACCTGCCCGTAGCACCGAGCCCAGTAAGGTGCTCCGTATGGTATACTGGAAGCCACTTAAGAATTTTTCTGCTATAGGGCTAACGGCAACGGCATTCCATGACCTCAATAGGCAGCTTGATACGCTGCTGAAAGGGCTCATGGGCTAATGTCCTTGCCGCCCCCGTCCCGTTAAAACCATGGCAGGCCTCTTCTAACGCTCGGCAGCTGCACCATTAAGTTGGCTGCGTAGGTTTGGTTAATTCCATCCCAATCAATACCGCACTGAACTCTGCAGCCCATAAGGCCCAGAGTCAACCCTCGCATTGACCTCACTCTCGGAAAGGTACCCATGGGGTCATGAAGGTGACTACGCAGGTGGGACCCACTAAAGGAAATGACTTCAACTATTAATAAATTGACGGATGTGCTGAATTCTCAGCAAATCGAGATTTCAGAGGATGTGGTATTCGGGAGACGGAATATCATAGGAAGATCGCCACCTAAATCTGCCCCGGCGGCCGAAAGAGTCGCACGAATCGCACAGAGGACTGGGAGCAAGACCCAGGAGTCCCTGCCCAATATTAGGGAATCACTCATCAGCCTAGGCGAGAGAGTAAAAGAATTGACAACCATGATGAGCGAGCAGCTGCACGTTAACACTGCCATGAGGGATCTCGCGGCAGGAATAGCAGACCTGCAAACAACGGTGGTTAAATGCTGGGAGAGCACGACCAAGGAGAAACCCTCCAATGAAGAGAAAACGCTGAAGGGAAACCCACATATGGTAGAGAGGGCCTCACAGACCTCGCCAGAGAGGGAGGCAGATAAGAGAGGAAGCGTGTACAAGCGGGTACGAGAGGAGTCACACAAGAGCAGGCGTTTCTCACCAAAGCGGCACAAGGGACCGCCGCAGATCCGAGTCCCCCACAAACCGATGCTGCCAGACCCAGGTCAAGGACATGCGAAAGCGGGCGGCGAGAGCACTCCCACAACCGCACCAGTAACCAGAGGGGATACCCCCAGTAGTAAGCTGCAGAAGTGGCAACTCGTCGAAAATCTCAGCGAAAACGTCAACCGGGTCAGGCGAACAGCGAAAGTAGATCTACTGCTTGAACTGAAGGGCGTGTGCAGCAGCAGCAACGAGAGGATGAAAGAAGACATCCAGCTGGCGTTGGGAAACCAAGTGGGCATCAGAGCTGTGTCAGAGGAATCCTGCGTGAAGATAAGGGATCTCGACACCCTGGTCACAAAGAGGATGTTGTTGCTGCAATTTCAAAACAGGCGGGGCAAGAGGTGGTTACCAGTGCGGTCAAAGCCTTACACAGACCTTCGCCGGCACGCAAATGGCAATAGTTTGCCTCCCACCGTCGGTCGCCAAGGCACTGCTCAAAGAGGGCAGGCTGAGGATTGGTTGGACCAGATGCCGGGTCAGTGAACGGCAAGCACAAAGGAGATGCTATAAATGTCTGCAGTTCGGCCATATAGCGGCGAACTGCACAAGCGCTGTCGACCGCTCGGGCTGCCTCAAGTGTGGCGAGAGCGGCCACAAAGCAGCAACGTGCCAAAAGGAGCCAAAGTGCTCTGTATGTACAGAGGGAAACCGGCAGGACACCAAGCACTATGTTGGCAGCAGGAGATGCCCAATGGTGCAGGGAGGCGCTCGTACCCAGCGTATAAAGTGAAGTTCCTGCAACTGAACCTAACCATTGCGCGGCAGCTCAAGATCTGTTGAGCCAAACGACCAGGGAGGAAAATGTTGACGTAGCTATCTGGCGGCGATCTGGGTCTGCGGAAGACGGCCGAGCTAGATGGAATCAGTGGAGTCCGCAAACCACTACGTCAGAGCTTAGATCGAGGAACTCTGGGTCTACAGTTGCTACCTACCGCCGAGCCTGCAGGCTAACGAATTCTCGGCCGTCCTAAGAATACACACTGTAACACTTTGTTTCAGTGTTTACGTAACAATAAAGTCCCAGACATTCTGGGTGATCGTATTACGATTCACTCAAGAATGCCTCGAGCGACCCAAGTGCAGCGTCAGCATGTTCCCATGACTTGACGGCACTAATATACATGCATACACACATATATCTTCCGTCGCGCTCTCGCTGCCAACAGCGCTGAGCATATTCACACCATACTAACATACTAACATATAAGAGATAAGAACACATAGTTCTGCCGCTCCGCTGCCGGCGTCACTGGCAGCGCAGCTCCACGGCTTTTGGCTTACAAAAGCCCAAAACACAATTGTAAAATAGAGAATATAAAACCCAATAAAACAGATCGGAGGGTTGACCACCAAAGATCCAAGAAAAGGATTGTACGTCGTTTACATGGCGACCGTGACAGGACCGATATACGACATACGCGATGGATCGATCTTAGGATTGCAAAAAAAACGAGGGGGAACGTTGTGAGTTGCTGCGGACACCGCAACTCTACGGTTATACCCGATACTAAGTCAGTATGGCTCTCCTCCGGCAGACGCCGCTAATATTTAACGACACGACAAAGAGTGCGTGCGAGAGAGACAGAAAATCAGTCTGAGCGTGACGTCGGGCGCTGCGTAGCCACTGCAAATTGATTTGTTCCTTTTGGCCACACTCCTAATATATCGGACCGAGACGAGTTTGTTTCAAAATTTCGCCACACCCCCCTTCCGCCCCCGCAAAGGATGCAAATCTGGGGATATTCATAAATCTCAGAGACTATTAAGGCTAGAGTAGCCAAATTTAGTATCCGCACTCCTGTTAGATCTCACTATAAAACGTATATCTCCAAATTTCGCCCCACCCCCTTCCGCCCACACAAAGGACGAAAATCTGTTGCATCCACAATATTGCAGATTTGAGAAAACTAAAAACGCCGACTCGCCTAATGCTCAAAGACTATAAGAGCTAGAGCAACGATGTTTTGGATCCAGACTTCTGTGATATGTCACTTCTACAAAAATATTTCAAAACTTTGCCCCGCCCACTTCCGCCCCCACAAAGGGCGAAAATCTGTGGCATCCACAATTTTAAAGATACGAGAAAACAAAAAACGCAGAATCGTAGAGAATGACCATATCTTTTAGACTGCAGAATCTGAATTGGATCGTATTACTATTATAGCCAGCATCGCGAAAACAATTTAATTTTTTCTCGCCCTGTCTCTCTCTAACACACACGTAGCATAGGCGGCTTTGCTTAGAGTAAAACATTAGCGCCTAGATCTCAGAGACTATAAAAGCTAGAGCAACCAAATTTGGTATCCACACTCCTAATATATCGGACCGAGACGAGTTTGTTTTAAAATTTCGCCACACCCCCTTCCGCCCCCGGAAAGGATGCAAATCTGGGGATATTCACAAATCTCAAAGACTATTAACGCTAGAGTAACCAAATTTGGAATCCGCACTTCTCTTAGATCTCACTATAAAACGTGTATCTCAAAATTTCGCCCCACCCCCTTCCGCCCACACAAAGGACGAAAATCTGTTGCATCCACAATATTGCAGATTCGAGAAAAACTAAAAACGGAGAATCATAGATAACGACCATATCTATCAGATTGCTGAATCTGGATCAGATCAGATAATTTTTGTAGCCAAAAGGAACAAATCAATTTGCAGTGGCTACGCAGCGCCCGACGTCACGCTCAGACTGATTTTCTGTCTCTCTCGCACGCACTCTTTGTCGTGTCGTTTAATATTAGCGGCGTCTGCCGGAGGAAAGCCATACTGACTTAGTATCGGGTATAACTGTAGAGTTGCGGTGTCCGCAGCAACTCACAACGTTCCCCCTCGTTTCTTTATTATTTTTAACACTATTTTAGAATTTTTTTTTTTTGCAATCCTTAGATCGATCCATCGCGTAGGTCGTATATCGGTCCTGTCACGGTCGCCATGTAAACGACGTACAATCCTTTTCTTGGATCTTTGGATCTAGTGCAAGGTCAATATTGTACACCAGACAAGGGCAAGTCTACCGCGGTAGTAACTTTCGAGGTAACTATCGTGGTAGAGGAAATGGTCGTGGTTACAACCACAACCATATTTACAACAACAATAATTATAATAACAATAGAGGTCGTGTTGGCTATAGGGGAAATAACCGTAATAACGGTGGAACCTATAACAACCAAAGATACAATAGCAATGGAAACACACGACAGAACAATGTTCGTGTTACCCAGACAGCTTCGGGAAACTCCCAAGATCCCAAGAGCGGTTCACACAATCAACCTCAATCTCAATATATTCGTGGCATTCCTCAATTCTAAAACAGGAAAACAACTTACATTCCTTATAGATACAGGTGCCAATATATCACTATTAAAAGAAAATTCAGATGTCTTTAACGACATTCAAACAAAAATAAAATAGATATTCAAGGTATAGGGGAAGGTATAATAACATCCCAAGGCCTTGCCCTAATAGAGCTACAGGCAGATAAGTACATAATTCCACACAATTTCCATTTAGTTAATCAGAATTTTGCTATTCCGTGTGATGGAATAATAGGCATTGATTTCATAAAAGAATTAAACTGCCTAATAGACTTAAAACCTGCAGAGGATTGGTTAATAATACGACCAAATAATATAAAAATTAAAATTTATGTTCCAATAACATACAGTTCTGGTAACAATACAATTCTTCTACCAGCAAGATCACAAGTTGTCAGAAAAATAGAATTAACGTCCGATATAAAAACCATATTGATCCCAAACCAGGAAATTCAACCTGGTATTTATGTAGCAAATACAATAACTTCAAAACATAATACATTTGTCCGATTGCTGAATACAACCAGTACCAACCAATTAGTACATATAAATAACATACAATATGAACCACTTTCGAATTACAAGGTAATTCAAACAACTCAAAAAAATCCGAGAAAAAAACTGTCATAGCTGAATTAAGCAAACATTTCCCAGTACAATTCAAGAAGCAATTAACTAAACTATGCACCAATTTTAGTGACGTATTCGGGCTTGAAACCAAATCAATCACAACAAATAATTTTTATAAACAGAAATTGAGATTGAGGGATGACGAACCTATATATATATAAAGAACTATCGAAGCCCGCATAGCCAAGTTGAGGAAATTAAAAAACAAGTAGGAAAATTAATCAACGACAATATTGTCGAACCATCCGTATCAGAATACAACAGCCCACTTCTACTTGTCCCAAAGAAAGCCCTTCCGGGTTCAGAACAAAAGAAATGGCGATTAGTAGTTGACTATCGTCAAATAAACAAAAAACTCCTGGCCGACAAATTTCCACTACCTAGAATTGATGACATTTTGGATCAACTAGGTAGAGCAAAGTATTTCTCATGCCTTGACTTAATGTCAGGTTTTCATCAAATCGAACTAGAAGAAAGTTCGCGAAATATAACGTCTTTTTCAACGAGCAATGGCTCATATCGCTTCACGCGACTACCATTTGGTTTAAAAATAGCGCCGAATTCATTTCAAAGAATGATGACTATAGCATTCTCTGGAATTGAAGCTTCGCAAGCCTTCCTGTATATGGACGATCTAATAGTCATGGGTTGTTCCGAAAAACATATGCTTAAAAACTTAACAGATATTTTTGAGATATGTATGTAGGAAAGGCAGTAACGGGAGTACCATTAACATAGAGAGAGGAAATAATCGAATAGAAACTAAGATCGAGTAATCGAAAGAGAGAAGAGTTTGAGCTACGAGAGAGAGAGGTTGTGTTCTCGGTGCGCGGATTAAACGAAAGCGAGAGAAGAGAAAATTATAAAACACTGTGTAAATTAAATATAAGACGAATGAACGAAATAAAGTTATGATTTCTTAATGAATCCGTCGACAACAATTATTGCGAGAAAGTAGCCTCAAACTCGATACAACCGGGAGGATTATACGCGCATATTTATAAGTCCCCCCACATTAATGGGGGCTCGTCCAGTAAAAAAAAGCAATAGTGTACATCAATCATTAAATCGTGTGTACATTATCGCCACAAAACATAAAACACCCAGGAGAAGCAGAATTTTGAACGTCTAGAAATTTCTGCAAAGAGAGAGAACGAGACAGCACATTGAGCATCACACACACAGAAATGGCTATGTCACGACAGGCCTAAATTTCACGAGAGCGAGTGAGACAGAGTATGACAGCAAAGGCAATCAGAAGAGCAGTTACGGCATTATCCGTTAAGTTCGTGCATGTCTGAGCGACGGTAGAACCACAGAGGACAACGAAAATTCGAGAAGAAGCACATAAATAGTGCACAAGAGACGAGAAAATTATGTGAAACTGTGAGAGAGGCAGTGGAACAGATGGAAAAGAGGCACACTGAGAGTGCATAAAAGAGAGTTGAAAACTTCGATGTCGAACTGTTAGAGAGAGATACAGAGAAGCAAGGAGTAACAACAACAACAGAATCCAGAGAGCGGCATTCACATACACAGGCGACGACAATATTCATCAGATGTGTGTATGGGTGCAGAACGCGACGAGAGGGTCCAGAAAGAGCAGAGAACATCAGAATCCAGAGAGCGGGTTTCACACACAACGACGACGGCATCAACCAGCAGATAGGAACAAGGCGTGACGAGACGATCGAGAGCAGAGGAAAAGAAGAAAATCAAAGTCCCGAGTGCGGCAGCCACATACACAGACGACGGCGTTATCCATCAGACGTGTGTATGGGTGCAGAGCAAAGAAACGACGTAAGAAACAATTAGCGTAATAGCGACAGATGTCAAAGAGAGACAGCAGAGTAAGAGTAACAGAGATAAAGTATAAGAAATTTAAAGAGTGAGATAAAACATATTATTCGTAAACATTAATCAAAATTCTTAAACATTATTTTAAGTTTATATCATATTAATTACAATACTAATGTTGCACAACGAGATCACACAACTCACCGTAGTCGAGCTAAAAGAAAAGTTAAAAGAGTTGAAGCTGAAAACTAAGGGGAACAAAGCAGAGTTATAAGACAGACTAATATCATATTTCAAGTCGGAGGTTAATGAAGAGTCAATGTATGAGGATACAACAGATTTTAGTTTGAATATCCAGAGTGAACAATTAGAAGCTCCAAGTAAAATGGCGTTTACATTGAAAGATATTCGTGATTCTTTAGTTGAGTTTGATGGCAGCCAGCATAAAGATATTAACGATTGGCTTACAGATTTTGAGAGCACAGCAGAGACAGTACAGTGGAACGCGCTGCAAAAGTTCGTATATGGTAGGCAATTGCTGAAAGGAGCTGCGAAGTTGTTTGTAAACAGTCAAGATGGTCTTACTAATTGGGATACACTTAAAGAAGCTTTAGAGGAAGAGTTTACAGAGAAACTGTCGGCAAAGCAAGTACACAAGCAACTCGAGAATAGGAAGAAGAAGCCGAATGAAAGTTTGGTAGAATATTTTTATCAAATGAAGAGGCCAAAAAGAGTAATTTAGATGAAGATAGCGTCATAGAATACATAATAGAAGGTATACCTGATACAAATCAGAACAAGAGCGTGTTATATCAGGCCAAGGATTTTAAAGAGTTAAGAGACAAAATGAAGATATACGAGAAAACATCGTCGAATCTGGAGTCAAGATTAAAGATGAAGTTCGAGAAGAAGGAACAGAATATCAGGGCAGTTGAACCTAGATGTTTCAAGTGTGGAGGGAAAAATCATTTGGCTAAAGATTGCGTGGAGAAGGATATAAAATGTTTCAAATGCGAACAGTTGGGACATAAAGCAAATCAGTGTAAAGTCCAAAAGAAGGATATAAAGGAGATATCAAAGCCACAACAGCTAGTCCAGAGAATGTATAATCGGGTTTTTAAGGATGTTCGGTTCGGTAATGAAGTGATATCATCGCTTTTTGATTCCGGTAGCGACATATGCACTATGAGTGAGAGTGCATATAAGCGAGCGTACCCAGTTCCATTAAGGGCGCAAGTGAAAGAATTAGTTGGAATCGGAGAAAAAAGAATTGGTACCCTCGGATGTTTCCTTGTTGATACTGAGCTAGATGGCATCCCGATTGAGATGTGTTTTCATGTGGTCAAAGATAGAGACACTTTGTATAGCGCGGTAATCGGTAGTGACGTATTAGAGGTAGTGAGCGTTACACTTGGGAAAAAAGGAGTAGTTTTTCATAAGGTTGAAGAGGTGAGGGATAATGAAAAGAGATCCGAGATAGAGGATAGCGCTCAAACCAGTATTGCTCATTATAGTGATATTAAGAGCTCTATCGATGTTTCACCGGCGAATCGCGTAGCAGAGTTAAAAGAAGCATTCGAGCAGATAATGACGATAAAAGAGATAGAAGATTTTTCGTCAGAGGTCGATCTTTCGCATTTGAGTGTTATGACGAAGGGAATAGTGAAGGATATGATTACCCAGTATAATCCAGTAAAGTCGACTAATTGTCCAGTGGAAATGAAGATTATACTCATGGACGAAGTGCCAGTATATCAGAGACCGAGACGGTTGCCTTATGACGACCAAGAAAGGGTAGATCAGCAAATTAAGGAATGGTTGGAGAAAGGAATCATTCGACACAGTGTTTCGGAATACTCTTCGCCTATTGTGCTAGTTCCGAAGAAAGACGGTAAGAAAAGGTTATGTTGTGACTATAGGAAGCTCAACCAGAAGATTATACGAGATAATTTTCCGACAGCAGTTATCGATGATGTGTTACATAAATTGCAAAGAGGAAAGATATTCACAACACTCGATTTGTGTGACGGATACTTTCACGTCCCAGTAGAGGAGAACTCGAGGAAATTTACGTCGTTTGTCACCCAGAACGGCCAATACGAGTTTAATTTTGTACCATTTGGGATTAACAATTCGGCAGCGGTGTTCACGCGCTATATATTCGCGGTGCTGAGGCCACTTATTAGCGAAGGCGTTTTGATATTGTATATGGATGACATTATTATACCAGCTGAGAGTGAGTTAGAAGGAATCAATAAACTGAAGAGAGTTTTGAGCTTGGCAGAGGCGTCAGGGTTGAAAATGAAATGGAGTAAGTGTCAGTTTTACAGCGCAGAGACATTTTCCTTGGGTACATTATTTCAATCCAAAGAGAGTTACAGAAATCCATTGTGATGCTAGTAAATTTGGTTATGGAGCCATTTTGTTGCAAAGAAGCTCAGAGGATCAACAGTTTCACCCAGTAGAGTATATGAGTAGGAAGACTACGCCAACTGAAGAGAAATATCATTCATATGAGTTGGAGGTCCTGGCTATAATCCAAGCATTGAAGAAATGGAGAGTATACGTATTGGGGATGAAGATAAAGATCGTTACAGATTGCAACGCTTTTGCAATGACGATGAAAAAACGAGAAGTTCCCTTAAGGGTAGCCCGCTGGGCAATATTTTTGCAAGATTTTGAGTTTGATATTGAGCATCGGTCGGGCGTCAGAATGAAACACGTCGATGCTTTAAGCAGAGTACATTGTCTTCTATTGGAAGATACGATTAGGATTAAAATACAAAATTCACAAAAACTAGATGAATGGACAAGCGTAATAGTTAAGGTGTTAGAACAAGGAACATACGATGACTTTTACGTGCAGCATGGTATTTTTCATAAAGATCCTACTAAGGAGCTCATTGTGATACCATCCAGCATGGAAAGGGAAATTATTCTAATGGCCCATCGCCAAGGGCATTTTGGCACACTACTGATCTAGTACAGAGAGATTATTATATACCGAGTTTGCCGAGTAAAGTAGAAGTAATTGTTAGGTCGTGCTTGGAATGTATTGTCAGCGAGTCGAAACATGGTAGAAAAGAAGGATTTCTGAATTTTATTGATAAGGGTGACGAACCGTTGAATACTTTTCATGTTGATCATATAGGCCCTATGGAGTTAACGAAAAAACGGTACAATCATATTTTGGTAGTAGTAGATGCTTTCTCGAAATATGTGTGGTTGTATCCGACGAAGAGCACCGGTGCAGAAGAAGTGGTTGACAAGTTTCAAAGGCAATCAGAGTTGTTTGGAAATCCAAGGCGGGTCGTTACTGACCGCGGTACTGCTTTTACTTCAAACATCTTTAAGGAGTACTGTGACTCACAAAATATACAGCATTTGCTTATTGCCACGGGAGTGCCGAGGGGAAACGGGCAAGTGGAGCGTCTAAATCGGACGATCATCTCGTTGTTAACAAAATTGTGTGCGGAAGATCCTAAGGCATGGTATAAGAATGTCGGTAGAGTACAGCAATTCATAAATTCGTCACCCCCGAGAAGTACGAAAGTGTCGCCATTTAAGATCCTGACAGGCATCGATATGAGAATAGGGTATGATATTGAGTTGAAGGACATGTTGGAAGAAGAGTTGCTAGCCGAGCTACAGAGTGAAAAAGAAGAGATACGAAAGACAGTGAAAGGAAACATAGCTAAAATGCAAGAAGAAAATAGTAGAACGTATAACAGGAATAGGAGAGAGGAGCGCGAGTATGAGGTGGATGAATTGGTTGCCATCAAAAGAACGCAGTTTGGAGCGGGTTTGAAGTTAAAGAAAAAATATTTAGGACCTTATAAAATAGTCCGCAAATTGAGGCATGGTAGATATTTAGTCGAAAAAGTAGGAGAGGAAGAGGGACCTAACCGGACTAACACAGTGGCAGAGCACATGAAAAAGTGGTATCCATCATTCGGGACGAATGAGGATGTCGGATGGCTGAATGTAGGAAAGGCAGTAACGGGAGTACCATTAACATAGAGAGAGGAAATAATCGAATAGAAACTAAGATCGAGTAATCGAAAGAGAGAAGAGTTTGAGCTACGAGAGAGAGAGGTTGTGTTCTCGGTGCGCGGATTAAACGAAAGCGAGAGAAGAGAAAATTATAAAACACTGTGTAAATTAAATATAAGACGAATGAACGAAATAAAGTTATGATTTCTTAATGAATCCGTCGACAACAATTATTGCGAGAAAGTAGCCTCAAACTCGATACAACCGGGAGGATTATACGCGCATATGTATAAGTCCCGCCACATGTAGGAAACACAACCTAAAATTACATCCACAAAAATGTTCATTTTTTATGCATGAAGTGACCTTTCTTGGTCATAAATGCACAGATAAAGGAATCTTGCCAGATGACAAGAAATATGACGTCATCAAAAACTATCCAGTCCCACATGATGCGGTCAGCGCTAGACGATTTATTGCATTTTGCAATTATTATAGACGTTTTATTAAAAACTTCGCCGACTATTCCCGGCACATAACTAGATTATGTAAAAAGAATGTCCCCTTTGAGTGGTCAACTGAATGTCAAAATGCATTCCAATATTTAAAAGATAAACTTATGGAACCCACTCTGTTACAGTACCCAGATTTTCAGAAAGAATTTTGCATAATTACCGATGCTAGTAAACAAGCATGTGGAGCGGTTTTAACTCAAAACCATAACGGACTCCAACTCCCATTAGCATATGCATCACGTTCATTCACAAAAGGTAAAAGTAACAAAAGTACTACAGAACAGGAATTAGCAGCAATTCATTGGGCAATTACCCATTTTCGACCATATATCTATGGTAAACACTTTACAGTAAAAACGGATCACAGACCACTAACATACCTATTTTCAATGGTCAATCCCAGCTCAAAACTCACACGCATGCGGCTCGAATTAGAAGAATACGACTTTACAGTCGAGTATCTAAAGGCTAAAGATAATCATTAATAATTTATGTTTTTTCAAACATGGAAAAAAAATCACTGCAAGATATGATGTTAGCGATTTGTATACTAATGGAACCCTTGACTTAGGTCAGTTTTTCCAAAGGCTTGAAACGCAAGCCGGTAAACAAAAAATCAGCCAACTCAAAGTGGCACCGTGGGAAAATATCTTTGAATACATTTCAATAGATAATTTTAAAAATATGGGCAATAAAATATTACGAACAATAAGAGTAGCGCTACTCAACCCGGTGACCCTAATTAAAAATGAAAAAGAAAAAGAAGCAATACTGTCTACATTACATGATGATCCCATACAAGGAGGACATACAGGCATAACAAAAACCTTGGCCAAGGTCAAAAGACATTATTTTTGGAAAGGCATGACTAAAGAAATAACCAATTACATACGAAAATGTCCAAAATGCCAAAAAGCTAAAGTAACCAAGCACACAATAACTCCATTGACTATTACAGAAACACCAAACATGGCTTTTGATAGGGTAATAGTGGATACGATCGGTCCACTTCCTAAATCAGAACAAGGAAATGAATATGCAGTCACCTTAATATGTGACCTGACAAAATACCTTGTTGCCATACCTATTAGAAACAAAAGTGCAAATACAGTAGCTAAAGCTATTTTTGAAAATTTTATTCTAAAATACGGTCCAATGAAGACGTTCATTACGGACATGGGAACAGAATATAACGAGGGGGAACGTTTTGAGTTGCTGCGGACACCGCAACTCTACTAATCCAGATTCAGCAACCTGATAGATATGGTCATTATTTATGATTCTGCGTTTTTAGTTTTCTCGAATCTGCAATATTGTTGATGCAAAAGATTTTCGTCCTTTGTGTGGGCGGAAGGGGGTGGGGCGAAATTTTGAGATATACGTTTTATAGTGAGATCTAACAGGAGTACGGACACTAAATTTGGTTACTCTAGCCTTAATACTCTCTGAGATTTGTGAATATCCCCAGATTTGCATCCTTTGCGGGGGCGGAAGGGGGTGTGGCGAAATTTTGAAACAAACTCGTCTCGGTCTGATATATTAGGAGTGTGGATACCAAATTTGGTTGCTCTAGCTTTTATAGTCTCTGAGATCTAGGCGCTAATGTTTTACTCTAAGCAAAGCCGCCTATGCTACCTGTGTGTTAGAGAGAGACAGGGCGAGAAAAAATTAAATTGTTTTCGCGATGCTGGCTATAATAGTAATACGATCCAATTCAGATTCTGCAGTCTAAAAGATATGGTCATTCTCTACGATTCTGCGTTTTTTGTTTTCTCGTATCTTTAAAATTGTGGATGCCATAGATTTTCGCCCTTTGTGGGGGCGGAAGTGGGCGGGGCAAAGTTTTGAAATATTTTTGTAGCAGTGACATATCACAGAAGTCTGGATCCAAAACATCGTTGCTCTAGCTCTTATAGTCTTTGAGCATTAGGCGCTGAAGGGGACGGACAGACGGACAGACGGACGGACGGACAGACGGACAGACAGACATGGCTCAATCGACTCGGCTATTGATGCTGATCAAGAATATATATACTTTATGGGGTCGGAAACGATTCCTTCTGGACGTTACACACATCCACTTTTACCACAAATCTAATATACCCCAATACTCATTTTGAGTATCGGGTATAAAAAGAATGGTCGACATCAAAAAAAAAAAATACTTTGTGATTTTGTTTTAAAAATCGGACACAGTCAAAAGAAAATTGATGAATTGGAAAAACTATTGAAATAGTGTTGTCCCCAGTGGCAGTGCCAAGGAAAACCCACAGCAGAAAGCCAAACCAGCCGTTTCGACAGACCCGACGATATTACGCACAAAACCATGTTGGATTATAATTTATACCCTTAAATTTGGGGACTACAATGCGGCCAGAAATATATAATACCCAAGAAGATTTAACAGCCCGCGCTACAAAGAGCGTACAGGCAACATAAAACCTGTGCAAAGACCAAGGGCCATAATATAAGTGCGAGTGGCATAGGACCGCCCCTTGCACCGTCGATGGACCAACAGCAGAATATATACAAGACTTCGCCGATTCTGCTCCTACCGAGCAAAGGGATGCACTCAGCCTACAAGAGGCTTTAAAAGTGTATCCAAACGATGGACCTCGCCCACTCACAATAGCTGAGTACCAGGCACGACAAAAAAAAAACCCCCACAAACAAAGGATCAACTTCGCACTGATGCGAAGAAACGCAAAGGAGCTGCAGAAATGCCATGCCTCATATTGCCAATAATTATAATTTTCTAACTCAAGTTGAAGCACCCTTAAAGTGCAACTTGAAAATACTAACCTCTGTTAGGCTATTACTAAAACCATGTGATCGATGTTGAATTATATAATGAAAAACCTATAAATCGATCACATGTCCCTTAACATTTTTTTTCCTTCCTTCATTTTGGTCAAATATTAAAAAAAAAAAATATATATATATATGATATATATATATATATATATATATATATATGATATATATATATTTTTTTTTTTTAATATTTGACCAAAATGAAGGAAGGAAAAAAAATGTTAAGGGACATGTGATCGATTTATAGGTTTTTCATTATATAATTCAACATCGATCACATGGTTTTAGTAATAGCCTAACAGAGGTTAGTATTTTCAAGTTGCACTTTAAGGGTGCTTCAACTTGAGTTAGAAAATTATAATTATTGGCAATATGAGGCATGGCATTTCTGCAGCTCCTTTGCGTTTCTTCGCATCAGTGCGAAGTTGATCCTTTGTTTGTGGGGGTTTTTTTTTTGTCGTGCCTGGTACTCAGCTATTGTGAGTGGGCGAGGTCCATCGTTTGGATACACTTTTAAAGCCTCTTGTAGGCTGAGTGCATCCCTTTGCTCGGTAGGAGCAGAATCGGCGAAGTCTTGTATATATTCTGCTGTTGGTCCATCGACGGTGCAAGGGGCGGTCCTATGCCACTCGCACTTATATTATGGCCCTTGGTCTTTGCACAGGTTTTATGTTGCCTGTACGCTCTTTGTAGCGCGGGCTGTTAAATCTTCTTGGGTATTATATATTTCTGGCCGCATTGTAGTCCCCAAATTTAAGGGTATAAATTATAATCCAACATGGTTTTGTGCGTAATATCGTCGGGTCTGTCGAAACGGCTGGTTTGGCTTTCTGCTGTGGGTTTTCCTTGGCACTGCCACTGGGGACAACACTATTTCAATAGTTTTTCCAATTCATCAATTTTCTTTTGACTGTGTCCGATTTTTAAAACAAAATCACAAAGTATTTTTTTTTTTTTGATGTCGACCATTCTTTTTATACCCGATACTCAAAATGAGTATTGGGGTATATTAGATTTGTGGTAAAAGTGGATGTGTGTAACGTCCAGAAGGAATCGTTTCCGACCCCATAAAGTATATATATTCTTGATCAGCATCAATAGCCGAGTCGATTGAGCCATGTCTGTCTGTCCGTCTGTCCGTCCGTCCGTCTGTCCGTCTGTCCGTCCCCTTCAGCGCCTAATGCTCAAAGACTATAAGAGCTAGAGCAACGATGTTTTGGATCCAGACTTCTGTGATATGTCACTGCTACAAAAATATTTCAAAACTTTGCCCCGCCCACTTCCGCCCCCACAAAGGGCGAAAATCTATGGCATCCACAATTTTAAAGATACGAGAAAACAAAAAACGCAGAATCGTAGAGAATGACCATATCTTTTAGACTGCAGAATCTGAATTGGATCGTATTACTATTATAGCCAGCATCGCGAAAACAATTTAATTTTTTCTCGCCCTGTCTCTCTCTAACACACAGGTAGCATAGGCGGCTTTGCTTAGAGTAAAACATTAGCGCCTAGATCTCAGAGACTATAAAAGCTAGAGCAACCAAATTTGGTATCCACACTCCTAATATATCAGACCGAGACGAGTTTGTTTCAAAATTTCGCCACACCCCCTTCCGCCCCCGCAAAGGATGCAAATCTGGGGATATTCACAAATCTCAGAGAGTATTAAGGCTAGAGTAACCAAATTTAGTGTCCGTACTCCTGTTAGATCTCACTATAAAACGTATATCTCAAAATTTCGCCCCACCCCCTTCCGCCCACACAAGGACGAAAATCTTTTGCATCAACAATATTGCAGATTCGAGAAAACTAAAAACGCAGAATCATAAATAATGACCATATCTATCAGGTTGCTGAATCTGGATTAGTAGAGTTGCGGTGTCCGCAGCAACTCAAAACGTTCCCCCTCGTTATATTCTGTTCCCATGTCCGTAATGAACGTCTTCATTGGACCGTATTTTAGAATAAAATTTTCAAAAATAGCTTTAGCTACTGTATTTGCACTTTTGTTTCTAATAGGTATGGCAACAAGGTATTTTGTCAGGTCACATATTAAGGTGACTGCATATTCATTTCCTTGTTCTGATTTAGGAAGTGGACCGATCGTATCCACTATTACCCTATCAAAAGCCATGTTTGGTGTTTCTGTAATAGTCAATGGAGTTATTGTGTGCTTGGTTACTTTAGCTTTTTGGCATTTTGGACATTTTCGTATGTAATTGGTTATTTATTTAGTCATGCCTTTCCAAAAATAATGTCTTTTGACCTTGGCCAAGGTTTTTGTTATGCCTGTATGTCCTCCTTGTATGGGATCATCATGTAATGTAGACAGTATTGCTTCTTTTTCTTTTTCATTTTTAATTAGGGTCACCGGGTTGAGTAGCGCTACTCTTATTGTTCGTAATATTTTATTGCCCATATTTTTAAAATTATCTATTGAAATGTATTCAAAGATATTTTCCCACGGTGCCACTTTGAGTTGGCTGATTTTTTGTTTACCGGCTTGCGTTTCAAGCCTTTGGAAAAACTGACCTAAGTCAAGGGTTCCATTAGTATACAAATCGCTAACATCATATCTTGCAGTGATTTTTTTTCCATGTTTGAAAAAACATAAATTATTAATGATTATCTTTAGCCTTTAGATACTCGACTGTAAAGTCGTATTCTTCTAATTCGAGCCGCATGCGTGTGAGTTTTGAGCTGGGATTGACCATTGAAAATAGGTATGTTAGTGGTCTGTGATCCGTTTTTACTGTAAAGTGTTTACCATAGATATATGGTCGAAAATGGGTAATTGCCCAATGAATTGCTGCTAATTCCTGTTCTGTAGTACTTTTGTTACTTTTACCTTTTGTGAATGAACGTGATGCATATGCTAATGGGAGTTGGAGTCCGTTATGGTTTTGAGTTAAAACCGCTCCACATGCTTGTTTACTAGCATCGGTAATTATGCAAAATTCTTTCTGAAAATCTGGGTACTGTAACAGAGTGGGTTCCATAAGTTTATCTTTTAAATATTGGAATGCATTTTGACATTCAGTTGACCACTCAAAGGGGACATTCTTTTTACATAATCTAGTTATGTGCCGGGAATAGTCGGCGAAGTTTTTAATAAAACGTCTATAATAATTGCAAAATGCAATAAATCGTCTAGCGCTGACCGCATCATGTGGGACTGGATAGTTTTTGATGACGTCATATTTCTTGTCATCTGGCAAGATTCCTTTATCTGTGCATTTATGACCAAGAAAGGTCACTTCATGCATAAAAAATGAACATTTTTGTGAAATATATAATACCCAAGAAGATTTAACAGCCCGCGCTACAAAGAGCGTACAGGCAACATAAAACCTGTGCAAAGACCAAGGGCCATAATATAAGTGCGAGTGGCATAGGACCGCCCCTTGCACCGTCGATGGACCAACAGCAGAATATATACAAGACTTCGCCGATTCTGCTCCTACCGAGCAAAGGGATGCACTCAGCCTACAAGAGGCTTTAAAAGTGTATCCAAACGATGGACCTCGCCCACTCACAATAGCTGAGTACCAGGCACGACAAAAAAAAAACCCCCACAAACAAAGGATCAACTTCGCACTGATGCGAAGAAACGCAAAGGAGCTGCAGAAATGCCATGCCTCATATTGCCAATAATTATAATTTTCTAACTCAAGTTGAAGCACCCTTAAAGTGCAACTTGAAAATACTAACCTCTGTTAGGCTATTACTAAAACCATGTGATCGATGTTGAATTATATAATGAAAAACCTATAAATCGATCACATGTCCCTTAACATTTTTTTTCCTTCCTTCATTTTGGTCAAATATTAAAAAAAAAAAATATATATATATATATATATATATATATATATAAAAAAAAATTATATTGATGGAATTTTAAAGAGTATAAAAAAAAGAAAGGGTATGTAGATATGTGTGTTCATGAAAACAAATTTTTTAATAATTTTTTTTATTATTCAAAAGAATAAACGAATAGCAGATAATTTAAAAAAAAAAACCCCCCCAACATTGTAGAAACCAGTTTTTGAGAGAAAATCGTCACCATGCGTTGGTTCGGTTCTGACGATAGTCAGACCAAAGACAATACGGCCAATGTGGTCAATAATGTCAAAATAGAAGACCACAGGGATGATCTCAATGCACTCTGGTTATTACTTCTGATTTTAACCATTGTCAGTGTTTTACAATTCCTTTTAACATTATATGTAAAACATAATAAGATAATTAAAAAGAGACATCCGGAAGCATTCGCCACAATGTACATTCAGTGCCTAGCGGAGCGGACAGTCCCACGAGCATGGAAACGGCAAAGGCTGGTTCTGATGCCCAAGCCAGGCAAAGAGCTCAACGACCCATTGTCATACCGGCCGCTGTGCATGCTGGATACCATGGGCAAGATTTTCGAGAGGATGGTATGTAACCGACTGGAGGCGGAACTGGCTGAGCGTCGCGGACTTTCCGACCTCCAATTCGGGTTCCGCAAGCAGAGGAGCACCACTGACGCCATCGAGATGGTGACAAACCTTGCCAGGGAAACCATGGCAGGATCGCGATGGGCTGGAGGCGACAAAAAGTACTGCCTAGTATGTACACTAGACGTACGAAACGCCTTCAACTCTGCCAGCTGGAAGAGCATCCTAGAGGCCCTGACCAGGAGGGGTATATCTGAGCAAATCACACGGACTCTGCGAAGCTATTTCTACTATATATCTACGACACGGAAGAAGGAGCAGAACATCACCAAATCACCGGAGGCGTCCCAGAGGGCTCGGTCCTAGGGCCGATACTGTGGAACGTGATGTACGACGATATCCTGCGGCTTACATTACCGGAAGGGTGCACCCTGGTGGGCTTCGCCGACGACATAGCACTGGTGACAGTGTCGAAACACGTAAGAGACGCAGAGGAGAAAGCCAACGTAGCAGTCGGGATGATAGTGGCCTGGCTCGCAGCCAACGGGCTAGCATTGGCGGAGAAGAAGACGGAGGCTGTGCTAATGAGCAGCAGGAAAAAGGTCGAGCAGGCATGCGTTAGAGTCGGTAGCACGATCATCAGGACCAAGACTGCGCTAAAATACCTAAGGGTAATGATGGACCAGAGGCTGAACTTCAAGGCCCACCTGGAATATGACAGCGCAAAAGCGACTGCAGCAACGGCGGCCATAAGCAGGATGATGGCCAATACAGGGGGACCACGGCAGCGTAGCAGGCAGCTCATCGCTGGGGTGGTCACCTCCATAATCTTATATGGATCAGCAGTGTGGGCACCAGCAATGATGGTTTCCACATACAGCAGAGACTGCAGAAGCGCATACCGACGCTGTGCCCTGAGGGTTACATGCTGCTTCCGGACGGTGTCTGAAGACGCCGCACTTATTGTGGCAGGCATGTTCCCGCTGGATCTCCTGGCAGCAGAGCGACAGAGCGCTGCCTATAGCCCAGTGGCTATAGGGAGGTGGACCAGACGTCTCCTTCCCCAGCTTAGCCCATGGCTGCGAAGAAGGCACGGCCAAATGGACCATTATTTGGGCCAACTGCTGACGGGGCATGGCTGCTTCAAGCAGTACCTGCATCGCTTTAGGCGTGCTGACGACCCGTATTGCAGCTGCTGCGGGCCTGGAGTCGACGAGGATGCAGAGCACGTCTTCTTTGTATGCCCCCCCTTCTCGCAAGAACGATCGAGGCTAGGGGAGACGCTTGCAGAAGTGAGTGTGGACACCCTCACCGACCAGATGCTAGCCGATGAGCAATCTTGGAACGCGGTCGCCTACATGGCGGCAAGCGTGATCAAGGAGCTGCGCAGGCTGGAGCGAAGCCGGACAAACTAAGCCAGAAAGATGACCCCACAGCCCGCACCGCGAAGTAATGCCTAACGGCAGTCCCGCGGGAGCGAACCAAAAATCTAGTGCAGATCATTGCCGTGTGTACCGAGGAACAATTAACTACTCTGTGAAACTGTGCAAACAAAATCTAGTGCAGATCATTGCCGTTATACTAATTAATACGTTAAATAATATGCAACAAAACATATACATACATCCACATATATACGTACCACTGTGCAAAAAATCTAGTGAAGATCATTGCCGTGTGTACCAAATACAAATTTTAATTAATCTGTGTAACTGTGCGAGCATCTAGCGTAGATCATTGCCGTTATACTAACTAAGACATTAAATAAAGAGTGTTATTATGCGGACATCAAGTGCGATCACCGCAAGTCAAAAAAAAACGAGGGGGAACGTTGTGAGTTGCTGCGGACACCGCAACTCTACAGTTATACCCGATACTAAGTCAGTATGGCTCTCCTCCGGCAGCGCCGCTAATATTAAACGACACGACAAAGAGTGCGTGCGAGAGAGACAGAAAATCAGTCTGTGCGTGACGTCGGGCGCTGCGTAGCCAATGCAAATTGATTTGTTCCTTTTGGCTACAAAAATTATCTGATCTGATCCAGATTCAGCAATCTGATAGATATGGTCATTATCTATGATTCTGCGTTTTTAGTTTTCTCAAATCTGCAATATTGTGGATGCAACAGATTTTCGTCCTTTGTGGGGGCGGATGGGGGTGGGGCGAAATTCTGAGATATACGTTTTATAGTGACATCTTAAAGGAGTGTGTGTACCAAATTTGGTTACTCTAGCCTTAATAGTCTCTGAGATTTGTGGTTGCCTCAGATTTTCGTCCTTTGCGGGGGCGGAAGGGGGTGTGGCGAAATTTGGACAGGAAACGGTCAAGGTCCGATATCACAGGAGTGTGGATACCAAATTTGGTTGCTCTGGCTTTTATAGGTTCTGAGATCCTTGAACTCATATTTTGCAAATTGCAAAACCGACCATGAAACCTGTGTGTTAGAGTGAGACAGAGCGAGAAAGAGTGATATTGTTTTCGTGATTCTGGCTGTAATAATTATACGATCTGGTTCAGATTTTGCACTCTAGAAGATATAGTCATCTTCTACGATTCTGCGTTTTTAGTTTTCTCGTATCGTCGAAATTGTGGATGCCACAGATTTTCGCCCTTTGTGGGGGCGGAAGTGGGCGGGGCAAAGTTTTGAAATATTTTTGGAGCAGTGACATATCACAGAAGTCTGGATCCAAAACATCGTTGCTCTAGCTCTTATAGTCTTTGAGCATTAGGCGCTGAAGGGGACGGACAGACGGACAGACGGACGGACGGACAGACAGACAGGGCTCAATCGACTCGGCTATTGATGCTGATCAAGAATATATATACTTTATAGGGTCGGAAACGATTCCTTCTGGACTTTACACACATCCACTTTTACCACAAATCTAATATACCCCAATACTCATTTTGAGTATCGGGTATAAAAAGAGAAAAGTAGAAGAGGAATGTATATGCAACAAAATATATACATACATATACATGTGTCGCTGTGTATAGTAATAATAAAAATTAAAAAGAATCTACAAACACAGCCAGAGCGGCGCAATATATGAAATAAGAGACTTCAAGTGGAGTTTCAGTTGAAGTCAACCCCAGCGTCCGTCCCATATGTACGAACGAGTGGCGGATACAAAATATCCACCACTCATTTTTTATTTTTCCTATTTTCAAAGTACATAGTGGAGGGATCAAGTTACACGTTCCTCCACCGCCGCCACAATAAAGACCAACAAATAAACAAAACTGCTAATAAAAAAAAAAAAAAAGAGAAGGAAAAGAGAAGAAAACGAGGGGGAACGTTGTGAGTTGCTGCGGACACCGCAACTCTACAGTTATACCCGATACTAAGTCAGTATGGCTCTCCTCCGGCAGACGCCGCTAATATTGTGTGCGAGAGAGACAGAAAATCAGTCCGAGCGTGACGTCGGGCGCTGCGTAGCCACTGCAAATTGATTTGTTCCTTTTGGCTATAAAAATGATCTGATCTGATCCAGATTCAGCAATCTGATAGATATGGTCATTATCTATGATTCTGCGTTTTTAGTTTTCTCAAATCTGCAATATTGTGGATGCAACAGATTTTCGTCCTTTGTGGGGGCGGATGGGGGTGGGGCGAAATTCTGAGATATACGTTTTATAGTGACATCTTAAAGGAGTGTGTGTACCAAATTTGGTTACTCTAGCCTTAATAGTCTCTGAGATTTGTGGTTGCCTCAGATTTTCGTCCTTTGCGGGGGCGGAAGGGGGTGTGGCGAAATTTGGACAGGAAACGGTCAAGGTCCGATATCACAGGAGTGTGGATACCAAATTTGGTTGCTCTGGCTTTTATAGGTTCTGAGATCCTTGAACTCATATTTTGCAAATTGCAAAACCGACCATGAAACCTGTGTGTTAGAGTGAGACAGAGCGAGAAAGAGTGATATTGTTTTCGTGATTCTGGCTGTAATAATTATACGATCTGGTTCAGATTTTGCACTCTAGAAGATATAGTCATCTTCTACGATTCTGCGTTTTTAGTTTTCTCGTATCGTCGAAATTGTGGATGCCACAGATTTTCGCCCTTTGTGGGGGCGGAAGTGGGCGGGGCAAAGTTTTGAAATATTTTTGGAGCAGTGACATATCACAGAAGTCTGGATCCAAAACATCGTTGCTCTAGCTCTTATAGTCTTTGAGCATTAGGCGCTGAAGGGGACGGACAGACGGACAGACGGACGGACGGACAGACAGACAGGGCTCAATCGACTCGGCTATTGATGCTGATCAAGAATATATATACTTTATAGGGTCGGAAACGATTCCTTCTGGACGTTACACACATCCACTTTTACCACAAATCTAATATACCCCAATACTCATTTTGAGTATCGGGTATAAAAAGAGAAAAGTAGAAGAGGAATGTATATGCAACAAAATATATACATACATATACATGTGTCGCTGTGTATAGTAATAATAAAAATTAAAAAGAATCTACAAACACAGCCAGAGCGGCGCAATATATGAAATAAGAGACTTCAAGTGGAGTTTCAGTTGAAGTCAACCCCAGCGTCCGTCCCATATGTACGAACGAGTGGCGGATACAAAATATCCACCACTCATTTTTTATTTTTCCTATTTTCAAAGTACATAGTGGAGGGATCAAGTTACACGTTCCTCCACCGCCGCCACAATAAAGACCAACAAATAAACAAAACTGCTAATAAAAAAAAAAAAAGAGAAGGAAAAGAGAAGAAAACGAGGGGGAACGTTGTGAGTTGCTGCGGACACCGCAACTCTACAGTTATACCCGATACTAAGTCAGTATGGCTCTCCTCCGGCAGACGCCGCTAATATTGTGTGCGAGAGAGACAGAAAATCAGTCCGAGCGTGACGTCGGGCGCTGCGTAGCCACTGCAAATTGATTTGTTCCTTTTGGCTATAAAAATGATCTGATCTGATCCAGATTCAGAAACCTGATAGATATGGTCATTATTTATGATTCTGCGTTTTTAGTTTTCTCGAATGTGCAATATTGTGGATGCAACAGATTTTCGTCCTTTGTGGGGGCGGAAGTGGGCGGGGCAAAGTTTTGAAATATTTTTGTAGCAGTGACATATCACAGAAGTCTGGATCCAAAACATCGTTGCTCTAGCTCTTATAGTCTTTGAGCACTAGGCGCTGAAGGGGACGGACAGACGGACGGACCGACAGACAGACAGGGCTCAATCGACTCGGCTCGACCCTTATAGGGTCGGAAACGATTCCTTCTGGACGTTACACACATCCACTTTTACCACAAATCTAATAAACCCCAATACTCATTTTGAGTATCGGGTATAAAAATACAGCATATCACTTTATATCAAAACAACATTGCGCACCACAAAAATCGGTGGCGAAAAAAAAAAAAAACTTTTCTAGACCCTTTATTAACATGCCACTGGGTCCACGCAAATATACATTATCACCGATACACTAACCACATATATTACAGACTTCAACAATTTTAAACAAATTCCCTCAAAAAGGGGAACGACAAACAAGTAAAATAAATTGTTGTACACATTTTACCACTTTACACTTGTAGGCCGTCTAACCCGGGAATTGTAGTGACCAATATCGGTGCGTGAGTGAACTGTCTAGGTATAAAAACACAAGCCCGGCGATTTGATATAACTCTTTTTTATTAGCTGCGCGTCTGTCTCTCACAATCGCCATTTACAAAGTGAACTTACTCTATTATCGATGTTTCTTGTCCGATATCTCACTATTGGTATTTCCCGCCGAGTGTATCGATGGTGCGGTACCATTTTCAATCCACGGCTTCATATTTGCCACCGCCCAAACTCCTTTATACGGGATCCTTGATTGTTGAAACCCCTCTACATCTTCTAGCAAATAACTATCATTTTTTAACACCTTTGATATCTTATAAGGTCCTTTGAACTTCGGGATAAGCTTTTTAGACACCCCTATATGAGTGTCGAAATTTCTCACCATAACTAGATCATTATCTACGTACACGTGTGGCTCCCTTCGCTTTGAATCTGCTGCTTGTTTGTTATAAGACTGTATTTTTTCCTGATGAGTGCCTGCTACTGCTCTAATCTTTTCTAGATCCCTTGTTGCCCGTTGTTCGGTTAGTTCGTCTAGATGATCTTTTAGTAAATCTGAAACCTTTCCTTTTTGTACGACCCCAAACAACATTCTACTCGGGTGTTCATTAATTGTTCTTTGAATTGTGTTGTTCATCGCGTGTTCTACTGTTTCTACTACCATACCCCAATGTAATCATTTTTCCGGGTCAACAAGCTTTGCAATCATGGGTCCCAAACTTCTGTTCACCCTTTCTACCTGCCCGTTGGCCTGTGGCGACCCTGTTGCTATCTTTACGTGTTTAACATTGCTCTGTTCTAAGAATTCTTCAAACTCTTTTGACGTGAAACAGCTTCCTCTGTCTGACACAATGCATCTGGGTCTATTGTAAGCTCGGAAATAATCTTTCATTGCAATTACTGCTTCCTTTGTGCTAGTGGTTTTGGTCGTATAAAGTCTTACGAATTTGGTGAACGCGTCTATTACTACTAAAACATGTTTGTTGGCCCTGCCTTTGTCGACTGGCCCGAAATGGTCGATATGTACTACCTCGAATGGTCCTGACCCTTTTGGTATGTTGTGTAAAAACCCTTCCTCTTTTCCGTGTTTTGCTGAGTACGCTATGCATTTTAGACAGTTTTCAATGTGTCGCTTGGCTTTATACCTTACGTTTGAGATCCAGTAGCGTCTCGTTTCGATATAGCGTCGGTCATCTTGTCTATACCGACGTGCCCTAGTTCATCGTGGTACTTATAGAGTACGTGGCCTTCCATTTCCTCGGGTACGCAGAATAGGATAGTATTGTTATATTTTTTCCTGTATATTATTCCGTTTCTCATCTCATAATGTTTGTGTTCTGATTTCTGTAACGTTTCTCTCAGCTCCATCAGTTTGTTATCTCTGTTTTGGCATATAATTAAATTTTCTTCAAAGGTGTTTGTGTCTACCGTGAGTATCTGAATGGCTCTGCTTAGCGAATCTACGTGTTGCATTCTGCTTCCTGACCTGTGTTCTAACTTGTAGTCATAATTTTGTAACTTTAACGCCCAGCGGGCAATGCGTGGATTGAGTTCTTTTTTGTTTAGAGTCATAGTTAGCGCGTTGCAGTCTGTCACTATTTTGAAGGGTATGCCTTGCACGTATACTCTAAACCGTTGTAGTGCATAAATTATCGCTAGTGTCTCCAGTCCAAAGCTGTGGTATTTTGCTTCGGTAATGGTTGTCCGCTTGGAGAAATAGAACACCGGGTGCATTCTGTCATCACCCTTCTTCTGCATTAGAATTGACCCGAAACCTAACGAACTTGCATCGCAATGTAATTCTGTCGGATCTCTGGGATTGTAAAGTGCCAAGATCGGTGCTTCCAACAAATTACTTTTGAGTTGTTCGAAACATTCTAGTTCTATGATACCGAAACACCGCCGATGCATTTCGTAACCCGAACGGCATCCTCAACCATTCGTATTGTCCCATGGGGGTCGTGAACGATGTGTATTTAACTGAATCTTTATGCATAAATACGTGGAAGTATCCATTCTTCAGGTCTAAACTTGGTGAAAAGTCTTTTCCCTGACAGTTTATCTAGTAGGTCGTCTATAAGAGGCGTTGGTTAATTGTACTTAATCATTCCTTTATTAAGTGTGCAATAATCGACGCACAGTCTCAACTCTCCCGAATTCTTTTTTACCAGTACTATAGGCGAAACGTATTCTGACTCACTGGTTCTGATGTAACCTTTTTCGGTGTAATCGTCTATCATTTTCTGTACTTGGGCTTTTTCGCTATACGACAGTCTTCTAGGTGGGCAATGAAACGGTTTTTCGTGTTCGAAATTCAACTTCATTTCCCACTTGGTTTGTGGTAAGTTTGGTCTTTCTGCGTTTACATACGCTGTCCTAAACATGTATTTAAGTCGTCCTGCGAGTTCTTGGCTACAATCTGTCCCTACTTTCAACTCCCAATCGTTTTCTTTGTCTGGATACTGGCTTGGTAGTTCGTTGAAATTGGCTTTTACGCTCTCGCAGGTATGGCTGTCTTCCAGACACTCAACCATTGCAGAACACTCATTTTCTACCTTGCCTTCACTTTCTACTTCATGCTCGTTCTCTTTACCACCCTCATCTTTTACTTCACACTCATATTCTCCTAAACGCTCATTCTCTATTCCACACTCATTTTTTTCTAAACACTCATTTTTTATGTCAAACTCACTTTCTTCTAAACGCTCATTTTCTCCTAAACACTCATTTTTTATTTCACACTCATTTTCTTCTAAACACTCATTTTTTATTTCACACTCATTTTCTTCTAAACACTCATTTTCTCCTAAACACTCATTTTTTATTTCACACTCGTTTTTTGTCTCACTCTCCTTCTCCTTGCAAATGTCACTTACAATTTTAAATTTGCATAAATTCATAAAATCCCTACCTAACACAGCCTCATAGCCCATCGACTCGTCTGCCACTACTAGTAATTCAAAGTTGATTCGATTTTTGTTAATAATTACAAAACTGGGTATTTTACCAAAGATGTTAAGTTTGCTATTGTTTAGTCCAACATAAGCGTAATCCGCATTTTTATTCAAAATAAATTCAATTTCTCTGTTTTTCTTGTCTTTGTTAAACTTATATAAACTTAAATCATCTTCTTTGATTTCATTCGAACTTAATCGTGAGCGCTCTTCCGCTTTATTTAGATTATTTTCCGACTGGTGCTCTAGACATGATAACTTCATAAAACTTATTGGGCTCCCTGAGTCGATGAGGCAATCTAAGGACAAGCATTTCTTATTGTAATTGCTACTCGTGCCCATGAACGGGACTCGAACTTGCGACGGAGCAACAGTTTGCTTTCCTTGGGATGGAAAGTGTCTTCCATGACGTTCAACAACTGATCGATTGGCAACGACATGTGCTCCGGACTCGAATGCAGCCACACCAATGCTTTGTCCTTAAGCTTCGACATTAGCAGCATTAGTAGCTTCTCATCCTTCAGTTTGTTCACTTTTGCGACGGCCTTAAACTGCGCGATCCAAGTTGTGACGTCATCGTTGTTTCCAGAAATGTTGCCATGATATGTTGGCAACATGTCTTTGGCGGCATTTAGCAGCATGACGCCAGCGTCATTGTTGGCGGCTGGTGTTGTGTTCTCTCCTCTCCCTTCCTTCTCCCACTCGATCTGCAGCTTCAGCAGCTCGATTTGCAATTTTAACATTTCAACCTCTGCTCGATATTCGCCGTGGTTGTTGTTGTGCCCAGGCGCTTGCGGTGCTTTTTCGTTCTTCTCTTTGCGTTCGCTCTTCGTCGAGTCTTGATCTGCGGCTGCCTCATCTTCCCTCTTGTTCTCGCATGTTTCGGCTGCCGGTGGTCCCTGTCCCTACTGGGACAGCTCTACTGGTATTTCGTTAAGTCTCGCTGCCATGGCAGCTTTGCTTCCACCTTTTGGCAGATTGAGGGACTCCAGCCATCAGCGCAGCTGGGCGGCCGAGAACTCCTCCATGCCGACCAAGTCCGACATGTTTTTTTCAGCGATGGCGTCCTCGACGGACGAGAAAAGAAAAATGTTCGCTATTTTTCACTGGCGGCGGTTGATCCTATCCCACTTCTGAAATTGTAGGGCGTCTAACCCGGGAATTGTAGTGACCAATATCGGTGCGTGAGTGAACTGTCTAGGTATAAAAACACTAGCCCGGCGAATTGATATAACTCTTTTTTATTAGCTGCGCGTCTGTCTCTCACAATCGCCATTTACAAAGTGAACTTACTCTATTATCGATGTTTCTTGTCCGATATCTCACTATTGGTAGAGAGAGACAGAAAATCAGTCTGAGCGTGACGTCGGGCGCTGCGTAGACAATGCAAATTGATTTGTTCCTTTTGGCTACAAAAATTATCTGATCTGATCCAAATTCAGCAACCGGATAGATATAGTCATTCTCTATGATTCTGCAATATTGTGGATGCAACAGATTTTCGTCCTTTGTGGGGGCGGATGGGGGTGGGTCGAAATTCTGAGATATACGTTTTATAGTGACATCTTAAAGGAGTGTGTGTACCAAATTTGGTTACTCTAGCCTTAATAGTCTCTGAGATTTGTGGTTGCCTCAGATTTTCGTCCTTTGCGGGGGCGGAACACAGGAGTGTGGATACCAAATTTGGTTGCTCTAGCTCTTATGGGTTCTGAGATCCTTGAACTCATATTTTGCAATTGGCAAAACCGACTATGAAACCTGTGTGTTAGAGTGAGACAGAGCGAGAAAGAGTGAAATTGTTTTCGTGATTCTGGCTGTAATAATTATACGATCTGGTTCAGATTTTGCACTCTAGAAGATATAGTCATCTTCTACGATTCTGCGATTTAGTTTTCACGTATCGTCAAAATTGTGGATGCCACAGATTTTCGCCCTTTGTGGGCGGGGCAAAGTTTTGAAATATTTTTGGAGCAGTGACATATCACAGAAGTCTGGATCCAAAACATCGTTGCTCTAGCTCCTATAGTCTTTGAGCATTAGGCGCTGAAGGGGACGGACAGACGGACAGACGGACGGACGGACAGACAGACATGGCTCAATCGACTCGGCTATTGATGCTGATCAAGAATATATATACTTTATGGGGTCGGAAACGATTCCTTCTGGACGTTACACACATACACTTTTACCACAAATCTAATATACCCCAATACTCATTTTGAGTATCGGGTATAATAATATAATATATATTAATATACATACAGAATAATATATACACAATACACACAATATATATACACAATACACACAATATATATACACGATACACACAGTAATATACACACAATACACACATGACAATCGACACTCGATTGTGAAAGTGAACAGACGTGTTTCTAGTGTACCTCCAGTGATCATCAGGAAAAAACAAGCTTTAGAACCTCCTGAAAAAGGTAAACAAGTAAGCGCGTGGATTCCATTAGGAAGGGGTACGTACCGAGCCTGGCCCAAGCGTGAAGGGCAATCCCACAGCGCAAAAACCAGGTGAAATCGGGTGCTCCAGCCAGGGCTGAGGGGAAATCCAGTCCCGCTATCTCCCGCTCTCTCCCCACTGGGACCACAAAAACAAAGTTTTTCCGCGCGAACTTCACTTCACAGCGTTTTTCCATTCTCGGTGACTCGAGCAGCTGATCGATATAGTAGCAGTATTAGATAGTGCGCAAACTATCAGGCAGCTGCACTATCGGCTACACAAATCTTGTAGCAACCAGCCGCCGACAAGCGTAAAACCAAAAGCAAAGAAGAAGAGGGGAACAAAAAAAAAAAATAACCAAAAAAAAAAAAAAAAAAAACAAAAAAAAAAAGTGCATACTTCCAGGCGGAACTATTTGTTCTGGTAAGGAGTAAGCGATACCTGCCTACATCTAGGCCAAAAGTAGCTAGCACAAGTCTAGATAGGGGAAAGGGCTGAAGGTCGCGGATCCGACTATTTTCCAACCCCCCCGCCTAGGCGGTGTCCCGGAAAAAGGGGCTCTGGGGACCGAGAAGGGGCGGTATATCCCCCATCGACCAGAAGCCAAGGGAAACCTGTGGCCAGCGCGGGATCCCCTATCGCCTGACCTGGTAAAGCAAGCGACATGGAGGTAGGAAACCCCTTTGGAAAAAGCGCAGCGATGGCAAGATCGCCCCCTCAGCCAAAAGCCACGCCATTGGCACAGCAGCTGGCCGAATCGCTTAGCAGCCCTACCACGGCACCAAAGTCCCTGGCGGACGCGGTAAGCCAAATAGGGCTGATCTTGAAGGACCTCTCGACCCTGTTCACTGGCCAGAGGCACATCAACCAGCGGATGAGAGACAGCCTAACACAGCTGGTAAACCTGCAGGAGATGGTAGCCGACCTCACCAGCCAAGAAAATGGTAAGGTCCCCGAGCGCAAAGAGGCAGACACGCAGACGTCGCCAATAGCTGCAAGTAGGAACGGCAGAGGGCTCGGCACACTGGAGAGGAGTCAAGCGACACCAAAACGTGCAAGGGAACCAACAGCAGGACAGAGGCAGACACCGCCGAAGAAGTTCAGGCCACGGGAGCGAACGGTCCGCGAACCTGAAACCCAACGGTCCCCAACTGGCAGCGGTTCGGTAGAAACCAGAAAAAAACAGACCACGAAAAAAACGCGACCAGACGCTGTAGTAATAGCGAGCGTAGGAAACATCACTTACGCGGAACTATTAAAATCGGTGAAAGGAGATGCAACGCTGAGCCATGTGAGCGGTGACGTGGAAAGCATCAGGAAGACAGCAAAGGGAGATCTGCTGCTGCGCCTCAAAAAAGCCCCGAGCCACAGCGCGGAGGAGGTTAAATCGGCGGTCGGAAATGCACTAGGGGCCAAGGCAGTGATACGGGCCCTTACCGAACAAACAAGGCTCGAGTTAATGGATCTAGATGAGATAACAACGAAGGCAGAGATATTGGAAGCACTAAAGCGTGCCACAGGGGTAACCGAAATCCCCGAGGACGCGGTAAGGTCCTTAAGAGCCACCAGAAGCGGGATGCAGATAGCCACCCTATCCCTCCAGGCAGTTGCCGCCAACAAACTCGCTGAAATGGGGAAGATAAGGGTCGGCTGGGTGAACTGCCGTATCAAGCAAATAATGTCGCCAAAACGATGCTACAAGTGTTTGGAGTTCGGGCACATCTCGGTAAACTGCACCGGAGAAAAGGACCACAGAGGAGCGTGCTTTAGATGTGGAGGCAGAGACCATGAGGCCAGAAATTGCAGCAAGGACCCACACTGCATACTCTGCGCACAAAAAACGGGTAGCCCCACAGACCATGCCTCGGGAAGTTTTAAGTGCCCAGCGTACCGCGAGGCAGTTAGAAAACTCAAATGTTAAGGATCATCCAACTGAACCTTAACCATTGCAGGGTGGCCCAAGACCTTCTCACCCAATCCGTTACAGAGCTCAACACGGACCTGGCACTGCTGAGCGAGCCCTACAAGACCGTGAGATCCAACACGTGGGTCATGGATCAATCGGGGAAAGCGGCAATCTGGATGTGCGGCAAACCAGCACAGCACCTGGACGGAGTTAAAAGATCCAAAGGATACGTACGAGGGAGGCTGAAAGACCTATGGGTATACAGCTGTTACCTACCACCCAGCTGGTCACTGGAAGAGTTCAGCGACACAATAGACAAATTGGCAGATGACATCAGAGCACACTCGCCGTCGCTACTAGCTGGGGACTTCAACGCATGGGCAACGGAATGGGAGTCAGGAACAACGAATGCCAGGGGCCGTGTCTTAGTGGAGGCTTTTGCCTCCCTGGACATAGTCCTAAAAAACGCTGGTTCCAACCCAACTTTCAGCAGAGCAGGTACCACATCCATCATAGACCTCACCTACATAAGTACTCGACTAGCAGCGAGCACGTTATGGCAGATCAGCGAGCAGTACACCGCGAGCGACCACAACGCTATCCTCTGCAGCATCCAGACCAGAAGAGCCACCCAGAGTATCGCTACGAGGGGGCACTACAAAGAAACCACTAGCCGAGGTGGAAGGCGAAGGCGATCTAGTGGCACAAGTCATGGGACAACTCGAAAGGGCGTGCAAAGCTAGCATGGAGCGCAGCAAACCATTTAAAGGCCATAGGCCGGTATACTGGTGGAACCAGGCAATCGAGGAGGCCCGCCACGCATGCATAGGCGCCAGAAGAGCATACCACAGATCCCGCGGAACAGCAGACTTCCAGGCTCTCAAGGAAATCTACACCCGAAGAAGGAAGGCACTGAAGAAGGAAATCAAAAATAGTAAACAACGATGCTTCTTAGATCTCTGTGACGAAGCCGAAAACGATCTCTGGGGAAAGGCCTACAAGGTGGTCATGAAGAAGACCGGCGCATTCAAGCACGCGGCACCAACAGGAGCGGATAAAATGGAGGCAATCGTCAAGCACCTATTCCCAGCGCAGGACACGCAGATAGACAGGATCACGAGTACGGGACACCAAGTACCCCCAGTGACCCCGCAAGAGTTGGCAAAACTGGTAAAGAGAGTGCCAAACTGCAAGGCACCAGGACCAGACGGCATCCCAAATCGGGCCCTCAAGCTGGCTATTAGCCTGCACCCGATGATCTTTGCGCAGACCTACACCAAATGCCTCACAGACGGATGCTTTCCTGGAAGATGGAAGAAGCAAAAGCTGGTGCTGATACCAAAACCTGGGAAAGACACGGAGGACCCATCGGCTTACAGGCCTATCTGCCTCCTGGACGGCGCAGGTAAGATGCTGGAAAGCATAATCAGCGCAAGGCTAACGGAGGCTATCGAGGCCGCTGGTGGACTCTCCGACAGCCAGTACGGCTTTAGGAAGGCTCGCTCTACCTTGGATGCGCTAGACAAGGTGTGCGGCACTGCCAGAAAGGCCTTGGAAGGCACACGATGGCTCGGCGGGGCCAAAAAATACTGTCTGGTGGCAACACTGGACGTGAAAAACGCCTTCAACTCGGCATCCTGGAGCAGGATAATGTCCTCCCTGCGCACACTCGAAATCCCCGGATATCTACAGGCGATGGTCAGCGACTACCTGGACAACATATGGCTGACGTACGACACGGAAGATGGCCCTCGATCATACTCCATCACGGGAGGAGTCCCACAAGGATCTGTACTGGGACCTTTACTGTGGAATACCATGTACGATGGAATTCTTCGCCTCAACTTCCAGCAAGGAGTCGAAATAGTGGGATTCGCTGACGATGTCGCGGTGACGGCCACGAAGAAAACCCTCGCGGAGACCGAGAGCTGTATGAACGAGGCAATCAGAATCATAAGCGACTGGCTAGACCTGGCAGGGCTCAAGCTAGCCGAGCACAAGACGGAAGCGGTCCTCATCAGTAGCAGGAAACAGGTGGAGACGGCGAGGATAACCGTAGGAGGAGCCTCAATTACCTCAAAACGAGCAATAAGGTACCTGGGAGTTATGCTGGACACCAGACTGTCGTTTAGAGAGCACCTGCAGCAGACACACCAGAAGGCACACGGTGTAGTCATGGCGGTGTCACGTATGATGCTGAACCACAGAGGCCCAAAGTCAACGAGTAGGAGACTGCTATTTAACGTGGCCAAGTCATCCATACTATACGCAGCGCCAATATGGGCCCAGGCCACGAGGACCAAGAGCTACACTAAGGGCATAGAGTCGGACTTCAGACTCGGAGCCCTGCGGGTCAGCTCGGCGTTCCGTACTGTCTCCACAGAGGCAATAATGGTAATAAGCGGCATACCACCCGTAGAGCTCGCAGCGAAGGAAGCCAGTGAAATCCACAAGGGAAGAAAGGCCGCCAACACACAGGCAGAAGCTAGAACGGCTAAGACCAGGGCGAGGGCTGAATGTCTCGAGAGCTGGCAACTCAGATGGGATAATGCTGTAACCGGCCGCTGGACCCACCGTCTAATCCCCAACATTACAGCATGGATGAATCGGCGGCATGGAGAACTTACGTTCTCGCTGACACAAGTTCTCAGCGGCCACGGGTGCTTTAAAGAGTACCTTCACCGCTTTGGCCACGAAGAAGATGGGCTGTGCAGCTGCTGCGGAACAGTAGAAAACGCTGAGCATGTGCTGACCGCATGCGCCAGATTCTCAGAGGCCCGCAGGCGAGCAGAAGGCACCATAGGAGTGCCCATTACGGTGGAAGGTTTGGTACCAAGGATGCTGGAAAACCAAGCAAATTGGACGGCGATATGCAGTCTTGCCATGGAAATCGCTTCGGAACTGAGGCGGCTTGAACGCACACGAAATGAGCGGTAACCGTAATAGGCTAGCCAGCCTTGTGAAGCAATGCTTCACGGCAGTCCCGCAAGTCTGGTCCATATATATGTATACGCTATATATTTTTATTCTAATTTTTATATTCTTATATTTAATATATATATATATCCTATTTTTAATATGAATAAAAAAAAAAAAAAAAAAAAAAAAAAAAACACAATACACACATTAATATATACACAAATAAGTTAAGTTCCCATTTCCTATTTGAACTAATGCTAAGTAATGGAAAGTCAAATTTTTAATACTAGTAGTCTCTTTCGCAAATGTCTAAGGGTAACATAGTCAGCAAGACCAAGTCTAGACTAGGCCTTAGGAGCAGCACAAGCTTACCAAAATAAAATCTCTAAAGAACTAGATTCAGAGCAACACACTATACAACTTATACAATATATCAATCGAATATCTTATAGTATAGACATATTATATAATCACCTAAGAAACATAGCGGAGAGCCTGCTATTCACCAAATTAAAATTAATCCCAAAATATATCTTAAATTCAGAGGAGATTCAAAAAATTAAACAATTACTGTCACAACAAAATATTACAATAGAATTAGACCATGAAATGTATAACGTACTTTCACTGGAATCAACCACAGTAAACAAAACTCTAACTTTTAAAATTAAAATACCCATGCTATCACTGGAACAATACCAATTGTACCGATTAATACCCTTACCGTTCAACAACACAAAATTTGTATTTCTCCCACAATACATTATTAGAAATAAGCTAGAAATTAAGATTTTAAATTCACCTTGTATTAAACTGGGCAAATTGCATGTATGTGAAACCCCGACAGCACCGACAAATCCAGACTGTCTAATCAACCTACTCAACAATAACAAAGCGACTTGCAATATCATCAACGGCGGAAACCAACCGCGAATATTCGTACCAATAAAGGGTCTACTACTAATCTGCAACGCCAAGAATGTAAATATTACGTCCGATTGCATGTCAGACAAGACGTTCAGCGGCTCCATGGTCATCCACTACGAGAACTGCTCAATCTCCGCGGACGGCATCAAATACGTCGACGCTGCCACCACTATAGCAGACAAAATTAAGATCAACATGCCACATATTCAAAACTTAACGACATTAACCTCAAATAAGGAATTGAGCCTCCAAGACTTACACCTAAACGATCTGGAGAACAGCCTGGAGTTTATCCGACTAAGAGACCAAGCAACTGCACACTTGACAGCCGTTTATTTGCTCATCGGAATCCTGCTCATAGCCACAACCCTCGTATGGATCTTCAAACGCAGAACAATAACTTTCACACCCGCCAGCCTGGACTCCGTTGTAACTCCTGCCACGGCTTCGTTGGCAATACCCTCATTGCGGCCATCGTTCCAAGTTAAGGGGGGAGGAGTTACCGATAACGGTACCGCGACACCCCCACCTAAACCCCCTCGGGCCATGGCAATGTTCCACTGAACGACTATGTCGTTCAATCCGGACATTGTAATGTCCAGCTCAACACTTTGACCACTTTGACTGTTGCAACATTCTACATACCGCGGCACAAACAACCGCCTTCACATCTTAACATAAACAACATCGAAACTGGAACCCGACATCCGGCATAATGCCGACTCGGCGGTTTCACATACGCTAGCCCGTTGCAACATTTTATACTTATATATGCCTTATGTACTAAACTCAAAGCCTCTGCGAAGGCTTCCTAGGAATATAATTAATAAAGACAGAACTCTTCAATTTTGAACTCGAAACCGAGCAGTCATACTTTATTCAAACTCAAACACCAATCTTTGGAAAAGACAGAAATATAAACCTATACAAGAACAACCAGGACCATCTACAAGAAGAAGAAGGACGAACTGGTAACTGGCGCAGCCGGACTAAGAACCGAGGATCGCAGGATGATTTCTTACATTGGATTAATATTAGCAATGTAAAGCAGGAGAGCACCCAGTGGCAACGTTATGAGTGAAAGAAAAGGAAACTATAAAGAAATTTAAAAGACAAATAATAAATCTTATAATGCATAAAGTGGTGTGTGACAATAAAAGAAAGAAAAATAATACACAAATGTGGCGGCACTATCCGAAATATATATATACTTAAATATATATACATATACACGTACCCCCCGTGCAAAACAAAATCTAGTGCAGATCATTGCCGTGGGTACCGGAAAAAATTAACTAATCTGTTTAACTGTGCAACAAATCTAGTGCAGATCATTGCCGTTATACTAATTAATACGTTAAATAATATGCAACAAAACCTATACATACATACACATATACAAGGGGTGGAACCAGCAGATTAAGGATTCGCGACGGAAATGCCTGCAGGCCCGCAGGCAGTACCAGAGAGCGCGTGGCCGGGCAAATTATACGCAACTCCAGGGCGAATACACAGCTGCCCGGGACCAGGGACCTCAAGCTAGCCATCCGGGATAGCAAGCGGAAGTGCTTTCTGGAACTCTGCGACTCAGCGGAGCATGACATCTGGGGAAGAGCCTACAAGGTGATAATAAAAAAAATGAATGCCCTAACACCGAAGGCACCGGTTGAAGCAGAGAAAATGAAGAATATCGTGGAGACTCTATTCCCCCGTATGCCCCCGGTGGCAGACATTGCAGCAAAGTCAATCGAAGGCACCCGTTGGAAGGGCGGTGCCAAAAAATACTGCATAGTGGTGACACTAGACATACGAAACGCGTTCAACACTCCAACTGGGATTGCATCCTGTGGGCGCTAACGGGCTTTGGAGTTGAAGGCCATCTCATGCGCATGGTCCAAGACTACTTCCGGGACCGGGTGCTAATGTACGAGACTGAAGAAGGTACTAAGAGACACGAGATAACTGGTGGCGTCCCACAAGGATCGGTCATTGGGCCACTACTTTGGAACGCTATGTATGATGGCATCCTGCGTCTGCAAGTACCCGAGGACACGAAAATGATAGGGTTCGCCGACGACGTGGCACTAGTGGCCGTAGCAAAAAATCTCAAGGATGCGGAAGGCAAATGTGACGCCTCAATAAGGAGAATCAGAGAGTGGCTGGGCTCCGCTGGGCTACAACTGGCCGACCACAAAACGGAAGTAGTCCTGATCAGCAGCCGAAAAAAACCGAAACAGCGCTGGTGAACGTGGGATCTTGCAGGATAGAGTCCGTGAGAGCCATACGGTACCTGGGGGTGATGCTTGACACACGGCTATGCTTCCGTGAGCACCTCAGCCAGGTGAGCATAAGAGCTGCGGCACTGGGCAGGGCACTAAACAAAATAATGCTCAACACGAGGGGCCCGAAGCAAGGACGGCGGCTCCTACTACACAACGTGCTAAAGGCTACAATACTATACGGTGCAGCGGTCTGGGCGAAGGCGGCCAACACAAAAGCCTATATGAGGAAGATTCAGGCAACATATTGGCTGGGAGCCATTAACAATTATCTGTTAATAATGGTACTTAGTTACTAAAGGCGGAAAAAGATAAGTTAAAAGTTAGCTAAATTTAAATGATTATAAATATTGCATGCAATTAGTTTAAGAGACAGTTCAGGGGATAGGGTTTGACAGAGGGAGTTATAATTATGGCATAAAACCCTAAAAGGTTCATGATCAGCATAATTAGACCTACATATGGGTAGACGGATAGGCCTAAAAGTACGGATAGGTCTAGATGGAACGGCCAAGTCAATCTGACCCAAGAGAGTTTGGGAGTCAACAGTCCCAAGAAGGAGCTTGTGCACGAATATTACGCCATTGCATATTCTGCGATGGTGCAACGACGGCAGGTCAATAAGATTTAGCCTAGACCGGTAGGGTGGCAAGATTCTACCTGAGTCCCAGTTAAAGTTCCGAAGGGCAAAAATTAAAAATTGCTTTTGCACGGATTCAATAGCAGCCTGCTGTTCTTTATACTGCGGGCTCAACACACAAGAACAATACTCCAATATAGGACGTACTAACGAGATGTACAGTTGTTTCGTAACGTACGGGTCGTCAAACTCCTTGGACCAACGCTTGATGAACGCTAAAACACCCTTAGCTTTATTTACAGTTGCAGCTATATGGGTGTTAAAACACATCTTATGATCAAAAAGGACTCCGAGGTCATTTGAACTCGAAATTCGTTCAAGGACATGATTTCCTAGAACATATGGGACAAAATGAGGAGCGCGACGGTAAAATGTCATAAGTTTGCATTTGGAAAGGTTCAGAAAAAGAAGATTAGTTGAACACCACAATAGTAGTTCACTTAGATCAAGTTGAAGGCGTGTGTGCAAATACCAATCAGAGTAAGAAAGACAGATTTTGACATCATCAGCATACATTAGTGTAGTAGAGTATGTTATAACTTGAGGATGGTCATTCACAAATAAAACGAGGGGGAACGTTGTGAGTTGCTGCGTACACCGCAACTCTACAGTTATACCCGATACTAAGTCAGTATGGCTCTCCTCCGGCAGACGCCGATAATATTAAACGACACGACAAAGAGTGCGTGCGAGAGAGACAGAAAATCAGTCTGAGCGTGACGTCGGGCGCTGCGTAGCCAATGCAAATTGATTTGTTCCTTTTGGCTATAAAAATTATCTGATCTGATCCAGATTCAGCAATCTGATAGATATGGTCGTTATCTATGATTCTGCGTTTTTAGTTTTCTCAAATCTGCAATATTGTGGATGCAACAGATTTTCGTCCTTTGTGTGGGCGGAAGGGGGTGGGGCGAAATTTTGAGATACACGTTTTATAGTGAGATCTAAGAGAAGTGCGGATTCCAAATTTGGTTACTTTAGCGTTGATAGTCTCTGAGATTTGTGAATATCCCCAGATTTGCATCCTTTGCGGGGGCGGAAGGGGGTGTGGCGAAATTTTGAAACAAACTCGTCTCGGTCTGATATATTAGGAGTGTGGATACCAAATTTGGTTGCTCTAGCTTTTATAGTCTCTGAGATCTAGGCGCTAATGTTTTACTCTAAGGAAAGCCGCCTATGCTACGTGTGTGTTAGAGAGAGACAGGGCGAGAAAAAATGAAATTGTGTTCTTGATGCTGGCTATAATAATAATACGATCCAATTCAGATTCTGCAGTCTAAAAGATATGGTCATTCTCTACGATTCTGCGTTTTTGGTTTTATCGTATCTTGAAAATTGTGGATGCCACAGATTTTCGCCCTTTGTGGGGGCGGAAGTGGGCGGGGCAAAGTTTTGAAATATTTTTGTAGCAGTGACATATCACAGAAGTCTGGATCCAAAACATCGTTGCTCTAGCTCTTATAGTCTTTGAGCATTAGGCGCTGAAGGGGACGGACAGACGGACAGACGGACGGACGGACAGACGGACAGACAGACATGGCTCAATCGACTCGGCTATTGATGCTGATCAAGAATATATATACTTTATGGGGTCGGAAACGATTCCTTCTGGACGTTACACACATCCACTTTTACCACAAATCTAATATACCCCAATACTCATTTTGAGTATCGGGTATAATAAACAGAAGCGGGCCCAGATGACTTCCCTGTGGCACACCTGAAGTAACATTAACAGTATTTGACAACACGTTAGAAAACAAAACACGTTGAGTACGGTTAGAGAGATAGGACAAAATCCAATCTAGAAGATTCGTTGGGAACCCTAATAGAGAGAGCTTGTGAATAATCAGATCATGGTTCACAGAATCGAATGCCTTGCTGAAGTCAGTAAAAACTACATCCGTCTGCAAACCAATTTGAAAACCACGGTGGATTAGGTTAGAAAACTCAAGAAGGTTAGTCGATGTTGAACGATGTCTGAAAAAACCGTGTTGCGACGGAGATATCAAGCTGCAACAAAGATGTTGCACCCGGTCACCTGGCGACCAGGAACTCAAGAAGCTTCGGGATGGCGGAAAGCTTTGCGATACCACGATAGTTTTCAATGTTTGATCTTGAACCTTTTTTGTGAAGCGGAATGATATAGGACTCATTCCAAATTACGGGGAGACAAGACTGTTCCAAGGAGAGGTTGAAGAGAAAGGTCAAGGGTTTGCAAAGGGACTGGGCGCAGTGTTTTAAGATGCAACTTGGTACCTTATCTGGACCCGCAGAAAACGATATGTCCATAGATGACAAACCTTCCAGAACAACGCTTTCCTCGAAAAAGGGCAGAAAAATGCTGTTAGCTTGAGGTAGCTGGTACGGATACGGAGTGGATGCGTTGTAAATATGAGACGAGTACGTTGTTTGGAAAAAGTTAGCGAATAAATTTGCAATACCAACAGCAGAAGCTTCTGTTTTGTTCTGGTAATGAAGGGACGGAGGAAAAACGTTTGACTTGCGCTTAGAGTTAACGAACGAATATAATTTTTTAGGATCACTACGAAAGTTTCTACTACATTGTGAAAGGTAATGATTATAACACTGACTATTGACGGCAAGGAACAGAGAGCGAGCGGAGGAGTATAGAGCTAAAGCCAACGTGGAGCCCGACTTCTGGTACTTTTTATAGAGCCGGGATTTATTATTTTTTAAGTATGATAAATACTTGGAGAACCAAGGAGGCTTGGACGATACAGGTACAGTGATATCTGGAACAAACGTATTTAGGGCGGAGTAAATAGAACTATAAAACGAGTTAACAGTTGCATCTATGTTCGGTAATGAATAAAGAAACGACCAATCAACACGCGAGAGATGTAGATCTAAATCGATAAAGTTTGTTTTGCGAAAACACTTTATGTGACAAGGAGCCATGGAACTGTCAACACATCCAGATTGTGTACACTACAGTGATATCAACAAAGTTGGATGGTAAGGATCTTCAGGGAGAGATATTGGACTTGCTCTAGATACCGTAGCAAGAGAACCATCGTTAACAAAAACGAGGTCAAGAAGTCTGTCCCTCATGTTTTTAACGGCATTAATTTGGACAAGGGAACTATCCGTTAGCCCATTGATAAAGTCAGTATGGCAATTAGGAAACAACAGGTTAGCGTCATCACAAGGCAGCCAAGAAAGAAATGGGAGGTTAAAGTCCCCCATGACAATAATTCGATCATGGCACCCTAATGCAGAAACAACAATATTAATTGCTGAGAGGTGGTGTAAGTAAAGCTCAGCATCAGACCTGGGAGGAATGTAAGAGCAGGTTAAATAGAAAAATGCGGAGCCAACACGAACTTTGACTGCAACAAATTCAATTCCGTGAATGTTATTAAATGGGAATAACTCAGATGAGAAAACAGATTTAACTGCAATCAGAACCCCACCTGCAAAAGTTGGGCGGTCCATTCTATAAATAGTGTAACTATCAATGAAAATTTCATGATCATTGACAGAGGAGTTAAGCCAGGTTTCGGTAAACGCGATGGCATCGAAATCAAAGGACGCGCTATTAGTATGAATTTGACGCAATTTTCCCAGCAAACTGCGAACGTTCTGATAGTGCATGGAAAAATAGTACATCAGTTTTTTGGAGCATGTTCGGTAATTCTTGGATTCGAGTTCGAATCTTTGAGAAGGAACTCATGCACAATTGTATGCACAGGCCATATTGACGGTTCTAGAGAACTGGATAGTAAAGAATCAGGGAGAAGAATTTTAAAGGATGATATGTTGCGCTTATGTTTAAATGTAAATTTAGTCACAACTATATCAACAGGCGAAGTGTTAAGTTTAGAGGAAAGATGTTGTTTAACATCCTCCGTTGTAGCCTCAGGAATAAGACGAGAAACAAATATTGCTTTCCGAGGGACCACTGCTGTAAGTTGAAATCCCGAGCGAGATCGAGATGGTGGAGCCACTCCTAAAAGAGATCTCGGTCCAAGGGCAGAGGAATTGGCAGCAATGGCTGTAGCAGGAATTGGAGTAGGAATTGGAGCAGGAATTGGAGCAGGAATTGGCAAGACGTCGTCAGCAACCAGCACACCCGCACTAGGAGTACTCACCGCGGCAGAAGTGACGGCCACAGAAACTGCAGGGATGGGATTGATGCTGTTGGGAAGTTGGGTGCTCGAAGGAAGCACATTGCTCGGTGTAAAGAACTCCGGAGCCACCGTTGGCGGATTTACAGACAACGGCGTGGCATGACTATACGGAAATGCTTCCGATTGATGAAGGTGGGAGGCAGGCGTACCAATCGGATTAGGTTGCAAGAGATTGGTATCATTATGCGGAATTTTCCGTCTAGCCGATTCGCTCAAGAGTTTGAGCCCAAGAAACTGTGATTCAAGGGCAAGAAAATTCTCGTTGAGAGCCACAAATTGTTTCCGGACATCCAGAAACCCAGTTCGAGTCTGTCTCATAAATGTGCGCATTTCGGCCTCAATCTCCCGACAAGCCAGACATGACCAAGACAGGCCCATGCGTTTCGAGATCAGATCATTCAGCCGGCCAAAATTTCCACCACCAGGCAAAATTGTCGCACAGCCAGCAGCTAAGAAATGAATCACCAATGATAACACCATCGAATTCACATTTCTTTGCACTACAAACGATTGCCATTATTGACAGCAGTACAATCACTGTGCACGAATAATAAAAGAACGGAGTGAGAACGAAGGTAAAGTAGGAGAGCAGACAGCAGAGCGAGCCAGACAATCAGCTGCAGCGGCAATAATTCAAAGCAGATGATCCAACGAAGTGCAGAAAAGAGCAGTAAACTCACCAAAGCAGAGACACAAAAGAAAAGTCCACAGAGAGGGAGAGTATAGGCAATCCAGAGAGAGTGAGAGCAACAATGCGAGCAGCCCGCTTATGCTCACGAGAGAGTGTGGGCGATGCAAACGCTGATGCGCGAAAACAGTGCACACCGAAGAAGCGATAACGAAAAGCAGACTGAGCAAAAAAACAATAACAAATTGCCTGCACGAGTCCGATGCGTTACGATTGCAATATTGAATTTATATTAAACACTTGTTTACCAACAAAACACTGGTGGTTAACACAAAGTAGAATCAAATTAAAGAGATGCGATAATATATCAAAACAAAGTCACAACAATGTTGTATGATATTTAGGCAAAGGGCGGAGAATGCGGGAGCAAGAAAAAAACACAACCGGCTTAAGCAAGAGCTAGAAGCGAATTTCCGCACGGTATCCGACGACGCGGCTCTGATCATTGCTGGGACGGCACCAATCGACCTTTTAGCAAGGGAGGCGGCCAAAATATACTCGCAGCGAAGAGATATAGCGCCGGCGGAGCCAAATAGGGACGCAATCGGACAACGGGAGCGGTAGCAAGCAATGGCCAAGTGGCAGCGCAGATGGACGGAGTCGACGAAGGGGAGATGGACGCACACCCTAATCCCAAGAGTCGAAGAGTGGTGCAAGCGAAGTCACGGGAGTGTAAACTTCTACCTGACGCAACTTTTAAGCGGCCACGGTTGCTTTAAAGCATACTTGCATAGGTTTGGCAAGGAAACAGACGGAGAGTGTCCTGCCTGCGACGGAACGCCAGAGGACGCGGAGCACATACTCTTCAACTGCGCGAGATTCGCAGCGGAGAGAGAGACTATGGAGGATTGCTGTGGAGAAAGGCTGACCAAGGAAACACTTGTGAGAGCGATGCTGGAAGACACGCGCAAATGGGAGGCTGTATGCAACTTTGCGTGCGTAGTAATGCGTAAGCTACGCGAGGCCGAGCGCGCTTGAAGACGGCAGACAGGAGGGGCATGGAGTGCCCGCCCGAGCCCTGCGACGCAATACTTGACGGTCGTCCCGCAGGAGCACCTGGCAAACCAAACCTACCTACTTAAACACCTAATACTTCTTTCTATACTACTAATTCTATCCTGCTGTATATATCATGTAAACGCTTTTCCCTTCCGTTTTTCACTACCTAATAAAATACCACTGTGCAGAAATCTAGTGCAGATCATTGCCGTGTGTACCGAAAAAAATTAACTAATCTGTGTAACTGTGCAACAAATCTAGTGCAGATCATTGCCGAAAAGTAAACCGTGAATTTTTTCGAGTGCGGACGCGCCAAACAGCTGCTCTGCAAGACACAGACTGGTTCAAGTTCTAGTTGCGACGACCAAACTGTAGACGGTTTATGTACCGTATGCAACCCAGCTTCCTACACATACACACACACACACAGATTAACATTTGGTGACCCCGACCTTGGTCATCCTTTCAAACTGTCTATCAAGCTACAGCCAAAGGATTCGATCTGGACATCAGATTGAAGCAGTCGACAGGAAATCTTCAATAAAAATTTGGCATCAGGCCATACACTTACGGTAGCATCTCCTACCATTAAGTATCACTTTGGCAAATCTGACATATTCAGGTTATCAGCCAACAGAAAAACAGCTATAGAATTCGATTACCACCAAGGTAATCAATTTTTTTTGTTACGTGCGTTCCATAAATTGGAAACAGCACAAATCCCTCCATCCAACACATCACCTGTACTATTACCTTTCTGACCAACAACGGTTGCGATTCGGAGCGTATCCAGCTTCAAAGCAAATAAGACACTCCCAACGGGTCAAAAAGTACAAACAGATAGAATGGATACACATATGGAGGCAGAAGCTGCCGCTACAATGGCAATGGATGTGCAGCAAGAGATTGGTGAGGAAATATCGAGGCGCATTCGGAACTTTAAAAAAGATTCCCAAGAACGAAAGCAAACGGCTTCTTATTTTCAAGCCAAAATATCAGCACTCGAAAATGCGTGGAATCGCTTCAACAAAAACGACTCCAAACTTCGCGATACAGGCAAAACGGATGAATACGTAAAATTCCGTGAAGACTTACGTACAACATGTAAGCAACACATTACGATCTTTACCGAATGCATGGATAAGCTATCACAGACGTCTAGTGCTCGTGGGGAACGTCAAATCGTCTTTAAAGAAAAGCATGAGTATCCTCCAGTAGATCCCAAAGAAATCGGTCTGATCCAGCAGCCCTCGAAGGATTACAGCAAACTGCTTTCACTATGTCGCCGACAAAAGTCCATAGTAGAGTCCGTTAAACGCAATCTGGAACAACTTTCAGAGGCGGAAGGACGCACATCAAGTGATTTGATAAAATCACTATGGACTCAAGCGCAGGAAGTCCACTTCACAATTCATGAGGAATATGAGGACCCAGTGGAAGGAGGATATGACATGGAATCCTACCTAACTCTGGAAAGTAAGGTCCAAAGAGCATTGGCAAAATCAGCCACACCAAACACGGATAACGTGCATCTTCCACGCATCAGCATCCCAAAGTTTGATAGGGATCTATTAAAATGGACCCAGTTCTTCGATCTTTTCTCATGCATGGTGCATGAGACCAACATGCCTACGGTGAAAAAGATGTGGTATCTTAAATCCACCGTTACCGGCGAGGCAGAAAGATTGATTCGACATATCGATCTAAAGGAAGAAAATTATGAAGCCGCTTGGGAAATACTAGTTGACGCATACAACAATCCCAGAGATGTTTCGAACACGGTACTGAACCGCTTCCTCAATCACCAAACAATTAATGACGATCCCAAGTCATTAAAAGTTGTATATAACAACCATAGAATCCCTTGCCAACCATTGAATCACTAAAGGGATTGGGCATCAATATATCTACATGGGATCCGATATTGATTGCAATTATCAGAAACAAACTGGATGTAATAATAAGGCCTTGTATGAGCAATCATTGGGAAGCTCAAAGAACATTCAGGCGCTGGATACGATGCTTCAGTTCTTGGAGCAAAAAATTCGGGTTCTAGGAACCAGTAAGAAGCCACCAGCATCAAGGAGAGAGCCAAAAGGCACGACATGTGCATCAGCAAACACAGGGAGAACGCGAGCACCCTTATGCACATTCTGAAAAAATGCAAGCCATTGGCTCTACGGATGCGAAGAATTTCGCTCCAAATCTCCATCAGAACGACTAAATTGGGTACAAAAACAGAAAATGTGCGTTAATTGTTTTAGAACAAATTACAAAACAAACGCATGCCCTGGTCGAAACTGCTTCAAGTGTGACAAGAAGCACAACACGATGCTATATTTGGAAACAGCATCAGGCGCAGCTACAGAATCAAGAGGCCCGACGGTTGGTGCAGCAAGTAACAATAGTTACAATCTTCTGGCCACAGCAAAGGTGGCAGTAGAAGCCAACAACGGGCAGGTTGCTAATTTCAGAGCACTGCTAGATTCAGGATCACAGATAAACTTGATCTCTGAACGAAATGTGCTCATGAAATCCCTTCACAATGGTTTTCCGCAAAGAATTGAAGCTTTCGTATTACCACAGATAATAGCTGATCAACCAGCTCAGGCACTCGATTCAGATAGCTTAAACGTACCAAGCAAGATCTCACTGGCAGATCCAAATTTCCATAAGCCAGGAAAAATCGACATGCTAATCGGAGCCGAGCATTACTACTCGCTGCTGCTACCAGATCAACAGCAGCTAAGGACTGGAAACCCGTTGATACAAAACACGAAACTGGGATGGATTGTGGCAGGAAAAGTCAAATCTGCTCACAATTCCTCACCCATTTGTGCCACGGGAGTAAACGAGCTAATGGAAAGATTCTGGACTCTGGACAAACGAGAGACGGAAGACAAACCACGCACTCCAGTGGAAGCACGGTGTGAAGCTCATTTTATAGAAAATCTTCAGAGAGCTTCAGACGGCCGTTTTATTGTAAAGCTCCCATTTTCCGAACACCCTTCAGCCCTGGGGGAGTCGTTGGAAACCGCAACAAAAAGATTCCTAGCGTTGGAGCGGCGAAGCTCAACAAAAACTTGGAAGAGTTATGTGGACTTCATGGAAGAGTATGAAGGACTAGGACATATGAAGATTGTGCCAGCATCAAAAGTTCCCAAAAGGCACTACTTCATTCCACATCATTGTGTACTCAAACCTGAGAGCACCACCAATTTGGTTACTCTAGCCTTAATAGTCCCTGAGATTTGTGAATATCCCCAGATTTGCATCCTTTGCGGGGGCGGAAGGCGGTGTGGCGAAATTTTGAAACAAACTCGTCTCGGTCCGATATATTAGGAGTGTGGATACCAAATTTGGTTGCTCTAGCTTTTATAGTCTCTGAGATCTAGGCGCTAATGTTTTACTCTAAGCAAAGCCGCCTATGCTACGTGTGTGTTAGAGAGAGACAGGGCGAGAAAAAATTAAATTGTTTTCTTGATGCTGGCTATAAAAATAATACGATCCAATTCAGATTCTGCAGTCTAAAAGATATGGTCATTCTCTACGATTCTGCGTTTTTGGTACAACATGTAAGGAACACATTACGATCTTTACCGAATGCATGGATAAGCTATCAGAGACGTCTAGTGCTCGTGTGGAACGTCAAATCGTCTTTAAAGAAAAGCATGAGTATCCTCCAGTAGATCCCAAAGAAAGCGGTCTGATCCAGCAGCCCTCGAAGGATTACAGCAAACTGCTTTCACTATGTCGCCGACTAAAGTCCATAGTAGAGTCCGTTAAACGCAATCTGGAACAACTTTCAGAGGCGGAAGGACGCACATCAAGTGATTTGATAAAATCACTATGGACTCAAGCGCAGGAAGTCCACTTCACAATTCATGAGGAATATGAGTACCCAGTGGAAGGAGGATATGACATGGAATCCTACCTAACACTGGAAAGTAAGGTCCAAAGAGCATTGGCAAAATCAGCCACACCAAACACGGATAACGTGCATCTTCCACGCATCAGCATCCCAAAGTTTGATGGGGATCTATTAAAATGGACCCAGTTCTTCGATCTTTTCTCATGCATGGTGCATGAGACCAACATGCCTACGGTGAAAAAGATGTGGTATCTTAAATCCACCGTTACCGGTGAGGCAGAAAGATTGATTCGACATATCGATCTAAAGGAAGAAAATTATGAAGCCGCTTGGGAAATACTAGTTGACGCATACAACAATCCCAGAGATGTTTCGAACACGGTACTGAACCGCTTCCTCAATCACCAAACAATTAATGACGATCCCAAGTCATTAAAAGAGTTGTATATAACAACCATAGAATCCCTTGCATCACTAAAGTGATTGGGCATCAATATATCTACATGGGATCCGATATTGATTGCCATTATCAGAAACAAACTGGATGTAACAAATAAGGCCTTGTATGAGCAATCATTGGGAAGCTCAAAGAACATTCAGGCGCTGCAAACACAGGGAGAACGCGAGCACCCTTATGCACATTCTGCAAAAAAGCAAGCCATTGGCTCTACGGATGCGAAGAATTTCGCTCCAAATCTCCATCAGAACGACTAAATTGGGTACAAAAACAAAAAATGTGCGTTAATTGTTTTAGAACAAATCACAAAACAAACGCATGCCCTGGTCGAAACTGCTTCAAGTGTGACAAGAAGCACAACACGATGCTATATTTGGAAACAGCATCAGGCGCAGCTACAGAATCAAGAGGCCCGACGGTTGGTGCAGCAAGTAACAATAGTTACAATCTTCTGGCCACAGCAAAGGTGGCAGTAGAAGCCAACAACGGGCAGGTTGCTAATTTCAGAGCACTTCTAGATTCAGGATCACAGATAAACTTGATCTCTGAACGAAATGTGCTCATGAAATCCCTTCACAATGGTTTTACGCAAAGAATTGAAGCTTTCGTATTACCACAGATAATAGCTGATCAACCAGCTCAGGCACTCGATTCAGATAGCTTAAACGTACCAAGCAAGATCTCACTGGCAGATCCAAATTTCCATAAGCCAGGCAAAATCGACATGCTAATCGGAGCCGAGCATTACTACTCGCTGCTGCTACCAGATCAACAGCAGCTAAGGACAGGAAACCCGTTGCTACAAAACACGAAACTGGGATGGATTGTGGCAGGAAAAGTCAAATCTGCTCACAATTCCTCACCCATGCCACAGGAGTAAACGAGCTAATGGAAAGATTCTGGACTCTGGACAATCTAGAGACGGAAGACAAACCACGCACTCCAGTGGAAGCACGGTGTGAAGCTCAATTTATAGAAAAATTTGGTTACTCTAGCCTTAATAGTCCCTGAGATTTGTGAATATCCCCAGATTTGCATCCTTTGCGGGGGCGGAAGGCGATGTGGCGAAATTTTGAAACAAACTCGTCTCGGTCCGATATATTAGGAGTGTGGATACCAAATTTGGTTGCTCTAGCTTTTATAGTCACTGAGATCTAGGCGCTAATGTTTTACTCTAAGCAAAGCCGCCTATGCTACGTGTGTGTTAGAGAGAGACAGGGCGAGAAAAAATTAAATTGTTTTCTTGATGCTGGCTATAATAATAATACGATCCAATTCAGATTCTGCAGTCTAAAAGATATGGTCATTCTCTACGATTCTGCGTATCTTTAAAATTGTGGATGCCACAGATTTTCGCCCTTTGTGGGGGCGGAAGTGGGCGGGGCGAAGTTCTGAAATATTTTTGTAGCAGTGACATATTACAGAAGTCTGGATCCAAAACATCGTTGCTCTAGCTCTTATAGTCTTTGAGCACTAGGCGCTGAAGGGGACGGACAGACGGACAGACGGACGGACGGACAGACAGACAGGGCTCAATCGACTCGGCTATTGATGCTGATCAAGAATATATATACTTTATGGGGTCGGAAACGATTCCTTCTGGACGTTACACACATCCACTTTCACCATAAATCTAATATACCCCAATACTCATTTTGAGTGTAGGGTATAAAAAGTCGGCAGGCCGAACTGACGAATCATGGCCATAACCTTCTTCTTTTCATCCTCCCAGTGAGCCGGAGACGATCGAATATCGCGAAGAACCCTATATCCCTCATCGTGGTTAATAAGCCCCCCTATGAAATTCTCATAAAGAGCGTTAGCTGCCGTTACTGCACTGGAAGTGCTCCGCTTACGTAAGCAGATTGAAATGTTATTTCGAATCTTAATGAGTTCTAACTTCTTATAATTGAAGAATAGTTTGTCAGTTCTACAACCTCTCCTATCTACATTTCGAAGCTCTGATCTAACAATGGTTGTAAAACTTTGCGAAGATTGTGTTTTGACGCCTGCATAAATAGTGGGAAAGGATAACTCTTCCGAGTCAATGTCTAGAATCATGTCGAGAGGTCGTTGGCCTTGACCTGGTACGATTTTAATAATCTTATCATCAAATGGTATGTTGTTTTCAAGCAGAGTTTCCTGACCTCCAGGGTTGAGCTCTTCGGCTTCTACTTCCTCGTCGGGATGGGCTGGATCCGTATCTACATTCCTATCTCTATTCTGCATACTTTCTAAAAAGGCTGCGTCTGCTTGAGATGCTACGAAAGGAACAATATCGGATGTGAAACCAGAGATCCATTGCTCGTTAACTACAACATTATGCTTTTTATACAAATCTGTGGTAACTAAATAACGAAGTGCTTCAAAAATTTTGGAAGGTCTAATGGTTTCAGCCATGAAAGCATGAAGATACTCTTTTCTGCGTTTGAGGTGGAGCTGAATTACCTGGGCTTCATGGAAAGCTCGTGGAAGCTTCTTCACGATATCGCTTACCGAAATAGGGACGTTTACAACTGCCCCTTTAATGGCATTTTGACCTCGCCCCCCAGGCAATATAGGCTTTATTATCATAAATGGAAGTCGAGGAGAAATCAGTCGTTCCTCTAATGGAGTAAGCCCCTTTAAGCAGTCGGGCAGCATGGGGAAATCTAATTCATTGAAGAAAAGCTTAGGCTTTATACTCTTCTTAATGTTGCTATGACATGTTCTGCAGAATTTTAATGTTGGGCAATCAGAAGGGAATTCTAAAAGGCTTTCAAGAGCGAAAATTTCACTTTCTAAAAGGACGCGAGGAATCTTACAAATTTGTTTGGGGAACCACAGGCCTTTGCAAGAAAGGCAACCCTGATCAGGACCCAGCTTTACATTCCTGTTATAAACTACTTTCAGAGCTTCTAGGCCACTAAGCCTGATTCTGGGTTCTATCTGAGCCCTATCTTCCTGGGAGATATTTGCTCGTTCCTGCTGCATTCGGGAGGCGTTTCTAAAATTTTGCTCAACTCTATTGCTGCTATCGCTCCTATATTGGCTAACTCTCTGACTAGCAGTTCTGGCAGCGTCAATTTCTAACTGTCGTGCTGCGGCACGAGCAGCTTGGCGTGCCAGAGTGTCTCGCGCTCGCGAGATACGCCTACGATCTACTAAGCTCCGTTCTTGGACCCTGCGAACTCTATCCTGCTCTCTTTCTAACATGCGTCTCCTTTCGTTATTTAAACGTACGCGTTGTCTCCTCTCTGTATTCCGTTCTTGCTCTCTTGTCCTATAGTCCGAGTCCTGTCTTCGTCTGGACCGACGCACAGTATCGACCACTTGCTCCTCATGTCTAATCTGTGCGTCTGTTCGCATAACTATATGTTCTCCTGTATTCTGTTCTTGCTCTCGTGCCCTATATTCCGAGTCCTGTCTTCGGGAGTGACATATCCATAATTCCCCACATCCATACACATTATGTTTATGTACAATTCATCCACCCCATCCACACAAGTAACAGGACCCCACTCAAGAATCAATAACTGTTTCTTCCCATACTCCAAGCTAGGGCCCCCCATAATATAAACAATGGACCACATTGTTTCAGCAACATTAGAATCACGCCACTCTCGAGAAATCGATTCTTAGAATCACGCCACTCATGAGGACCAATCAAAGCTAGACATAAAACCAAGGAGTATCACATTCCTAGCTCCGTCATGTAATGCAACACCGATCGCCAGCAGTGGATGCCTTTCATCAAAGCCGACGCATCCCCAAATATCGATCCAGGCACGTACGCCACCGACACGAAGATGCAGCCGAGGAAAGCAACGCCCGAAGCCAGAGTCGGGAGTTCCAAGAGAAGGGCTCATGGAAACTAGCCAGCAGCAGAGAGATCAGTTCCGTTTGAGACAAGCAGACCGAAAGTCAAGTCGGGGAATTCATTTAAATCTTGTGACATAAAGATATTTAAGTTTGTAAAATAAAAGTATTTTTTTAAAAACTTAAAATCGAGTTGCGGATATTTAACTATATATATATATATATATATTATAAAACTATAATTATATATATATAATATATAATTAATGTAAATTAACTTGTAACTTCCCAAAGCGTCAGCAATCGGTGGCAGCGACGTCCCCTGGCGACGTCCGTCCTCAGCCGCTATGCAGGCAGCAACGTCCGGCCTCAGCCTCCAGTGACGCCAGCAGAGGCACCGAAAAGCGCGCGAAGCAACGACGAAAGTTAGCAACTGTTATTAGTTTCTAACTAACGATCGGCGCAGAAAAACTAAGGCCATATACCTTAATAAGCAAGCACTACTTTTATTTAATAAGTTAAAAGCTAAACTAGTTTGAATGGGTTTAATTCGAAATCGGTAATCGGTAAAAAGTCTCTATCGCTCTGCCTGGCTCGATATCAACTGGTCCCAACGAAACACAGCCTATTGAGATTTCGCGGACTTTTTACGAGTGAGTCACTCAAGAAAGAGAGAACGAAGTCAAAGCATGCTGGAAGAGACTTACAAGGTGAATGCACGAATAAGGTGGCGCCGAAAGATAGCAAGTGATGACGTCATCTTGTTAATAAAGACACTTGCATCCATATGTAAATGTGTATGGATGTGAACAGACAGTTTAGAGAATACTTTTCTGAGTGGGGCAGAGAAGCATGGACAATTCAATTCATGTTTTCCAAATAGACATAGAAGGTGAATTCACCAATAAGGTGCCGTATGATAATCGCTGAAAGAGAGCAGCTGTGGTGATGACGTCACCTTGTTAGACATTTTCAGCTTTTGTATGTATGGACATTTGCTCTATTGAGAGAACACTTGTCTGTGTAGGACAGAGAACTGAGAGAATAACTTAAATAACGCAAAAAAATGGAACGGCTTTTTTCTCATTTCTTCCATACGCATATGAAGCGCCATTTGGCTAATAATAATTGTTATTAGGATAGTATTTTATGAAGTCTAGTGTAAGTTAGGCTAGGGCAAAGCGGGAGCACAATAAAAGCTCGCTCTCTCGCTCTTGGCGAATTCGCCCCGCTTTGCCACCGTAGGTAAGATAGGCGCAGAAGAAATTGTTTGAATACATGAAGAGAAGTCGAGAAAAATCTACGAAACCGAACGCACACATTGCTTTTTTTCGTCATATTAAAAATAAACGAGGGGGAACGTTGTGAGTTGCTGCGGACACCGCAACTCTACAGTTATACCCGATACTAAGTCAGTATGGCTCTCCTCCGGCAGCGCCGCTAATATTAAACGACACGACAAAGAGTGCGTGCGAGAGAGACAGAAAATCAGTCTGTGCGTGACGTCGGGAGCTGCGTAGCCAATGCAAATTGATTTGTTCCTTTTGGCTACAAAAATTATCTGATCTGATCCAGATTCAGCAATCTGATAGATATGGTCATTATCTATGATTCTGCGTTTTTAGTTTTCTCAAATCTGCAATATTGTGGATGCAACAGATTTTCGTCCTTTGTGGGGGCGGATGGGGGTGGGGCGAAATTCTGAGATATACGTTTTATAGTGACATCTTAAAGGAGTGTGTGTACCAAATTTGGTTACTCTAGCCTTAATAGTCTCTGAGATTTGTGGTTGCCTCAGATTTTCGTCCTTTGCGGGGGCGGAAGGGGGTGTGGCGAAATTTGGACAGGAAACGGTCAAGGTCCGATATCACAGGAGTGTGGATACCAAATTTGGTTGCTCTGGCTTTTATAGGTTCTGAGATCCTTGAACTCATATTTTGCAAATTGCAAAACCGACCATGAAACCTGTGTGTTAGAGTGAGACAGAGCGAGAAAGAGTGATATTGTTTTCGTGATTCTGGCTGTAATAATTATACGATCTGGTTCAGATTTTGCACTCTAGAAGATATAGTCATCTTCTACGATTCTGCGTTTTTAGTTTTCTCGTATCGTCGAAATTGTGGATGCCACAGATTTTCGCCCTTTGTGGGGGCGGAAGTGGGCGGGGCAAAGTTTTGAAATATTTTTGTAGCAGTGACATATCACAGAAGTCTGGATCCAAAACATCGTTGCTCTAGCTCTTATAGTCTTTGAGCATTAGGCGCTGAAGGGGACGGACAGACGGACAGACGGACAGACGGACGGACGGACAGACAGACAGGGCTCAATCGACTCGGCTATTGATGCTGATCAAGAATATATATACTTTATAGGGTCGGAAACGATTCCTTCTGGACGTTACACACATCCACTTTTACCACAAATCTAATATACCCCAATACTCATTTTGAGTATCGGGTATAAAAATTGCAGTCACCCAAGTTGTTTCGGTATCTTTATTTAGAGAAACTATTCTAAAATTACATGGCGCCCCAGGGGGGGACTTTCAATTTAAACGTATTAATTCAAGTGGAAGGCAAAAGTGACAGTGACACAGTGGAGAAAAGATCAATAGCCAAAATCTATTATACCTACATTGTACATGCATATGTGCTGCAGCCAATTGCCAAATTGACCGCGACGTGTGTGCAAATAATTCAACAAACAAAACTAAAAATCACCGCGTCGGTCGTGCAATACCCTGTCTGCAGCTACATATATACAAGAGGAGAGTACAGCACCTGGAATTTCCAATCTTATCAAGAGGTATTTGTGCAAAAAATTGAAAGCTCGAGTGAAGACGAAAAGATTAAAAAACTCGCAATTATTGTCTTGTGCTGAAACTAGAGCTAGATTGCATGCTGTAGTTAGAGTTGAGCATATATATTAATACATATATACATACATATGTACATCTAACCCTCTTGGACGCAATAACTACACATATAACTCATTTTAACTGCAATCGCTGTCGCCCCTTTCTCGTTTTCGTTGTGTCAAATATATGTATAGTTGGGTCGTTGGCCAAGCACGCATACCAATACGCAGCTGCAGCGGTGAATTTTTTCGTCTCGCTTTCGCTCTTCACCGTTGCTTATCGTTGTTCTTTTGTTTGGCGCGCTTGATCCAAACCAAACACCAAGTGACGCGCTACCCTATTTTCGTCGGGTATATTCGTTTGGTGTCAGTAGGATCCAACTATCAATTAAGACAAAGTCGTGCCTCGCAAATCAATTTAGCGTCGTTGTCTGTGCATACGTATACACAACATCCATTCTTCAGAACTGCAGCTGTGAAATTTTTCGTTTTCGCTTGTCTCCAGTGCAGTTCGTTGCTATTCTTGTGTGGTTTTCGTGTACGCGCCAGCCAAGCGACGCCCTACCCTAAATTTTTCGGGTATATTGGTTTTTCACCTCGTTTGGGTACAATTACCCATTATTTCATTGAGTGCCTCGGCATTAAATACGATTATTAGAAACGATCTTTCGCCTTCAGTTGCTTGTATTGAGAATCAATATGACCTCAAAAGCCAACAATATCGTCCTTGAAGAGCTGAAGAAAAAGCGCAGTTGCCGTGTCAAAGGCATTCGTTTATTAGCGGACCGTTTAGAAGCGGGGGATATTCCGCTTGTATTGACGGAGCTCGAGTGCAGACTCGAAACGCTGATGCGTAGCATTGACACGGCACGCGAACTTCAAGAGAAGATTGAAGATATAGACATTGACGATGAATTTGGAGTCGAGTTGGAAGAACTCTCAATTGTCACAAAGGCAAAATTAATGTCTCTCATTTGCGCATTAAAGACAGCTGATGAGGCAATACCGGCAGTACCAGCTTATGGTGGCCCAACTCGTGCTCGCCTTCCGAAGTTAGCTCTGCCGCAGTTCAGCGGCAACTTTTCGGACTTTAAAAACTTCATAGGTTTATTTGAGACTCTAGTTCACAATGACCAAAGCATTCCAATTATCGAAAAGTTCAACCAGTTGCTTTCGTGTCTCTCCGGTGAAGCGTTGGGAACAGTTAGGGCTTTCCAAGTAACCGAGACCAACTACGAGAAAGCAATGGCTGGCTTAAAACGGGTCTACGATAATGATTGTCTGATCTTTAAAAATCACATTGATGCCCTATTTAGTCTTCCCAAAATGACCCAGCAATCAGCATCGTCCTTAAGGAACCTTATCGATACCGCCTCAGCCATATATGGTTCGTTGTTGTCGATAGGCGATGATAAAAAGATCTCGAATGCAATGATTATTCATCTCGTCTTGAGCAGAGTCGATCCGGTGACCAAAGAGAAATGGGAAGAACAGCTCGATTATGACAAACTGCCACTTTGGACGGAGTGTGAAAAGTTGCTTAATCGCAGACATCAGCATCTTTCGGCCGAAAATTCGGACAAACCAAAGCAGGAGCAGAAAGCTGTGCCAAGCAAGCCGCATAATCGGAGCTCATTCGCGTGTTCCACCGCGAATACCAAAAACCAACAATGCAGCTACTGCAATGCGAAAGGCCATTTGTTGACAGATTGCAGTCCATTTGGTCGGCTGGGAGTAATGCAAAGGTTCGAATTCGCAAAAACTGCCTCCTTGTGCATCAATTGTCTGCAGCCAGGCCACTCTGTAGTACGATGCAAAGCTAAGAAGTGTCGAGTGTGTGGCTGCTCACACCATACCTTATTGCATAGATACACAGTGGCGAATAAAAGTCTAGCGTTACCATCACCCCCAGAGAATTCTTCTCCTCCTCCCAATCAGAATCAACCTTCCACTTCGCATGCTCTCCATGCGACAGCTATGGATAGAGTTATTCTGGCTACGTCGATCGTAAGCGTCCGAACAAATAATGGTGAACATGTTTTGGCCCGAGCTCTGCTTGACTCGGGGTCTCAAACCAATTTTATAACTGAGGACTTAGCACAGCGCTTACAGATCCGTAGGGAGGAGTCGTGTATCAACTTGCTTGGTATTGGTGAATCCAATTCACAAGTCAAGAAAAAGATGCACACGGTGGTGAAGTCGCGAATTACTGGTAGTGAGTTTTCGGTTGATTTCTGGATTTTAAGGTCCATTTCGGGGTATCACCCTGATCAAACACTTAACGTGAGTGACTGGAAAATCCCGAAGAACTTACCACTTGCAGACCCATATTTCTTCAAGCCACAGAAGATAGATATGTTCATAGGTGCAGAAACATTTTTCGAACTTTTATCTGTTGGTCAGATTCGACAAGGTCCTGACTATCCAACTCTGCAGAAAACGCTTCTCGGCTGGATTGTGTCGGGCAGATACACTCCAAAGGTGACTGCCACCCAAGAAGCTGGGAATTGTTTGAGTTGTCGAGAAGAGTCAGTGATCCACATCGACAATACATTACAAAAGTTTTGGTCACTGGAAGAATTACCGTCTTCTAAAAAGTCTATATCTCCTGAACACAAGTTATGTGAAAAGCATTATAGAAGGACTACTCAGGTCGTGCCTTCAGGTCGGTTTGAAGTAAGACTTGCCGTTCAAATCAGATCCCAGTATCTTAGGCAACTCCTTTGAAGTGGCTAAACGGCGGTTTTTATCGCTTGAAAAAAGATTGTCTCGTGACCCCGAGTTGCAGAAAATGTACTTGGAGTTCATGGAAGAGTACCTCTCCTTGGGTCACATGTCTACCACAGACAACACAATCCCCAAAACTCCACATTATTTCATTCCACATCAGTGTGTGTTAAGGCACCAAAGCACGTCGACCAAGCTCCGCGTTGTTTTCGATGCGTCTTGTAAAACGTCCTCTCAGGTGGCATTGAACGACATATTGATGGTCGGTCCTACGATACAGGATGAGCTGTATTCGACATTGCTCCGATTCAGACTACACAGGTACGCCTTGACAGCCGATGTCAAGAAGATGTGTCGCCAAGTCTGGGTCGCTGATGCGGATAGACAATTCCAGCTCATAGTGTGGAGAAGAGACCCTTCTGAGTCCTTGAGAATATACCAGCTCAACACCGTAACATATGGGACTGGACCAGCCCCATTTTTGGCTATTCGGTGTTTGAAGAGGTTGAGTGAGTCTGCAAAACTCTCATTCCCTAAAGCTGCTGAAGTTATTGACTCCGACTTCTATGTCGATGACATGTTGACTGGTGCTGGTTGCGTAGAGGAGTTAAAGACAATTAAGTCTGATGTGGCTCAGGTTCTTCAAACCGCTGGGTTTGAATTGACTAAATGGTTTTCTAACTCACCTGAGGTCACCGCATCCGAGAGCACAGTTAAACCGATAACGATCTCGGACTCAGAGTCAACTAAGGCGTTAGGAATATCGTGGCTGCCACACGAAGACGTCTTTAAGTTCCAAATTGACACGTCAGTTATGGGTCTCCGAGCGACAAAACGGAACATCTTATCGGTGACATCAAAGCTGTTTGACCCCCTTGGCTTGTTAAGTCCTTTAGTAATTAAGGGAAAGATCCTACTGCAGGAGCTTCGGCTCAACAAGCTAGATTGGGATGAGTCAATTCCAATGAACTTGGAAACAGCATGGAACTTATTAAAAGAATCCTTGGGTCAGTTTGAGAAGATTACCATACCTCGATTTGTGCATACTGATACCATGTCACCGATTCAAGTACATGCCTTTGCCGACGCATCCATGAGAGCTTATGGAGCCTGCGTCTATATCCATAGAAAGACTACAGAAGGTTTCAAGGTCTCCTTGTTGACTGCAAAGTCGAAAGTAGCGCCACTCAAGACGAAAACGCTCCCAAGGCTTGAGTTATGTACCGCTCACCTTCTAGCAGACCTTTGTCACCGAATCAAGGTTCCAATTGATAAAATGATATTCTGGTCAGATTCAGAAGTTACTCTTCATTGGATCAGATCCCACCCTTCGTCGTTGTCAATATTCGTTGCGAACCGAGTAGCGGATATTCAAGAGTGGTCAAGTGACTGCTAAGAGTGTTCGTTTTCGTGTTTCGCTTCATCGGAAAATGCAAAGACAAAAGTCTCAACTTTGGAAAAATTCCGCCATCCGTAGAATACGACGAGGCGTTTCTAAAAATAGTCGAAATAACACAGAAAAATGAGTCTCAAGAAGATATTGAAAGGGTTCGTAAAGGCACCAAGTTAGGCCCCAGTCTTCAGCGCTTGAATCCCTTCATCCATGAAGAGGCTGGGACATGGTGCTCTTTTTCGTTGTTGCGAGTTGGGGGGCGACTAGTTAACGCTCCTATGTCATATAATGCCAAGTTTCCCTTTTTATTGACAAAACGCTCGCAGTTTGTGCAGACATACGTTCGCTATCTGCATCAAACGAATTTTCATGCCGGCCCACGAGCACTCGTGAGTATCCTTAGACAGCGCATTTGGATAGTGAATGCTCAGGCGGTCTGCAGGGCGACAGTTAGGTCGTGTATTCGTTGCTTTAAATGCAAGCCGCTACTCCAGACCCAAATGATGGGCAACTTACCTGCAGACCGGCTCCGTGCTCTCCGCCCATTTTCAGTAGGTGGCGTTGATTTTTGTGGCCCAGTCTATACGACTCTGAAAATTCGTGGAAGGCCCCCTTATAAGTCCTACATAGCGTTATTTGTCTGTTTTGCGTCCAAGGCGGTTAATTTAGAAATTGTCTCCGATTTGACGACTAATTCCTTCTTGTTGGCATTCCAAAGGTTCGTCGGTCGTCGAGGATGTCCGCAACGCGTGAACTGCGACAACGCGACAAATTTCGTCGGAGCAAGTCGCCACTTCAGCGAACTGCGGAGGAAGATAGAGGCGGAAGCGGACGCGATACGCGAATTTGCGTCAAGAAGCGGGTACAAGTTTGCTTTCATACCGCCTCGAGCACCGCACAAGGCCGGTGTGAAGTCTGCCAAGGGCCTACTCCTACGGGCAGTCGGAAGCGCTCTCCTCACCGCAGAGGAGCTGGAGATCGTGCTGTTCGTGATCGAGGCGGTACTCAACTCGCGCCCGCTAGCACCCCTAAGCCCAGACCCAAGCGACGGAGACGCGCTGACTCCCGGGCACCTGCTGACAGGCGGACCGCTCATCGCACCCTCAACACGCAGGACCCCGGACCAGGAGGGTCTGAACTGCTTAAAGCGATGGCGGCTTGTCTCGTCAGCCAGGCAAATGTTCTGGCAGCGATGGTCCCGGGAGTATGTGCTGGGATTGAAAATAAGATGCAAGTGGCACCAAACATAAAGGAAGGCGACCTCGTAATCGTCGCCGAGGACAACATGCACCCTCAACAGTGGCTCCTCGGAAGGGTGGTCGGAATAACCGCCGGGCAGGACGGAAGGGTCAGAGTGGTCGACCTAAGGACGAGCAGCGGAGCCACGTTCAGGAGGCCAATCCACAAGTTGGCGCTTCTGCCACTGGTTTAAAGCCTTCCAGGCCTTCAACGGGGCCGGTGTAGCTGGTTGATCAGCTATTATCTGTGGGAATACGAAAGCTTCAATTCTTTGCGTAAAACCATTGTGAAGGGATTTCATGAGCACATTTACTCGTGCTCTGCTGGTCTTTGATTGACCTCCAATTCCTTCGATCCGTAGTGTTGTGTCTTTTAGTTTGAGTGACAACATTGATGCCATTCGTTCAGAGATCAAGTTTATCTGTAATCCTGAATCTAACAGTGCTCTGAAATTAGCAACCTGCCCGTTGTTGGCTTCTACTGCCACCTTTGCTGTGGCCAGAAGATTGTAACTATTGTTACTTGCTGCACCAACCGTCGGGCCTCTTTATTCTGTAGCTGCGCCTGATGCTGTTTCCAAATGTAGCATCGTGTTGTGCTTCTTGTCACACTTGAAGCAGTTTCGACCAGGGCATGCGTTTGTTTTGTGATTTGTTCTAAAACAATTAACGCACATTTTTTGTTTTTATACCCAATTTAGTCGTTCTGATGGAGATTTGGAGCGAAATTCTTTGCATCCGTAGAGCCAATGGCTTGCTTTTTTGCAGAATGTGCATAAGGGTGCTCGCGTTCTCCCTGTGTTTGCTGATGCACATGTCGTGCCTTTTGGCTCTCTCCTTGATGCTGGTGGCTTCTTACTGGTTCCTAGAACCCGAATTTTTTGCTCCAAGAACTGAAGCATCGTATCCAGCGCCTAAATGTTCTTTGAGCTTCCCAATGATTGCTCATACAAGGCCTTATTTGTTACATCCAGTTTGTTTCTGATAATTGCAATCAATATCGGATCCCATGTAGATATATTGATGCCCAATCCCTTTAGTGATGCAAGGGATTCTATGGTTGTTATATACAACTCTTTTAATGACTTGGGATCGTCATTAATTGTTTGGTGATTGAGGAAGCGGTTCAGTACCGTGTTCGAAACATCTCTGGGATTGTTGTATGCGTCAACTAGTATTTCCCAAGCGGCTTCATAATTTTCTTCCTTTAGATCGATATGTCGAATCAATCTTTCTGCCTCGCCGGTAACGGTGGTTTTAACCGTAGGCATGTTGGTCTCATGCACCATGCATGAGAAAAGATCGAAGAACTGGGTCCATTTTAATAGATCCCTATCAAACTTTGGGATGCTGATGCGTGGAAGATGCACGTTATCCGTGTTTGGTGTGGCTGATTTTGCCAATGCTCTTTGGACCTTACTTTCCAGTGTTAGGTAGGATTCCATGTCATATCCTTCCACTGGGTCCTCATATTCCTCATGAATTGTGAAGTGGACTTCCTGCGCTTGAGTCCATAGTGATTTTATCAAATCACTTGATGTGCGTCCTTCCGCCTCTGAAAGTTGTTCCAGATTGCGTTTAACGGACTCTACTATGGACTTTTGTCGGCGAATAGTGAAAGCAGTTTGCTGTAATCCTTCGAGGGCTGCTGGATCAGACCGCTTTCTTTGGGATCTACTGGAGGATACTCATGCTTTTCTTTAAAGACAATTTGACGTTCCCCACGAGCACTAGACGTCTGTGATAGCTTATCCATGCATTCGGTTAAGATCGTAATGTGTTGCTTACATGTTGTACGTAAGTCTTCACGGAATTTTACGTATTCATCCGTTTTGTCTGTATCGCGAAGTTTGGAGTCGTTTTTGTTGAAGCGATTCCACGCATTTTCGAGTGCTGATATTTTGGCTTGAAAATAAGAAGCCGTTTGCTTTCGTTCTTGGGAATCTTTTTTAAAGTTCCGAATGCGCCTCGATATTTCCTCACCAATCTCTTGCTGCACATCCATTGCCATTGTAGCGGCAGCTTCTGCCTCCATATGTGTATCCATTCTATCTGTTTGTACTTATTACTTTTTGACCCGTTGGGAGTGTTTTATTTTCTTTGAAGCTGGATACGCTCCGAATCGCAACCGTTGTTGGTCAGAAAGGTAATAGTACAGGTGATGTGTTGGATGGAGGGATTTGTGCTGTTTCCAATTTATGGAACGCACGTAACAACAAAAATTGATTACCTTGGTGGTAATCGAATTCTATAGCTGTTTTTCTGTTGGCTGATAACCTGAATATGTCAGATTTGCCAAAGTAATACTTATTGGTAGGAGATGCTACCCTAAGTGTATGGCCTGATGCCAAATTTTTATTGAAGATCGTGACTGCCACACGAAGACGTCTTTAAGTTCCAAATTGACACGTCAGTTATGGGTCTCCGAGCGACAGAACGGAACATATTATCGGTGACATCAAAGCTGTTTGACCCCCTTGGCTTGTTAAGTCCTTTAGTAATTAAGGGAAAGATCCTACTGCAGGAGCTTTGGTTTAACAAGCTAGATTGGGATGAGTCAATTCCAATGAACTTGGAAACAGCATGGAACTTATTAAAAGAATCCTTGGGTCAGTTTGAGAAGATTACCATACCTCGATTTGTGCATACTGACCCCATGTCACCGATTCAAGTACATGCCTTTGCCGACGCATCCATGAGAGCTTATGGAGCCTGCGTCTATATCCGTAGAAAGACTGCAAAAGGTTTCAAGGTCTCCTTGTTGACTGCAAAGTCGAAAGTAGCGCCACTCAAGACGAAAACGCTCCCAACGCTTAAGTTATGTGCCGCTCACCTTCTAGCAGACCTTTGTCACCGAATCAAATCACTGCTCAAGGTTCCAATTGAGAAAATGATATTCTGGTCAGATTCAGAAGTTACTCTTCATTGGATCAGATCCCACCCTTCGTCGTTGTCAACATTCGTTGCGAACCGAGTAGCGGAGATTCAAGAGTGGTCAAGTGAAGCTACGTGGCGGCATGTGCCAACAAAACAGAACCCAGCAGACATAGTTTCGAGAGGTTGTGACGTAGAGGAAATCGTGCAGTCGATCTGGTTTGGTGGACCAGAGTTCTTAAAGTTGGAAGAAGGGAGCTGGCCCAGAAATCCACACTTCGAGCTTTCCGAAGAACAGCTACAGATGGAAAGTCGGAAGAAATCGGTAGGACTGACCGTCGCGGCCAAGCCAAATTATTTAGTGGATGTAATCGAGGGATACTCGTCACACCTCAAACTGCTAAGAGTGTTCGTTTTCGTGTTCCGCTTCATCCGAAAATGCAAAGACAAAAGTCTCAACTTTGGAAAAATTCCGCCATCCGTAGAATACGACGAGGCGTTTCTAAAAATAGTCGAAATAACACAGAAAAATGAGTCTCAAGAAGATATTGAAAGGGTTCGTAAAGGCACCAAGTTAGGCCCCAGTCTTCAGCGCTTGAATCCCTTCATCCATGAAGAGGCTGGGACATGGTGCTCTTTTTCGTTGTTGCGAGTTGGGGGGCGACTAGTTAACGCTCCTATGTCATATAATGCCAAGTTTCCCTTTTTATTGGCAAAACGCTCGCAGTTTGTGCAGACATACGTTCGCTATCTGCATCAAACGAATTTTCATGCCGGCCCACGAGCACTCGTGAGTATCCTTAGACAGCGCATTTGGATAGTGAATGCTCAGGCGGTCTGCAGGGCGACAGTTAGGTCGTGTATTCGTTGCTTTAAATGCAAGCCGCTACTCCAGACCCAAATGATGGGCAACTTACCTGCAGACCGGCTCCGTGCTCTCCGCCCATTTTTAGTAGGTGGCGTTGATTTTTGTGGCCCAGTCTATACGACTCTGAAAATTCGTGGAAGGCCCCCTTATAAGTCCTACATAGCGTTATTTGTCTGTTTTGCGTCCAAGGCGGTTAATTTAGAAATTGTCTCCGATTTGACGACTAATTCCTTCTTGTTGGCATTCCAAAGGTTCGTCGGTCGTCGAGGATGTCCGCAACGCGTGAACTGCGACAACGCGACAAATTTCGTCGGAGCAAGTCGCCACTTCAGCGAACTGCGGAGGAAGATAGAGGCGGAAGCGGACGCGATACGCGAATTTGCGTCAAGAAGCGGGTGCGAGTTTGCTTTCATACCGCCTCGAGCACCGCACGGCCTAGTCGGATGCGCTCTCCTCACCCCAGAGAAGCTGGAGATCGTGCTGTTCGTGATCGAGGCGGTACTCAACTCGCGCCCGCTAGCACCCCTAAGCCCAGACCCAAGCGACGGAGACGCGCTGACTCCCGGGCACCTGCTGACAGGCGGGCCGCTCATCGCACCCTCAACACCCAGGACCCCGGACCAGGAGGGTCTGAGCTGTTTAAAGCGATGGCGGCTTGTCTCGTCAGCCAGGCAAATGTTCTGGCAGCGATGGTCCCGGGAGTATGTGCTGGGATTGAAAATAAGATGCAAGTGGCACCAGGAGGAACCAAACATAAAGGAAGGCGACCTCGTAATCGTCGCCGAGGACAACATGCACCCTCAACAGTGGCTCCTCGGAAGGGTGGTCGGAACAACCGCCGGGCAGGACGGATGGGTCAGAGTGGTCGACCTAAGGACGAGCAGCGGAGCCACGTTCAGGAGGCCAATCCACAAGTTGGCGCTTCTGCCACTGGTTTGAAGCCTTCCAGGCCTTCAACGGGGCCGGTGTAGCTGGTTGATCAGCTATTATCTGTGGTAATACGAAAGCTTCAATTCTTTGCGTAAAACCATTGTGAAGGGATTTCATGAGCACATTTACTCGTGCTCTGCTGGTCTTTGATTGACCTCCAATTACTTCGATCCGTAGTGTTGTGTCTTTTAGTGTTGAGTGACAACATTGATGCCATTCGTTCAGAGATCAAGTTTATCTGTGATCCTGAATCTAGCAGTGCTCTGAAATTAGCAACCTGCCCGTTGTTGGCTTCTACTGCCACCTTTGCTGTGGCCTGAAGATTGTAACTATTGTTACTTGCTGCACCAACCGTCGGGCCTCTTTATTCTGTAGCTGCGCCTGATGCTGAAGATGCTTCTTGTCACACTTGAAGCAGTTTCGACCAGGGCATGCGTTTGTTTTGTGATTTGTTCTAAAACAATTAACGCACATTTTTTGTTTTTATACCCAATTTAGTCGTTCTGATGGAGATTTGGAGCGAAATTCTTTGCATCCGTAGAGCCAATGGCTTGCTTTTTTGCAGAATGTGCATAAGGGTGCTCGCGTTCTCCCTGTGTTTGCTGATGCACATGTCGTGCCTTTTGGCTCTCTCCTTGATGCTGGTGGCTTCTTACTGGTTCCTAGAACCCGAATTTTTTGCTCCAAGAACTGAAGCATCGTATCCAGCGCCTAAATGTTCTTTGAGCTTCCCAATGATTGCTCATACAAGGCCTTATTTGTTACATCCAGTTTGTTTCTGATAATTGCAATCAATATCGGATCCCATGTAGATATATTGATGCCCAATCCCTTTAGTGATGCAAGGGATTCTATGGTTGTTATATACAACTCTTTTAATGACTTGGGATCGTCATTAATTGTTTGGTGATTGAGGAAGCGGTTCAGTACCGTGTTCGAAACATCTCTGGGATTGTTGTATGCGTCAACTAGTATTTTCCAAGCGGCTTCATAATTTTCTTCCTTTAGATCGATATGTCGAATCAATCTTTCTGCCTCGCCGGTAACGGTGGTTTTAACCGTAGGCATGTTGGTCTCATGCACCATGCATGAGAAAAGATCGAAGAACTGGGTCCATTTTAATAGATCCCTATCAAACTTTGGGATGCTGATGCGTGGAAGATGCACGTTATCCGTGTTTGGTGTGGCTGATTTTGCCAATGCTCTTTGGACCTTACTTTCCAGTGTTAGGTAGGATTCCATGTCATATCCTTCCACTGGGTCCTCATATTCCTCATGAATTGTGAAGTGGACTTCCTGCGCTTGAGTCCATAGTGATTTTATCAAATCACTTGATGTGCGTCCTTCCGCCTCTGAAAGTTGTTCCAGATTGCGTTTAACGGACTCTACTATGGACTTTTGTCGGCGAATAGTGAAAGCAGTTTGCTGTAATCCTTCGAGGGCTGCTGGATCAGAACGCTTTCTTTGGGATCTACTGGAGGATACTCATGCTTTTCTTTAAAGACGATTTGACGTTCCCCACGAGCACTAGACGTCTGTGATAGCTTATCCATGCATTCGGTAAAGATCGTAATGTGTTGCTTACATGTTGTACGTAAGTCTTCACGGAATTCTACGTATTCATCCGTTTTGTCTGTATCGCGAAGTTTGGAGTCGTTTTTGTTGAAGCGATTCCACGCATTTTCGAGTGCTGATATTTTGGCTTGAAAATAAGAAGCCGTTTGCTTTCGTTCTTGGGAAATGTGTATCCATTCTATCTGTTTGCACTTATTACTTTTTGACCCGTTGGGAGTGTTTTATTTGCTTTGAAGCTGGATACGCTCCGAATCGCAACCGTTGTTGGTCAGAAAGGTAATAGTACAGGTGTGTTGGATGGAGGGATTTGTGCTGTTTCCAATTTATGGAACGCACGTAACAACAAAAATTGATTACCTTGGTGGTAATCGAATTCTATAGCTGTTTTTCTGTTGGCTGATAACCTGAATATGTCAGATTTGCCAAAGTGATACCTATTGGTAGGAGATGCTACCCTAAGTGTATGGCCTGATGCCAAATTTTTATTGAAGATCGTGACTGCCACACGAAGACGTCTTTAAGTTCCAAATTGACACGTCAGTTATGGGTCTCCGAGCGACAGAACGGAACATATTATCGGTGACATCAAAGCTGTTTGACCCCCTTGGCTTGTTAAGTCCTTTAGTAATTAAGGGAAAGATCCTACTGCAGGAGCTTTGGTTTAACAAGCTAGATTGGGATGAGTCAATTCCAATGAGCTTGGAAACAGCATGGAACTTATTAAAAGAATCCTTGGGTCAGTTTGAGAAGATTACCATACCTCGATTTGTGCATACTGACCCCATGTCACCGATTCAAGTACATGCCTTTGCCGACGCATCCATGAGAGCTTATGGAGCCTGCGTCTATATCCGTAGAAAGACTGCAAAAGGTTTCAAGGTCTCCTTGTTGACTGCAAAGTCGAAAGTAGCGCCACTCAAGACGAAAACGCTCCCAAGGCTTTAGTTATGTGCCGCTCACCTTCTAGCAGACCTTTGTCACCGAATCAAATCACTGCTCAAGGTTCCAATTGAGAAAATGATATTCTGGTCAGATTCAGAAGTTACTCTTCATTGGATCAGATCCCACCCTTCGTCGTTGTCAACATTCGTTGCGAACCGAGTAGCGGAGATTCAAGAGTGGTCAAGTGAAGCTACGTGGCGGCATGTGCCAACAAAACAGAACCCAGCAGACATAGTTTCGAGAGGTTGTGACGTAGAGGAAATCGTGCAGTCGATCTGGTTTGGTGGACCAGAGTTCTTAAAGTTGGAAGAAGGGAGCTGGCCCAGAAATCCACACTTCGAGCTTTTCGAAGAACAGCTACAGATGGAAAGTCGGAAGAAATCGGTAGGACTGACCGTCGCGGCCAAGCCAAATTATTTAGTGGATGTAATCGAGGGATACTCGTCACACCTCAAACTGCTAAGAGTGTTCGTTTTCGTGTTCCGCTTCATCCGAAAATGCAAAGACAAAAGTCTCAACTTTGGAAAAATTCCGCCATCCGTAGAATACGACGAGGCGTTTCTAAAAATAGTCGAAATAACACAGAAAAATGAGTCTCAAGAAGATATTGAAAGGGTTCGTAAAGGCACCAAGTTAGGCCCCAGTCTTCAGCGCTTGAATCCCTTCATCCATGAAGAGGCTGGGACATGGTGCTCTTTTTCGTTGTTGCGAGTTGGGGGGCAACTAGTTAACGCTCCTATGTAATATTTTTTTTTTTTTTTTTTTTTTTTTTTTTTATTAAGCGTTGAATCCGTACATTGCATATATCGTATCTTAACAACCCAGGTAAATAGTATTAAGGAGACCAAACCTATTGCTTTATGCAAGAGGACTTATAGAGATATAATATAGTATAGTATATAGTAATAATAAAAAAAAGTAATATTATAATATTGGGAGGGAAACTTAGAGTTGGCCAATAGTTTTGGCAAAACCCAATCTCTTCAACCGCCTCAAAGGCCTGGCAGGTACTACTGTATGCCAGATCTGTATGCAGATTCAAATCCCGATGTAGGGTGGAGCCGCGCACGTACCAAGGGCAGTTCGTTATTTGCCGCATGGCGCGATTCTGTAAGACCTGTATCCGTTTATAGTTCGATTTGGTAGCTATACCCCAAATCTGCACACCGTAGAGCCAGATCGGGGCTACACAGTGTACATAAACTGCTCTTTTGGCTCTCACCGCAATTGCTGCATTCTTTGCCCACATTTACGAGCCGTAGCTTTCAAGTGTGGACCAAAAGTAAGACGCTTATCAAGGGTGATACCGAGATACTTTGCTTGCTCTGGTTGGTCCAAAGATACGCCTTCAAGCTTTATGGGTGGGGTGTGGTCTATGAGCGCTTTCAGGGTGAAGCATGGATTGGTGGTCTTCAGTGGGTTGACTTTTAAATTCCATCTTTTGCACCAAGCTGCCAAAGAGTAGAGGTACTCTTGGAGACCATCTGCTGCCTCAAGGCGGCACTTGGAGCTGTAGAGCAGTGCTATATCGTCCGCGGGGCGTCCGGGGGGCCTCCATATGTTGCTCGCTTGGGGAGGGTAGATCTGCAGTATAGATAGAGTAAAGCAGCGGGCCAAGGACGCTGCCCTGTGGAACTCCAGCTCTCATTTGGCAAGGTGTTGAATGTGTGTTCCTGAACCTGACCATAAACTGACGTCCTTCCAAGTATGATCGTAGGACACCGTAGTATGGTGCTGGGAACAGTTTTTTAATTTTGCTCAGTAGGCCGATATGCCAAACTCTATCGAAGGCTTGCTGCATATCAATAAAGACTGCATTGCAGTATTCTAGATCATCATAGGCCTGTAGGATGTGTCCTGCCAATCTGTGGACTTGCTCCACTGTGCCGTGTCCCTCCCGAAAGCCAAACTGGTGATCCGGCAAGATACCGCATTCCTTGATGATGCCACCAAGACGATTGGCAAGAAGCCTTTCCCAGACCTTCGATAAGGAAGACAAGAGACTTATTGGCCGATACGACTCAGGGTCGTCCTCCGGTTTTCCAGGCTTATGGATCATCAGGATTGTTGCTATCTTCCACTGCTTAGGGAAAAACTGCATCCTTAACATGGCGTTAAAAATGAGCACTATGTAGAGTATCGCCCGAGTAGGCAATGCTTTCAGTGTGGAATTGCACACTCTGTCAATGCCAGGAGCCTTCTTCCTCGGTAGGGACTTGATGACTTCAACAATCTCCTCAGCCCTGGCTGGTTTAATGGGTAAGGCCATTTGTAGAGGTGTTTGCAGACTATCTTTTGTTTCTTTGTATTGCGCCTCCGTGGCGAATTGGTAATGGGTGAACCTGTCCTCTAAATGATGTGCAAACGAATTGGCCTGCTCTTCTTCGTTTCTAGCAAGTTCACCGTTGGGACACCGGATGGGAATCTGTCTGAACGCTTGTCTCTTAAGAGACTTAGTGGTCTTCCAAAGCGAATATCCAGCATCCACGGTGTAATCCATGGAAGCAAGCTTTTGTTCAAAGAAGTTGCTTCGAAGTTCTCTCAGGGTGTTTCGAAGTTGCTTGGTAGCCCGGTTCCATAGAGTTCGGTCCCATGGGTCTTGAGATCGGATTGCGCGTCTTCGAAGTCTCCTTTTTTGTGACAAAAGCTCTCTGGCCTCTCTTGTAAGAACTATTCCATAGGCGGCGCTTGTCGGAGGATGCGAGGGCGTTGAGGCAGCAGCAGCCATGTGTATACTCTCTGTGATGTTATCTACAGCCATCTCGATATCTTCCTCAGAGTTTAGCGAGACGTTCAGTTGAATCGACCTCTCCAAATGTTGCCTAAATGCGAGCAGATCAGTGTGCTTGGTGACTAGATGAGGGCTTGGATTTTCTATAATGCCATCTGTTTTAATGCTGATGACTAAGGCCAGATGGTCGGAGTCCAGATCCCAGCTCTGACTTATTGTTGCTCGAGAATCCGGAATACCATGATGTACTGCGAAGTCTATGCAGGACGGCGTGTGATTGAGTACATATGGGTACCTGGTTGGTGATCCAGTTGCAAGGATCTTAGCGCCAGTAGCAGAGATGGCTTCCGCTAGCTCTCGCCTCCTAGGGGAATTGTAAGTGTCTCCCCACAGCCAGTGTCGGGCATTCCAGTCACCACCAACCAAATACCTTTGCCCGCAAGCACGGAGTGCATCGATGTAATGTCTTTCCTCAATCCTGACTCTGGGAGGGCAGTAAATGGCGCTGAACTCCACATCGCCCAGTCCTGTGGCTACTTTTACTGCTGACATTTGCATGCTGACCCTTTGTGGAAAATGACGAAGCGAAGTCTTAACTAAAACCGCAACTCCACCAACGCTATTATTATTCCGCGATGGCTTGAAGGCTGGATAGAAGGCATATCCATGTATTTTAACAGCTGCCCCTCTTTTAATTCTGATCTCCGTCAAAAGAAGAATGTCAACGCTATTCTTGTGCGCGAAGAGCTCAACCTCTTTTGCTTTCCGTGAAATGCCGTTAGCATTCCAGATGAGAACCTTTAGTGGGTTCATTGAGATGCTGAAACGTTGTTCTGGAGCTGAAGATTAGATCCAGCCCATTGCTTAATCGTGTTGGCCAATTCAAAAACCATTTTTTCAAGTTTTTCAAGGCGTTGATTGGCTTGACTATTATGCTGCTGCTGTTCTTGCTGCTGTTGCTGTAGCCACATAAGAAACTGCTGCTGCTGCTGCTGTTGGAGCTGTTGTTGCCATTGTTGAAATTGTGTCTGCTGTTGTTGTAGCAGTGCCTGAACTTCATATGAATTCTGTTGCTGGTTATTCAATCCTTGTGGCTGATGCGCTTGTAGACTATGAAAACGACGCTGAGCAGGTGTAGCAGGTATTGCATTTGAATTACCATTTGCTACGGCAGCATAGGAGGCTCCTGTATTACTTCTAGTGCCTACCAAAGGTTGGTGCTGAGCAATATTTCGCTGGTGCTGCTGTATTGTTGGTCTATTAGCCCCCTTTTTGTGACTAGACTGCAAGGTAGGAAACTGTTGCTGGTCTCCAGGAAGTGTGGTAGAGTAAGCATATGCCACTTGATTATTTAAGGGGACATGACCCGTCCTGTGCGTATTAATTGCCTTCTTTGCGGAGCCCATTGATCGGCGTAGAAACTCCTGATACCATTGGCATCCTTTATAACTGGCCATATGGCTTCCAGAGCAGTGAATGCAGGTTGGCTGTGCATCTAGGGGGCGTTTGCATTGTGAGGTTTGGTGATTTTCACCGCATCTGGCACAGTTGTGATGTCTGCGGAAGTATTTGGCTGTGTGGCCGAAATCCTGGCATCGACGACATTGAGCAATCTCTGTGGATTTTCGCATCCTTTCAATCCTTATTTTTTGGCGGCAAAGGGTCTTGACTTGGTAAATTTCGTTAATTTTTGCACAAGGCTTAATATTAATGAAAAAAATATTAAGTTTTTCGTCCTTGTTAGTCCTTGAGCTTGGATTATGGATGTGAAGGACCTCGAAGCCCAACATTTTAAATCCGGCGGTAATATCATTGTTTAGGGTGCTATGATGTAGGTCTCTTACAACAATTCTATGAGGCTTTTCAGTCTGCAATTGGTATGTGTGGAATTCTATTCCAATGGCATCGAAACGATCCACAATTGCTCTATAGGTATCACTGTCTTTGGGGAGGATTCTGACCGTTTCCCCCTGGTTAGCTTTGACGACGACGTTATTCAAATTTGTAACGTCCTTTATGACATCAAATAAGTCATTTAAGTTGCTAATATTGACAACTATTTGCGGTGGTTTTGGAGGGCCTTTAAGCTGATTACCAGAGCTCGTTGATTCTCCTTGAAGACACTGGTCTGTATTAACTGCTTCATAAAGGTGTTCATCTATTTGGTCATTTCCAGCGTCTGCATCTACATTCATCCGAACTTCCTCATTATTACTATCACTTGGGATGTTCGTGTCAAGAATGGCAAATCTGTTGTTGGTGTTTGCCTGTTGGCTTGTAGTGGGGGGCACGCCCAGGACCCGGCCGCCGCTCCCTCGTTTAGATTTAGGATAGGATGACAAAGTCTGATCGTTTTTTCTTTTGCCCGTTCTCCGTTTTTGAGCATCCAGAAGTCGTTCGGCAGCAGTGCGAAGTGTTTTTGCCTCAGTGTCGTCGGGGCATGTGGATATGGAGTTTTCTTGGCTATCAAAGCTTAGTGCAGGGCAGATACTGCTTATTGTAGCAGTTGCCATGGTGTAGGTGGTGTTGTTGGTGGCACTAGTGAATGTTACTGTTGTTGTGGTTTCTGTGCATGTAGAGCGTTCAGCCTCTGAACGGTACTCAGAAAGTACCTCAGAAGGTAATTTGCCTGATATTAGAAGCATTCTCTCATGATCAGACCGCTTATTTCTAAGCCGAGAGTCAGATGAACTATTCGCATTCATTATACCGTAGCTGATAAGCGAAGTTTTTATTGCCCCTCTTGTGCGGCTGTGCGCAGACTGAGGGGAATGTCTTGCCCGAAGGGCAGTGAATACAGTTGTAAAAACGTTCACAAATGTGTTTTTTGTTTTTGTCCAATTGCCGACACCGCACGAAGCAGCACCCGAATTTATGATGTATGCTATTTTTAGCACACAAGAGAATGCTCCGTTAAAGCAGAATAAAGAAAACAACTTTGCACAAGCGCGACACAACCGATCTCTATGAAAGTTGATTCGAGACTCTCCTATGTCATATAATGCCAAGTTTCCCTTTTTATTGACAAAACGCTCGCAGTTTGTGCAGACATACGTTCGCTATCTGCATCAAACGAATTTTCATGCCGGCCCACGAGCACTCGTGAGTATCCTTAGACAGCGCATTTGGATAGTGAATGCTCAGGCGGTCTGCAGGGCGACAGTTAGGTCGTGTATTCGTTGCTTTAAATGCAAGCCGCTACTCCAGACCCAAATGATGGGCAACTTACCTGCAGACCGGCTCCGTGCTCTCCGCCCATTTTCAGTAGGTGGCGTTGATTTTTGTGGCCCAGTCTATACGACTCTGAAAATTCGTGGAAGGCCCCCTTATAAGTCCTACATAGCGTTATTTGTCTGTTTTGCGTCCAAGGCGGTTAATTTAGAAATTGTCTCCGATTTGACGACTAATTCCTTCTTGTTGGCATTCCAAAGGTTCGTCGGTCGTCGAGGATGTCCGCAACGCGTGAACTGCGACAACGCGACAAATTTCGTCGGAGCAAGTCGCCACTTCAGCGAACTGCGGAGGAAGATAGAGGCGGAAGCGGACGCGATACGCGAATTTGCGTCAAGAAGCGGGTGCGAGTTTGCTTTCATACCGCCTCGAGCACCGCACAAGGCCGGTGTGAAGTCTGCCAAGGGCCTACTCCTACGGGCAGTCGGAAGCGCTCTCCTCACCGCAGAGGAGCTGGAGATCGTGCTGGTCGGGATCGAGGCGGTACTCAATTCGCGCCCGCTAGCACCCCTAAGCCCAGACCCAAGCGACGGAGACGCGCTGACTCCCGGGCACCTGCTGACAGGCGGGCCGCTCATCGCACCCCCAACACCCAGGACCCCGGACCATGAGGGTCTGAGCTGCTTAAAGCGATGGCGGCTTGTCTCGTCAGCCAGGCAAATGTTCTGGCAGCGATGGTCCCGGGAGTATGTGCTGGGATTGAAAATAAGATGCAAGTGGCACCAGGAGGAACCAAACATAAAGGAAGGCGACCTCGTAATCGTCGCCGAGGACAACATGCACCCTCAACAGTGGCTCCTCGGAAGGGTGGTCGGAACAACCGCCGGGCAGGACGGAAGGGTCAGAGTGGTCGACATAACGATGAGCAGCGGAGCCACGTTCAGGAGGCCAATCCACAAGTTGGCGCTTCTGCCACTGGTTTGAAGCCTTCCAGGCCTTCAACGGGGCCGGTGTAGATGGTTGATCAGCTATTATCTGTGGTAATACGAAAGCTTCAATTCTTTGCGTAAAACCATTGTGAAGGGATTTTATGAGCACATTTACTCGTGCTCTGCTGGTCTTTGATTGACCTCCAATTCCTTCGATCCGTAGTGTTGTGTCTTTTAGTTTGAGTGACAACACTGATGGCATTCGTTCAGAGATCAAGTTTATCTGTGATCCTGAATCTAGCAGTGCTCTGAAATTAGCAACCTGCCCGTTGTTGGCTTCTACTGCCACCTTTGCTGTGGCCAGAAGATTGTAACTATTGTTACTTGCTGCACCAACCGTCGGGCCTCTTTATTCTGTAGCTGCGCCTGATGCTGTTTCCAAATGTAGCATCGTGTTGTGCTTCTTGTCACACTTGAAGCAGTTTCGACCAGGGCATGCGTTTGTTTTGTGATTTGTTCTAAAACAATTAACGCACATTTTTTGTTTTTATACCCAATTTAGTCGTTCTGATGGAGATTTGTAGCGAAATTCTTTGCATCCGTAGAGCCAATGGCTTGCTTTTTTGCAGAATGTGCATAAGGGTGCTCGCGTTCTCCCTGTGTTTGCTGATGCACATGTCGTGCCTTTTGGCTCTCTCCTTGATGCTGGTGGCTTCTTACTGGTTCCTAAAACCCGAATTTTTTGCTCCAAGAACTGAAGCATCGTATCCAGCGCCTGAATGTTCTTTGAGCTTCCCAATGATTGCTCATACAAGGCCTTATTTGTTACATCCAGTTTGTTTCTGATAATGGCAATCAATATCGGATCCCATGTAGATATATTGATGCCCAATCACTTTAGTGATGCAAGGGATTCTATGGTTGTTATATACAACTCTTTTAATGACTTGGGATCGTCATTAATTGTTTGGTGATTGAGGAAGCGGTTCAGTACCGTGTTCGAAACATCTCTGGGATTGTTGTATGCGTCAACTAGTATTTCCCAAGCGGCTTCATAATTTTCTTCCTTTAGATCGATATGTCGAATCAATCTTTCTGCCTCGCCGGTAACGGTGGTTTTAACCGTAGACATGTTGGTCTCATGCACCATGCATGAGAAAAGATCGAAGAACTGGGTCCATTTTAATAGATCCCTATCAAACTTTGGTATGCTGATGCGTGGAAGATGCACGTTATCCGTGTTTGGTGTGGCTGATTTTGCCAATGCTCTTTGGACCTTACTTTCCAGTGTTAGGTAGGATTCCATGTCATATCCTCCTTCCACTGGGTCCTCATATTCCTCATGAATTGTGAAGTGGACTTCCTGCGCTTGAGACCATAGTGATTTTATCAAATCACTTGATGTGCGTCCTTCCGCCTCTGAAAGTTGTTCCAGATTGCGTTTAACGGACTCTACTATGGACTTTTGTCGGCGAATAGTGAAAGCAGTTTGCTGTAATCCTTCGAGGGCTGCTGGATCAGACCGCTTTCTTTGGGATCTACTGGAGGATACTCATGCTTTTCTTTAAAGACGATTTGACGTTCCCCACGAGCACTAGACGTCTGTGATAGCTTATCCATGCATTGGGTAAAGATCGTAATGTGTTGCTTACATGTTGTACGTAAGTCTTCACGGAATTTTACGTATTCATCCGTTTTGTCTGTATCGCGAAGTTTGGAGTCGTTTTTGTTGAAGCGATTCCACGCATTTTCGAGTGCTGATATTTTGGCTTGAAAATAAGAGTCCGTTTGCTTTCGTTCTTGGGAATCTTTTTTAAAGTTCCGAATTCGCCTCGATATTTCCTCACCAATCTCTTGCTGCACATCCATTGCCATTGTAGCGGCAGCTTCTGCCTCCATATGTGTATCCATTCTATCTGTTTGTACTTTTTGACCCGTTGGGAGTGTTTTATTTGCTTTGAAGCTGGATACGCTCCGAATCGCAACCGTTGTTGGTCAGAAAGGTAATAGTACAGGTGATGTGTTGGATGGAGGGATTTGTGCTGTTTCCAATTTATGGAACGCACGTAACAACAAAAATTGATTATATTGGTGGTAATCGAATTCTATAGCTGTTTTTCTGTTGGCTGATAACCTGAATATGTCAGATTTGCCAAAGTGATACTTATTGGTAGGAGATGCTACCCTAAGTGTATGGCCTGATGCCAAATTTTTATTGAAGATCGTGACTGCCACACGAAGACGTCTTTAAGTTCCAAATTGACACGTCAGTTATGGGTCTCCGAGCGACAGAACGGAACATATTATCGGTGACATCAAAGCTGTTTGACCCCCTTGGCTTGTTAAGTCCTTTAGTAATTAAGGGAAAGATCCTACTGCAGGAGCTTTGGTTTAACAAGCTAGATTGGGATGAGTCAATTCCAATGAACTTGGAAACAGCATGGAACTTATTAAAAGAATCCTTGGGTCAGTTTGAGAAGATTACCATACCTCGATTTGTGCATACTGACCCCATGTCACCGATTCAAGTACATGCCTTTGCCGACGCATCCATGAGAGCTTATGGAGCCTGCGTCTATATCCGTAGAAAGACTGCAAAAGGTTTCAAGGTCTCCTTGTTGACTGCAAAGTCGAAAGTAGCGCCACTCAAGACGAAAACGCTCCCAAGGCTTGAGTTATGTGCCGCTCACCTTCTAGCAGACCTTTGTCACCGAATCAAATCACTGCTCAAGGTTCCAATTGAGAAAATGATATTCTGGTCAGATTCAGAAGTTACTCTTCATTGGATCAGATCCCACCCTTTGTCGTTGTCAACATTCGTTGCGAACCGAGTAGCGGAGATTCAAGAGTGGTCAAGTGAAGCTACGTGGCGGCATGTGCCAACAAAACAGAACCCAGCAGACATAGTTTCGAGAGGTTGTGACGTAGAGGAAATCGTGCAGTCGATCTGGTTTGGTGGACCAGAGTTCTTAAAGTTGGAAGAAGGGAGCTGGCCCAGAAATCCACACTTCGAGCTTTCCGAAGAACAGCTACAGATGGAAAGTCGGAAGAAATCGGTAAGACTGACCGTCGCGGCCAAGCCAAATTATTTAGTGGATGTAATCGAGGGATACTCGTCACACCTCAAACTGCTAAGAGTGTTCGTTTTCGTGTTCCGCTTCATCCGAAAATGCAAAGACAAAAGTCTCAACTTTGGAAAAATTCCGCCATCCGTAGAATACGACGAGGCGTTTCTAAAAATAGTCGAAATAACACAGAAAAATGAGTCTCAAGAAGATATTGAAAGGGTTCGTAAAGGCACCAAGTTAGGCCCCAGTCTTCAGCGCTTGAATCCCTTCATCCATGAAGAGGCTGGGACATGGTGCTCTTTTTCGTTGTTGCGAGTTGGGGGGCGACTAGTTAACGCTCCTATGTCATATAATGCCAAGTTTCCCTTTTTATTGACAAAACGCTCGCAGTTTGTGCAGACATACGTTCGCTATCTGCATCAAACGAATTTTCATGCCGGCCCACGAGCACTCGTGAGTATCCTTAGACAGCGCATTTGGATAGTGAATGCTCAGGCGGTCTGCAGGGCGACAGTTAGGTCGTGTATTCGTTGCTTTAAATGCAAGCCGCTACTCCAGACCCAAATGATGGGCAACTTACCTGCAGACCGGTTCCGTGCTCTCCGCCCATTTTCAGTAGGTGGCGTTGATTTTTGTGGCCCAGTCTATACGACTCTGAAAATTCGTGGAAGGCCCCCTTATAAGTCCTACATAGCGTTATTTGTCTGTTTTGCGTCCAAGGCGGTTAATTTAGAAATTGTCTCCGATTTGACGACTAATTCCTTCTTGTTGGCATTCCAAAGGTTCGTCGGTCGTCGAGGATGTCCGCAACGCGTGAACTGCGACAACGCGACAAATTTCGTCGGAGCAAGTCGCCACTTCAGCGAACTGCGGAGGATGATAGAGGCGGAAGCGGACGCGATACGCGAATTTGCGTCAAGAAGCGGGTGCGAGTTTGCTTTCATACCGCCTCGAGTACCGCACAAGGCCGGTGTGAAGTCTGCCAAGGGCCTACTCCTACGGGCAGTCGGAAGCGCTCTCCTCACCGCAGAGGAGCTGGAGATCGTGCTGTTCGTGATCGAGGCGGTACTCAATTCGCGCCCGCTAGCACCCCTAAGCCCAGACCCAAGCGACGGAGACGCGCTGACTCCCGGGCACCTGCTGACAGGCGGGCCGCTCATCGCACCCCCAACACCCAGGACCCCGGACCATGAGGGTCTGAGCTGCTTAAAGCGGTGGCGGCTTGTCTCGTCAGCCAGGCAAATGTTCTGGCAGCGATGGTCCCGGGAGTATGTGCTGGGATTGAAAATAAGATGCAAGTGGCACCAGGAGGAACCAAACATAAAGGAAGGCGACCTCGTAATCGTCGCCGAGGACAACATGCACCCTCAACAGTGGCTCCTCGGAAGGGTGGTCGGAACAACCGCCGGGCAGGACGGAAGGGTCAGAGTTGTCGACATAACGATGAGCAGCGGAGCCACGTTCAGGAGGCCAATCCACAAGTTGGCGCTTCTGCCACTGGTTTGAAGCCTTCCAGGCCTTCAACGGGGCCGGTGTAGATGGTTGATCAGCTATTATCTGTGGTAATACGAAATCTTCAATTCTTTGCGTAAAACCATTGTGAAGGGATTTTATGAGCACATTTACTCGTGCTCTGCTGGTCTTTGATTGACCTCCAATTCCTTCGATCCGTAGTGTTGTGTCTTTTAGTTTGAGTGACAACATTGATGCCATTCGTTCAGAGATCAAGTTTATCTGTGATCCTGAATCTAGCAGTGCTCTGAAATTAGCAACCTGCCCGTTGTTGGCTTCTACTGCCACCTTTGCTGTGGCCAGAAGATTGTAACTATTGTTACTTGCTGCACCAACCGTCGGGCCTCTTTATTCTGTAGCTGCGCCTGATGCTGTTTCCAAATGTAGCATCGTGTTGTGCTTCTTGTCACACTTGAAGCAGTTTCGACCAGGGCATGCGTTTGTTTTGTGATTTGTTCTAAAACAATTAACGCACATATTTTGTTTTTATACCCAATTTAGTCGTTCTGATGGAGATTTGTAGCGAAATTCTTTGCATCCGTAGAGCCAATGGCTTGCTTTTTTGCAGAATGTGCATAAGGGTGCTCGCGTTCTCCCTGTGTTTGCTGATGCACATGTCGTGCCTTTTGGCTCTCTCCTTGATGCTGGTGGCTTCTTACTGGTTCCTAAAACCCGAATTTTTTGCTCCAAGAACTGAAGCATCGTATCCAGCGCCTGAATGTTCTTTGAGCTTCCCAATGATTGCTCATACAAGGCCTTATTTGTTACATCCAGTTTGTTTCTGATAATGGCAATCAATATCGGATCCCATGTAGATATATTGATGCCCAATCACTTTAGTGATGCAAGGGATTCTATGGTTGTTATATACAACTCTTTTAATGACTTGGGATCGTCATTAATTGTTTGGTGATTGAGGAAGCGGTTCAGTACCGTGTTCGAAACATCTCTGGGATTGTTGTATGCGTCAACTAGTATTTCCCAAGCGGCTTCATAATTTTCTTCCTTTAGATCGATATGTCGAATCAATCTTTCTGCCTCGCCGGTAACGGTGGTTTTAACCGTAGGCATGTTGGTCGCATGCACCATGCATGAGAAAAGATCGAAGAACTGGGTCCATTTTAATAGATCCCTATCAAACTTTGGGATGCTGATGCGTGGAAGATGCACGTTATCCGTGTTTGGTGTGGCTGATTTTGCGAATGCTCTTTGGACCTTACTTTCCAGTGTTAGGTAGGATTCCATGTCATATCCTCCTTCCACTGGGTCCTCATATTCCTCATGAATTGTGAAGTGGACTTCCTGCGCTTGAGACCATAGTGATTTTATCAAATCACTTGATGTGCGTCCTTCCGCCTCTGAAAGTTGTTCCAGATTGCGTTTAACGGACTCTACTATGGACTTTTGTCGGCGAATAGTGAAAGCAGTTTGCTGTAATCCTTCGAGGGCTGCTGGATCAGACCGCTTTCTTTGGGATCTACTGGAGGATACTCATGCTTTTCTTTAAAGACGATTTGACGTTCCCCACGAGCACTAGACGTCTGTGATAGCTTATCCATGCATTCGGTAAAGATCGTAATGTGTTGCTTACATGTTGTACGTAAGTCTTCACGGAATTTTACGTATTCATCCGTTTTGTCTGTATCGCGTAGTTTGGAGTCGTTTTTGTTGAAGCGATTCCACGCATTTTCGAGTGCTGATATTTTGGCTTGAAAATAAGAGTCCGTTTGCTTTCGTTCTTGGGAATCTTTTTTAAAGTTCCGAATGCGCCTCGATATTTCCTCACCAATCTCTTGCTGCACATCCATTGCCATTGTAGCGGCAGCTTGCTTTGAAGCTGGATACGCTCCGAATCGCAACCGTTGTTGGTCAGAAAGGTAATAGTACAGGTGATGTGTTGAATGGAGGGATTTGTGCTGTTTCCAATTTATGGAACGCACGTAACAACAAAAATTGATTACCTTGGTGGTAATCGAATTCTATAGCTGTTTTTCTGTTGGCTGATAACCTGAATATGTCAGATTTGCCAAAGTGATACTTATTGGTAGGAGATGCTACCCTAAGTGTATGGCCTGATGCCAAATTTTTATTGAAGATCGTGACTGCCACACGAAGACGTCTTTAAGTTCCAAATTGACACGTCAGTTATGGGTCTCCGAGAACGGAAGGGACAGAACGGAACATATTATCGGTGACATCAAAGCTGTTTGACCCCCTTGGCTTGTTAAGTCCTTTAGTAATTAAGGGAAAGATCCTACTGCAGGAGCTTTGGTTTAACAAGCTAGATTGGGATGAGTCAATTCCAATGAACTTGGAAACAGCATGGAACTTATTAAAAGAATCCTTGGGTCAGTTTGAGAAGATTACCATACCTCGATTTGTGCATACTGACCCCATGTCACCGATTCAAGTACATGCCTTTGCCGACGCATCCATGAGAGCTTATGGAGCCTGCGTCTATATCCGTAGAAAGACTGCAAAAGGTTTCAAGGTCTCCTTGTTGACTGCAAAGTCGAAAGTAGCGCCACTCAAGACGAAAACGCTCCCAAGGCTTGAGTTATGTGCCGCTCACCTTCTAGCAGACCTTTGTTACCGAATCAAATCACTGCTCAAGGTTCCAATTGAGAAAATGATATTCTGGTCAGATTCAGAAGTTACTCTTCATTGGATCAGATCCCACCCTTTGTCGTTGTCAACATTCGTTGCGAACCGAGTAGCGGAGATTCAAGAGTGGTCAAGTGAAGCTACGTGGCGGCATGTGCCAACAAAACAGAACCCAGCAGACATAGTTTCGAGAGGTTGTGACGTAGAGGAAATCGTGCAGTCGATCTGGTTTGGTGGACCAGAGTTCTTAAAGTTGGAAGAAGGGAGCTGGCCCAGAAATCCACACTTCGAGCTTTCCGAAGAACAGCTACAGATGGAAAGTCGGAAGAAATCGGTAAGACTGACCGTCGCGGCCAAGCCAAATTATTTAGTGGATGTAATCGAGGGATACTCGTCACACCTCAAACTGCTAAGAGTGTTCGTTTTCGTGTTCCGCTTCATCCGAAAATGCAAAGACAAAAGTCTCAACTTTGGAAAAATTCCGCCATCCGTAGAATACGACGAGGCGTTTCTAAAAATAGTCGAAATAACCCAGAAAAATGAGTCTCAAGAAGATATTGAAAGGGTTCGTAAAGGCACCAAGTTAGGCCCCAGTCTTCAGCGCTTGAATCCCTTCATCCATGAAGAGGCTGGGACATGGTGCTCTTTTTCGTTGTTGCGAGTTGGGGGGCGACTAGTTAACGCTCCTATGTCATATAATGCCAAGTTTCACTTTTTATTGACAAAACGCTCGCAGTTTGTGCAGACATACGTTCGCTATCTGCATCAAACGAATTTTCATGCCGGCCCACGAGCACTCGTGAGTATCCTTAGACAGCGCATTTGGATAGTGAATGCTCAGGCGGTCTGCAGGGCGACAGTTAGGTCGTGTATTCGTTGCTTTAAATGCAAGCCGCTACTCCAGACCCAAATGATGGGCAACTTACCTGCAGACCGGCTCCGTGCTCTCCGCCCATTTTCAGTAGGTGGCGTTGATTTTTGTGGCCCAGTCTATACGACTCTGAAAATTCGTGGAAGGCCCCCTTATAAGTCCTACATAGCGTTATTTGTCTGTTTTGCGTCCAAGGCGGTTAATTTAGAAATTGTCTCCGATTTGACGACTAATTCCTTCTTGTTGGCATTCCAAAGGTTCGTCGGTCGTCGAGGATGTCCGCAACGCGTGAACTGCGACAACGCGACAAATTTCGTCGGAGCAAGTCGCCACTTCAGCGAACTGCGGAGGAAGATAGAGGCGGAAGCGGACGCGATACGCGAATTTGAGTCAAGAAGCGGGTACAAGTTTGCTTTCATACCGCCTCGAGTACCGCACAAGGCCGGTGTGAAGTCTGCCAAGGGCCTACTCCTACGGGCAGTCGGAAGCGCTCTCCTCACCGCAGAGGAGCTGGAGATCGTGCTGTTCGTGATCGAGGCGGTACTCAACTCGCGCCCGCTAGCACCCCTAAGCCCAGACCCAAGCGACGGAGACGCGCTGACTCCCGGGCACCTGCTGACAGGCGGGCCGCTCATCGCACCCTCAACACCCAGGACCCCGGACCAGGAGGTTCTGAGCTGCTTAAAGCGATGGCGGCTTGTCTCGTCAGCCAGGCAAGTGTTCTGGCAGCGATGGTCCCGAGAGTATGTGCTGGGATTGAAAATAAGATGCAAGTGGCACCAGGAGGAACCAAACATAAAGGAAGGCGACCTCGTAATCGTCGCCGAGGACAACATGCACCCTCAACAGTGGCTCCTCGGAAGGGTGGTCGGAACAACCGCCGGGCAGGACGGAAGGGTCAGAGTGGTCGACCTAAGGACGAGCAGCGGAGCCACGTTCAGGAGGCCAATCCACAAGTTGGCGCTTCTGCCACTGGTTTGAAGCCTTCCAGGCCTTCAACGGGGCCGGTGTAGCTGGTTGATCAGCTATTATCTGTGGTAATACGTAAGCTTCAATTCTTTGCGTAAAACCATTGTGAAGGGATTTCATGAGCACATTTACTCGTGCTCTGCTGGTCTTTGATTGACCTCCAATTCCTTCGATCCGTAGTGTTGTGTCTTTTAGTTTGAGTGACAACACTGATGGCATTCGTTCAGAGATCAAGTTTATCTGTGATCCTGAATCTAGCAGTGCTCTGAAATTAGCAACCTGCCCGTTGTTGGCTTCTACTGCCACCTTTGCTGTGGCGAGAAGATTGTAACTATTGTTACTTGCTGCACCAACCGTCGGGCCTCTTTATTCTGTAGCTGCGCCTGATGCTGTTTCCAAATGTAGCATCGTGTTGTGCTTCTTGTCACACTTGAAGCAGTTTCGACCAGGGCATGCGTTTGTTTTGTGATTTGTTCTAAAACAATTAACACACATTTTTTGTTTGTGTTTGTGTTTAGTCGTTCTGATGGAGATTTGGAGCGAAACTCTTCGCATCCGTAGAGCCAATGGCTTGCTTTTTTGCAGAATGTGCATAAGGGTGCTCGCGTTCTCCCTGTGTTTGCTGATGCACATGTCGTGCCTTTTGGCTCTCTCCTTGATGCTGGTGGCTTCTTACTGGTTCCTAGAACCCGAAGAACTCCAAGAACTGAAGCATCGTATCCAGCGCCTGAATGTTCTTTGAGCTTCCCAATGATTGCTCATACAAGGCCTTATTTGTTACATCCAGTTTGTTTCTGATAATGGCAATCAATATCGGATCCCATGTAGATATATTGATGCCCAATCCCTTTAGTGATGCAAGGGATTCTATGGTTGTTATATAAAACTCTTTTAATGACTTGGGATCGTCATTAATTGTTTAGTGATTGAGGAAGCGGTTCAGTACCGTGTTCGAAACATCTCTGGGATTGTTGTATGCGTCAACTAGTATTTCCCAAGCGGCTTCATAATTTTCTTCCTTTAGATCGATATGTCGAATCAATCTTTCTGCCTCGCCGGTAACGGTGGATTTAAGATACCACATCTTTTTCACCGTAGGCATGTTGGTCTCATGCACCATGCATGAGAGAAGATCGAAGAACTGGGTCCATTTTAATAGATCGCCATCAAACTTTATGATGCTGATGCGTGAAAGATGCACGTTATCCGTGTTTGGTGTGGCTGATTTTGCCAATGCTCTTTGGACCTTACTTTCCAGTGTTAGGTAGGATTCATTGTCATATCCTCCTTCCACTGGGTCCTCATATTCCTCATGAATTGTGAAGTGGACTTCCTGCGCTTGAGTCCATAGTGATTTTATCAAATCACTTGATGTGCGTCCTTCCGCCTCTGAAAGTTGTTCCAGATTGCGTTTAACGGACTCTACTATGGACTTTTGTCGGCGACATAGTGAAAGCAGTTTGCTGTAATCCTTCAAGGGCTGCTGGATCAGACCGCTTTCTTTGGGATCTACTGGAGGATACTCATGCTTTTCTTTAAAGACGATTTGACGTTCCCCACGAGCACTAGACGTCTGTGATAGCTTAACCATGCATTCGGTAAAGATCGTAATGTGTTGCTTACATGTTGTACGTAAGTCCTCACGGAATTTTACGTATTCATCCGTTTTGTCTGTATCGCGAAGTTTGGAGTCGTTTTTGTTGAAGCGATTCCACGCATTTTCGAGTGCTGATATTTTGGCTTGAAAATAAGAGGCCGTTTGCTTTCGTTCTTGGGAATCTTTTTATACCCGATACTCAAAATGAGTATTGGGGTATATTAGATTTGTGGTAAAAGTGGATGTGTGTAACGTCCAGAAGGAATCGTTTCCGACCCCATAAAGTATATATTCTTGATCAGCATCAATAGCCGAGTCTATTGAGCCATGTCTGTCTGTCCGTCTGTCCGTCCGTCCGTCTGTCCGTCCGTCCGTCCCCTTCAGCGCCTAATGCTCAAAGACTATAAGAGCTAGAGCAACGATGTTTTGGATCCAGACTTCTGTGGTATGTCACTGCTCCAAAAATATTTCAAAACTTTGCCCCACCCACTTCCGCCCCCACAAAGGGCGAAAATCTGTGGCATCCACAATTTCGACGATACGAGAAAACCAAAAACGCAGAATCGTAGATAATGACCATATCTATCAGGTTGCTGAATCTGGATCAGATCAGATCATTTTTATAGCCAAAAGGAACAAATCAATTTGCAGTGGCTACGCAGCGACCGACGTCACGCTCAGACTGATTTTCTGTCTCCCTCGCACGCACTCTTTGTCGTGTCGTTTATTATTAGCGGCGTTTGCCGGAGGAGAGCCAAACTGACTAAGTATCGGGTATAACTGTAGAGTTGCGGTGTCCGCAGCAACTCACAACGTTCCCCCTCGTTTAATGTTCCGAATGCGCCTCGATATTTCCTCACCAATCTCTTGCTGCACATCTATTGCCATTGTAGCGGCAGCTTCTGCCTCCATATGTGTATCCATTCTATCTGTTTGCACTTATTACTTTTTGACCCGTTGGGAGTGTTTTATTTGCTTTGAAGCTGGATACGCTCCGAATCGCAACCGTTGTTGGTCAGAAAGGTAATAGTACAGGTGATGTTGTGCTGTTTCCAATTTATGGAACGCACGTAACAACAAAAATTGATTACCTTGGTGGTAATCGAATTCTATAGCTGTTTTTCTGTTGGCTGATAACCTGAATATTTCAGATTTGCCAAAGTGATACTTATTGGTAGGAGATGCTACCCTAAGTGTATGGCCTGATGCCAAATTTTTATTGAAGATCGTGACTGCCACACGAAGACGTCTTTAAGTTCCAAATTGACACGTCAGTTATGGGTCTCCGAGCGACAGAACGGAACATATTATCGGTGACATCAAAGCTGTTTGACCCCCTTGGCTTGTTAAGTCCTTTAGTAATTAAGGGAAAGATCCTACTGCAGGAGCTTTGGTTTAACAAGCTAGATTGGGATGAGTCAATTCCAATGAACTTGGAAACAGCATGGAACTTATTAAAAGAATCCTTGGGTCAGTTTGAGAAGATTACCATACCTCGATTTGTGCATACTGACCCCATGTCACCGATTCAAGTACATGCCTTTGCCGCATCCATGAGAGCTTATGGAGCCTGCGTCTATATCCGTAGAAAGACTGCAAAAGGTTTCAAGGTCTCCTTGTTGACTGCAAAGTCGAAAGTAGCGCCACTCAAGACGAAAACGCTCCCAAGGCTTGAGTTATGTGCCGCTCACCTTCTAGCAGACCTTTGTCACCGAATCAAATCACTTCTCAAGGTTCCAATTGAGAAAATGATATTCTGGTCAGATTCAGAAGTTACTCTTCATTGGATCAGATCCCACCCTTTGTCGTTGTCAACATTCGTTGCGAACCGAGTAGCGGAGATTCAAGAGTGGTCAAGTGAAGCTACGTGGCGGCATGTGCCAACAAAACAGAACCCAGCAGACATAGTTTCGAGAGGTTGTGACGTAGAGGAAATCGTGCAGTCGATCTGGTTTGGTGGACCAGAGTTCTTAAAGTTGGAAGAAGGGAGCTGGCCCAGAAATCCACACTTCGAGCTTTCCGAAGAACAGCTACAGATGGAAAGTCGGAAGAAATCGGTAGGACTGACCGTCGCGGCCAAGCCAAATTATTTAGTGGATGTAATCGAGGGATACTCGTCACACCTCAAACTGCTAAGAGTGTTCGTTTTCGTGTTCCGCTTCATCCGAAAATGCAAAGACAAAAGTCTCAACTTTGGAAAAATTACGCCATCCGTAGAATACGACGAGGCGTTTCTAAAAATAGTCGAAATAACACAGAAAAATGAGTCTCAAGAAGATATTGAAAGGTTTCGTAAAGGCACCAAGTTAGGCCCCAGTCTTCAGCGCTTGAATCCCTTCATCCATGAAGAGGCTGGGACATGGTGCTCTTTTTCGTTGTTGCGAGTTGGGGGGCGACTAGTTAACGCTCCTATGTCATATAATGCCAAGTTTCCCTTTTTATTGACAAAACGCTCGCAGTTTGTGCAGACATACGTTCGCTATCTGCATCAAACGAATTTTCATGCCGGCCCACACGCACTCGTGAGTATCCTTAGACAGCGCATTTGGATAGTGAATGCTCAGGCGGTCTGCAGGGCGACAGTTAGGTCGTGTATTCGTTGCTTTAAATGCAAGCCGCTACTCCAGACCCAAATGATGGGCAACTTACCTGCAGACCGGCTCCTTGCTCTCCGCCCATTTTCAGTAGGTGGCGTTGATTTTTGTGGCCCAGTCTATACGACTCTGAAAATTCGTGGAAGGCCCCCTTATAAGTCCTACATAGCGTTATTTGTCTGTTTTGCGTCCAAGGCGGTTAATTTAGAAATTGTCTCCGATTTGACGACTAATTCCTTCTTGTTGGCATTCCAAAGGTTCGTCGGTCGTCGAGGATGTCCGCAACGCGTGAACTGCGACAACGCGACAAATTTCGTCGGAGCAAGTCGCCACTTCAGCGAACTGCGGAGGATGATAGAGGCGGAAGCGGACGCGATACGCGAATTTGCGTCAAGAAGCGGGTGCGAGTTTGCTTTCATACCGCCTCGAGTACCGCACAAGGCCGGTGTGAAGTCTGCCAAGGGCCTACTCCTACGGGCAGTCGGAAGCGCTCTCCTCACCGCAGAGGAGCTGGAGATCGTGCTGTTCGTGATCGAGGCCGTACTCAATTCGCGCCCGCTAGCACCCCTAAGCCCAGACCCAAGCGACGGAGACGCGCTGACTCCCGGGCACCTGCTGACAGGCGGGCCGCTCATCGCACCCCCAACACCCAGGACCCCGGACCATGAGGGTCTGAGCTGCTTAAAGCGGTGGCGGCTTGTCTCGTCAGCCAGGCAAATGTTCTGGCAGCGATGGTCCCGGGAGTATGTGCTGGGATTGAAAATAAGATGCAAGTGGCACCAGGAGGAACCAAACATAAAGGAAGGCGACCTCGTAATCGTCGCCGAGGACAACATGCACCCTCAACAGTGGCTCCTCGGAAGGGTGGTCGGAACAACCGCCGGGCAGGACGGAAGGGTCAGAGTGGTCGACATAACGATGAGCAGCGGAGCCACGTTCAGGAGGCCAATCCACAAGTTGGCGCTTCTGCCACTGGTTTGAAGCCTTCCAGGCCTTCAACGGGGCCGGTGTAGCTGGTTGATCAGCTATTATCTGTGGTAATACGAAATCTTCAATTCTTTGCGTAAAACCATTGTGAAGGGATTTTATGAGCACATTTACTCGTGCTCTGCTGGTCTTTGATTGACCTCCAATTCCTTCGATCCGTAGTGTTGTGTCTTTTAGTTTGAGTGACAACATTGATGCCATTCGTTCAGAGATCAAGTTTATCTGTGATCCTGAATCTAGCAGTGCTCTGAAATTAGCAACCTGCCCGTTGTTGGCTTCTACTGCCACCTTTGCTGTGGCCAGAAGATTGTAACTATTGTTACTTGCTGCACCAACCGTCGGGCCTCTTTATTCTGTAGCTGCGCCTGATGCTGTTTCCAAATGTAGCATCGTGTTGTGCTTCTTGTCACACTTGAAGCAGTTTCGACCAGGGCATGCGTTTGTTTTGTGATTTGTTCTAAAACAATTAACGCACATTTTTTGTTTTTATACCCAATTTAGTCGTTCTGATGGAGATTTGTAGCGAAATTCTTTGCATCCGTACAGCCAATGGCTTGCTTTTTTGCAGAATGTGCATAAGGGTGCTCGCGTTCTCCCTGTGTTTGCTGATGCACATGTCGTGCCTTTTGGCTCTCTCCTTGATGCTGGTGGCTTCTTACTGGTTCCTAAAACCCGAATTTTTTGCTCCAAGAACTGAAGCATCGTATCCAGCGCCTGAATGTTCTTTGAGCTTCCCAATGATTGCTCATACAAGGCCTTATTTGTTACATCCAGTTTGTTTCTGATAATGGCAATCAATATCGGATCCCATGTAGATATATTGATGCCCAATCACTTTAGTGATGCAAGGGATTCTATGGTTGTTATATACAACTCTTTTAATGACTTGGGATCGTCATTAATTGTTTGGTGATTGAGGAAGCGGTTCAGTACCGTGTTCGAAACATCTCTGGGATTGTTGTATGCGTCAACTAGTATTTCCCAAGCGGCTTCATAATTTTCTTCCTTTAGATCGATATGTCGAATCAATCTTTCTGCCTCGCCGGTAACGGTGGTTTTAACCGTAGGCATGTTGGTCTCATGCACCATGCATGAGAAAAGATCGAAGAACTGGGTCCATTTTAATAGATCCCTATCAAACTTTGGTATGCTGATGCGTGGAAGATGCACGTTATCCGTGTTTGGTGTGGCTGATTTTGCCAATGCTCTTTGGACCTTACTTTCCAGTGTTAGGTAGGATTCCATGTCATATCCTCCTTCCACTGGGTCCTCATATTCCTCATGAATTGTGAAGTGGACTTCCTGCGCTTGAGACCATAGTGATTTTATCAAATCACTTGATGTGCGTCCTTCCGCCTCTGAAAGTTGTTCCAGATTGCGTTTAACGGACTCTACTATGGACTTTTGTCGGCGAATAGTGAAAGCAGTTTGCTGTAATCCTTCGAGGGCTGCTGGATCAGACCGCTTTCTTTGGGATCTACTGGAGGATACTCATGCTTTTCTTTAAAGACGATTTGACGTTCCACACGAGCACTAGACGTCTCTGATAGCTTATCCATGCATTCGGTAAAGATCGTAATGTGTTCCTTACATGTTGTACCAAAAACGCAGAATCGTAGAGAATGACCATATCTTTTAGACTGCAGAATCTGAATTGGATCGTATTATTTTTATAGCCAGCATCAAGAAAACAATTTAATTTTTTCTCGCCCTGTGTCTCTCTAACACACACGTAGCATAGGCGGCTTTGCTTAGAGTAAAACATTAGCGCCTAGATCTCAGAGACTATAAAAGCTAGAGCAACCAAATTTGGTATCCACACTCCTAATATATCGGACCGAGACGAGTTTGTTTCAAAATTTCGCCACACCGCCTTCCGCCCCCGCAAAGGATGCAAATCTGGGGATATTCACAAATCTCAGGGACTATTAAGGCTAGAGTAACCAAATTGGTGGTGCTCTCAGGTTTGAGTACACAATGATGTGGAATGAAGTAGTGCCTTTTGGGAACTTTTGATGCTGGCACAATCTTCATATGTCCTAGTCCTTCATACTCTTCCATGAAGTCCACATAACTCTTCCAAGTTTTTGTTGAGCTTCGCCGCTCCAACGCTAGGAATCTTTTTGTTGCGGTTTCCAACGACTCCCCCAGGGCTGAAGGGTGTTCGGAAAATGGGAGCTTTACAATAAAACGGCCGTCTGAAGCTCTCTGAAGATTTTCTATAAAATGAGCTTCACACCGTGCTTCCACTGGAGTGCGTGGTTTGTCTTCCGTCTCTCGTTTGTCCAGAGTCCAGAATCTTTCCATTAGCTCGTTTACTCCCGTGGCACAAATGGGTGAGGAATTGTGAGCAGATTTGACTTTTCCTGCCACAATCCATCCCAGTTTCGTGTTTTGTATCAACGGGTTTCCTGTCCTTAGCTGCTGTTGATCTGGTAGCAGCAGCGAGTAGTAATGCTCGGCTCCGATTAGCATGTCGATTTTTCCTGGCTTATGGAAATTTGGATCTGCCAGTGAGATCTTGCTTGGTACGTTTAAGCTATCTGAATCGAGTGCCTGAGCGGGTTGATCAGCTATTATCTGTGGTAATACGAAAGCTTCAATTCTTTGCGTAAAACCATTGTGAAGGGATTTCATGAGCACATTTACTCGTGCTCTGCTGGTCTTTGATTGACCTCCAATTCCTTCGATCCGTAGTGTTGTGTCTTTTAGTTTGAGTGACAACACTGATGGCATTCGTTCAGAGATCAAGTTTATCTGTGATCCTGAATCTAGCAGTGCTCTGAAATTAGCAACCTGCCCGTTGTTGGCTTCTACTGCCACCTTTGCTGTGGCGAGAAGATTGTAACTATTGTTACTTGCTGCACCAACCGTCGGGCCTCTTTATTCTGTAGTTGCGCCTGATGCTGTTTCCAAATGTAGCATCGTGTTGTGCTTCTTGTCACACTTGAAGCAGTTTCGACCAGGGCATGCGTTTGTTTTGTGATTTGTTCTAAAACAATTAACACACATTTTTTGTTTTTATACCCAATTTAGTCGTTCTGATGGAGATTTGGAGCGAAATTCTTCGCATCCGTAGAGCCAATGGCTTGCTTTTTTGCAGAATGTGCATAAGGGTGCTCGCGTTCTCCCTGTGTTTGCTGATGCACATGTCGTGCCTTTTGGCTCTCTCCTTGATGCTGGTGGCTTCTTACTGGTTCCTAGAACCCGAAGAACTCCAAGAACTGAAGCATCGTATCCAGCGCCTGAATGTTCTTTGAGCTTCCCAATGATTGCTCATACAAGGCCTTATTTGTTACATCCAGTTTGTTTCTGATAATGGCAATCAATATCGGATCCCATGTAGATATATTGATGCCCAATCCCTTTAGTGATGCAAGGGATTCTATGGTTGTTATATAAAACTCTTTTAATGACTTGGGATCGTCATTAATTGTTTAGTGATTGAGGAAGCGGTTCAGTACCGTGTTCGAAACATCTCTGGGATTGTTGTATGCGTCAACTAGTATTTCCCAAGCGGCTTCATAATTTTCTTCCTTTAGATCGATATGTCGAATCAATCTTTCTGCCTCGCCGGTAACGGTGGATTTAAGATACCACATCTTTTTCACCGTAGGCATGTTGGTCTCATGCACCATGCATGAGAGAAGATCGAAGAACTGGGTCCATTTTAATAGATCGCCATCAAACTTTATGATGCTGATGCGTGAAAGATGCACGTTATCCGTGTTTGGTGTGGCTGATTTTGCCAATGCTCTTTGGACCTTACTTTCCAGTGTTAGGTAGGATTCCATGTCATATCCTCCTTCCACTGGGTCCTCATATTCCTCATGAATTGTGAAGTGGACTTCCTGCGCTTGAGTCCATAGTGATTTTATCAAATCACTTGATGTGCGTCCTTCCGCCTCTGAAAGTTGTTCCAGATTGCGTTTAACGGACTCTACTATGGACTTTTGTCGGCGACATAGTGAAAGCAGTTTGCTGTAATCCTTCAAGGGCTGCTGGATCAGACCGCTTTCTTTGGGATCTACTGGAGGATACTCATGCTTTTCTTTAAAGACGATTTGACGTTCCCCACGAGCACTAGACGTCTGTGATAGCTTATCCATGCATTCGGTAAAGATCGTAATGTGTTGCTTACATGTTGTACGTAAGTCTTCACGGAATTTTACGTATTCATCCGTTTTGTCTGTATCGCGAAGTTTGGAGTCGTTTTTGTTGAAGCGATTCCACGCATTTTCGAGTGCTGATATTTTGGCTTGAAAATAAGAAGCCGTTTGCTTTCGTTCTTGGGAATCTTTTTTAATGTTCCGAATGCGCCTCGATATTTCCTCACCAATCTCTTGCTGCACATCCATTGCCATTGTAGCGGCAGCTTCTGCCTCCATATGTGTATCCATTCTATCTGTTTGTACTTATTACTTTTTGACCCGTTGGGAGTGTTTTATTTGCTTTGAAGCTGGATACGCTCCGAATCGCAACCGTTGTTGGTCAGAAAGGTAATAGTACAGGTGATGTGTTGGATGGAGGGATTTGTGCTGTTTCCAATTTATGGAACGCACGTAACAACCAAAATTGATTACCTTGGTGGTAATCGAATTCTATAGCTGTTTTTCTGTTGGCTGATAACCTGAATATTTCAGATTTGCCAAAGTGATACTTATTGGTAGGAGATGCTACCGTAAGTGTATAGATGCCAGTGTATAGTGCCTGATGCCAAATTTTTATTGAAGATTTCCTGTTGACTGCTTCAATCTGATGTCCAGATCGAATCCTTTCACTGTAGCTTGTTAGACAGTTTGAAAGGATGACCAAGGTCGGGGTCACCAAATGTTAATGTGTGTGAGTGTGTGTGTGTGTAGGAAGCTGGGTTGCATACGGTACATAAACCGTCTACAGTTTGGTCGTCGCAACTAGAACTTGAACCAGTTGGACTGCGGAGTGGGTATCCTACGGTGCGCAAGGGAGGATTTGAAGACTCAGCGACAGCCTGTGATGATTGCGATGGAAGATGAGTGACAGGCAGTTATGGTACTGTTTCTGATACTGATTTTTATTGAACAAATGCATCTCCTTATATAGCTAGCAGTGGTACTCTTATTCTATGGGAAGGAACGCATAGGCTCCTTGTGAGTGTATTTTTAGATTGGGTACACTTCCTCTGTGCGGGGGTTATATTTCAGTGTATTTAATTAGGTACTTGGCAGCAATAAAGTAGATAGTTTATTGCTTGATCCCTTTTGGTGGGTTCGAGTTTACAAGTGCTATTGTCTATTCTTAGTTGCTAATGTATTTTTCGTGTCGTCATATTCATTTACATGAAATGACATGGACCATTTTATTTATGAGTATTTGTGTATGAGATTGAACTGTATATTCCTAATATTTATTAAATAGATGTCTGTGGCTGAACAATAGTTACAGCATGCATAAGGGTCCACAATGTATTGGATATCCATATTGGCCCTTTGCATTGAAAGGATGTGTTTATTATAAGCATTAACGCAAATCTCAGCAAATGACCTTTTTAGAAAAATGTGTGGTTTCTTTAAACCAGAAGAAATTGCATATTTGTAGTCCTCGTAATTGAGGCTCACTTGTTCGTGCGAAAGAAAGTTCTCAAATATGCTCAAGTGATCCATCATAGCAGAAGATTGATCAGAATTTAGTAGGTCTTGAATTTTCTTAAAATTTCCTTGGTGAAAATCAAGGTTTGGAGTTTCCTCCGGCAGTGGACTCAATATCTCCGTTTGGGGCATTGGAGGGTATGGAATACCGAATCTACAAACTTTTTTTCCACTTTTATTGGCTTTTTTAAGACATGACAAGTCCTTACGCCGATGCTTTTGGTATTCAACATACGGAGCTAATTCAGAGTCTGTGACATCTACTGTAATATGTTTGTTAATGAAGGCTATAAATGTTGAAATTGACTCTGTACTGGTTAAGTCCACTGCTGGGGCATCTTTCAGCCCAAACATGCCGTGAATATGGGGGGAACCTCTTTGTTGGAATTCAACACGCCAATAATATTTTATGACGAAGTTTTCTCCGAAAATGCCCTCCCGATTCCTCATAACTTTTAAAATCTCGCGATACCTATAATCGAAATACCTAGCACAAGTAACTGGATCTGCCCTGATAAGTCGCTCCTTTTTGGTGTAGGGTAGATTCATTGCTTCTTCTTCGCTAATAATCTCCCTATCTACGTTTTTATTGAGAAAAACAAGCAACTCTGGCCACCGCGTTTCAGCAGCAGACAGAGTAATGAAAAAAGTCGGCAGGCCGAACTGACGAATCATGGCCATAACCTTCTTCTTTTCATCCTCCCAGTGAGCCGGAGACGATCGAATATCGCAAAGAACCCTATATCCCTCATCGTGGTTAATAAGCCCCCCTATGAAATTCTCATAAAGAGCGTTAGCTGCCGTTACTGCACTGGAAGTGCTCCGCTTACGTAAGCAGATTGAAATATTATTTCGAATCTTAATGAGTTCTAACTTCTTATAATTGAAGAATAGTTTGTCAGTTCTACAACCTCTCCTATCTACATTTCGAAGCTCTGATCTAACAATGGTTGTAAAACTTTGTGAAGATTGTCTTTTGACGCCTGCATAAATAGTGGGAAAGGATAACTCTTCAAAGTCAATGTCTAGAATCATGTCGAGAGGTCGTTGGCCTTGACCTGGTGCGATTTTAATAATCCTATCATCAAATGGTATGTTGTTTTCAAGCAGAGTTTCCTGACCTCCAGGGTTGAGCTCTTCGGCTTCTACTTCCTCGTCGGGATGGGCTGGATCCGTATCTACATTCCTTTCTCTATTCTGCATACTTTCTAAAAAGGCTGCGTCTGCTTGAGATGCTACGAAAGGAACAATATCGGATGTGAAACCAGAGATCCATTGCTCGTTAACTACAACATTATGCTTTTTATACAAATCTGTGGTAACTAAATAACGAAGTGCTTCAAAAATTTTGGAAGGTCTAATGGTTTCAGCCATGAAAGCATGAAGATACTCTTTTCTGCGTTTGAGGTGGAGCTGAATTACCTGGGCTTCATGGAAAGCTCGTGGAAGCTTCTTCACGATATCGCTTACCGAAATAGGGACGTTTACAACTGCCCCTTTAATGGCATTTTGACCTCGCCCCCCAGGCAATATAGGCTTTATTATCATAAATGGAAGTCGAGGAGAAATCAGTCGTTCCTCTAATGGAGTAAACCCCTTTAAGCAGTCGGGCAGCATGGGGAAATCTAATTCATTGAAGAAAAGCTTAGGCTTTATACTCTTCTTAATGTTGCTATGACATGTTCTGCAGAATTTTAATGTTGGGCAATCAGAAGGGAATTCTAAAAGGCTTTCAAGAGCGAAAATTTCACTTTCTAAAAGGACGCGAGGAATCTTACAAATTTGTTTGGGGAACCACAGGCCTTTGCAAGAAAGGCAACCCTGATCAGGACCCAGCTTTACATTCCTGTTATAAACTACTTTCAGAGCTTCTAGGCCACTAAGCCTGATTCTGGGTTCTATCTGAGCCCTATCTTCCTGGGAGATATTTGCTCGTTCCTGCTGCATTCGGGAGGCGTTTCTTAAATTTTTCTCAACTCTATTGCTGCTATCGCTCCTATATTGGCTAACTCTCTGACTAGCAGTTCTGGCAGCGTCAATTTCTAACTGTCGTGCTGCGGCACGAGCAGCTTGGCGGGCCAGAGTGTATCGCGCTCGCGAGATACGCCTACGATCTACTAAGCTCAGTTATTGGACCCTGCGAACTCTATCCTGCTCTCTTTCTAACATGCGTCTCCTTTCGTTATTTAAACGTACGCGTTGTCTCCTCTCTGTATTCCGTTCTTGCTCTCTTGTCCTATAGTCCGAGTCCTGTCTTCGTCTGGACCGACGCACAGTATCGGCCACTTGCTCCTCATGTCTAATCTGTGCGTCTGTTCGCATAACTATATGTTCTCCTGTATTCTGTTCTTGCTCTCGTGCCCTATATTCCGAGTCCTGTCTACGTCTGGACCGACAAACAGTATCGGTCACTTGCTCCTGACGTCTAATGCGAGAGTCTGTTCGTCTCAGTACATGTTCGCCGGTATTTTGTGCCTGCTCTGTAGCCCTATACCTGTGGCTCCTTCTGCGTTTGAACCGACGCTCAGTATTGACCACTTGCCGCTGTCGTGTTCTCAATTCTACTCTTTCTTCTATATTCTCTACCTGTTGGTTCCGTAAACGTACGGACTGACGCACGGACACGTGTCGTTTATTCTGTGCATTTATGCCATCACTATTGCCTACTGTATTCTCTACCTGGTCACCAGGGACGGCTGCCTGTTCTTCCTGACCTACACCGGAAACCTGCCAAGCAGACACTTGATTTGGTCCCTTCGTCTCTAGCTCTTGGTTTCTAACTGGTTCAACGAACACAGGGTCTGCATCTATTACAAGTTCCCTATTTTCAATAAACTCAACATTTTCTAAATTTTCTAAATTTCTATCTCTATTTGATCTGTTTCTCAATTTGCGTCTCTGAGACTGCTGAGAAGCAGATAGCCTACGAGGCATGATAAAATGTATGTATGTATATAAAATATAATTAAATCACAATAATAAGAAAAGCTATATAGTAAATATATAATATATACATATAATAATAATAATTATAATAATATATGTATTATATAATATAACAATATATTATATATTTATATATATTATATATTATATATTATATATTATAACAATTATTATATAATATATCATACTATATTATTATATACAATATAATAAATGATAATAATATAACTAATAATGAAATATAATATAATATATTTATATTTATATATATATATATATTATAAAACTATAATTATATATATATAATATATAATTAATGTAAATTAACTTGTAACTTCCCAAAGCGTCAGCAATCGGTGGCAGCGACGTCCCCTGGCGAGAGCAGCAGCGACGTCCGTCCTCAGCCGCTATGCAGGCAGCGACGTCCGGCCTCAGCCTCCAGTGACGCCATCAGAGGCACCGAAAAGCGCGCGAAGCAACGACGAAAGTTAGCAACTGTTATTACTTTCTAACTAACGATCGGCGCAGAAAAACTAAGGCCATATACCTTAATAAGCAAGCACTACTTTTAATTTAATTCGAAATCGGTAATCGGTAAAAAGTCTCTATCGCTCTGCCTGGCTCGATATCAACTGGTCCCAACGAAACACAGCCTATTGAGATTTCGCGGTCTTTTTACGAGTGAGTCACTCAAGAAAGAGAGAACGAAGTCAAAGCATGCTGGAAGAGACTTACAAGGTGAATGCACGAATAAGGTGGCGCCGAAAGACAGCAAGTGTGGTGATGACGTCATATTGTTAATAAAGACACTTGCATCCATATGTAAATGTGTATGGATGTGAACAGATAGTTTAGAGAACTCTTTTCTGAGTGGGGCAGAGAAGCATGCGGAACAAACGGACAATTCAATTCATGTTTTCCAAATAGAAATAGAAGGTGAACATGGACAGAGAATATATCAAATAACGCAAAAAAATGGAGCGGATTTTTTCTCATTTCTTCCATATGTATATTTGGAGTGAAAACATTTTCGTGTCCCCCTCCCTTACTGTAACGGTTAACAAATTGTTTACCAATTGCCTGGGCCTGGGTGATGCTCTCTCCCTCTTTTTGGCTTGCGGAAAGAGTGAGAGAGCCCCTGGTGTTTAGATTTCGCGGTTTTTTTACAGCCGATTCTCATTCTTTCTAAAGGCGTTTATATCACTTTCACACTTGCATTCGCTGGTCCTCTTCCACACCCTAACCATAACGGCTCATTCAAACAGCTGCATATACACATACTATATAATGATTATCTATTTATTTATTTACATATTTATGTTCTTTGCTCTTGCTCTTCCTCTTTGGACAAGTGATATTGCTGGGCATACTGTGTGTCTCTCTCTATTTAGTCTCTTTGTAGGCAAAGGGACAGATTGATTTGTTAATGTGGGAGGGGTGATTGAACTTAGAGAGGGGCATCGGGGCATCGGGTATCCCTCTTTTTTGGATAAAGGGGTATTGGTCAGAATGTTGAGGGTAAAACAAAGAAAAAGACATCGCCTGCCAGCAGCTAGGGGGCTTGTAGGGCTTGCATTGCCGGGTGTTGTTTTTATTTTTTTCAGGGCAGAGAGTTAGAGAGAGAGGGAGATAGAGAGGGCGAACGCATAGCTGCGTAGCCAGTGCCAATTGTTTTGCTCCTTTTGGCTATAAAAATGATCCGATCTGATCCAGATTCAGCAATCTCATAGATACGGTCATTCTCTATGATTGTGCCTTTTTAGTTTTCTCGTATCTTTAAAATTGTGGATGCCACAGATTTTCGCCTTTTGTGGGGGTGGGACGAAATTTCGAGATATACGTTTAATAGGGAGATCTAATAGGAGTGCGGATCCCAAATTTTGTTAATCTAGCATTAATAGTCTCTGAGATTTGTGGACGCCCCAGATTTTCGTCCTTTGCGGGGGCGGAAGGAGGTGTGCAGTTTTGACACGAAACGGTCAAGGTCCGATATCACAGGAGCGTGGATACCAAATTTGGTTGCTCTAGCTCTTATAGGTTCTGAGATCCTTGAACTCATATTCTGCAATTGGCAAAACCGACCATGAAACCTGTGTGTTAGAGAGAGACAGAGCGAGACTGGCTATAATAATTATACGATCTGATTTAGATTTTACACTCTAGAACATATAGTTATCCCCTACGATTCTGCGTTTTTAGTTTTCTCGTATCGTCGAAATTGTGGATGCAACAGATTTTCGTCCTTTGTGGGGGCGGATGGGGGTGGGGCGAAATTCTGAGATATACGTTTTATGGTGACATCTTAAAGAAGTGTGTGTACCAAATTTGGTTACTCTAGCCTTAATAGTCTCTGAGATTTGTGGTTGCCTCAGATTTTCGTCCTTTGCGGGGGCGGAAGGGGGTGTGGCGAAATTTGGACATGAAACGGTCAAGGTCCGATATCACAGGAGTGTGGATACCAAATTTGGTTGCTCTGGCTTTTATAGGTTCTGAGATCCTTGAACTCATATTTTGCAATTGGCAAAACCGACCATGAAACCTGTGTGTTAGAGTGAGACAGAGCGAGAAAGAGTGAAATTGTTTTCGTGATTCTGGCTGTAATAATTAAACGATCTGGTTTAGATTTTGCACTCTAGAAGATATAGTCATCTTCTACGATTCTGCGTTTTTAGTTTTCTCGTATCGTCGAAATTGTGGATGCCACAGATTTTCGCCCTTTGTGGGGGCGGAAGTGGGCCTGGCAAAGTTTTGAAATATTTTTGGAGCAGTGACATATCACAGAAGTCTGGATCCAAAACATCGTTGCTCTAGCTCTTATAGTCTTTGAGCATTAGGCGCTGAAGGGGACGGACAGACGGACGGACGGACAGACGGACAGACAGACATGGCTCAATCGACTCGGCTATTGATGCTGGTCAAGAATATATATACTTTATGGGGTCGGAAACGATTCCTTCTGGACGTTACACACATCCACTTTCACCACAAATCTAATATACCCCAATACTCATTTTGAGTATCGGGTATAACGAGGGGGAACGTTGTGAGTTGCTGCGGACACCGCAATTCTGCACTTATACCCGATACTCAGTCAGTATGGCTCTCCTCCGGCAGACGGCGCTAATATTAAACGAAACGACAAAGAGTGTGTGCGAGAGAGACAGAAAATCAGTCTGAGCGTGACGTCGGGCGCTGCGTAGCCATTGCAAATTGATTTCTTGCTTTTGGCTACAAAAATGATCCGATCTGATTCAGATTCAGCAACCGCATAGATATGGTCGTTATCTATAATTCTGCGTTATTAGTTTTCTCGAATGTGCAATATTGTGGATGCAACAGATTTTCGTCCTTTGTGGGGGCGGAAGGGAGTGGGGCGACATTTTGAGATATACGCTTTATAGTGAGATCTAACAGGAGTGCGGATACTAAATTTGGTTACTCTAGCCTTAATAGTCTCTGAGATTTGTGAAATTTGTGTGGCGAAATTTTGAAAGAAACTCGTCTCGGTCCGATATATTAGGAGTGTGGATACCAAATTTGGTTGCTCTAGCTTTTATAGTCTCTGAGATCTAGGCGCTAATGTTTTACTTTAAGCAAAGCCGGCTATGCTAAGTGTGTGTTAGAGAGAGACAGGGCGAGAAAAAATGAAATTGTTTTCTTGATGCTGGCTATAATAATAATACGATCCAATTCAGATTCTGCAGTCTAAAAGATGTGGTCATTCTCTACGATTCTGCGTTTTTAGTTTTCTCGTATCGTCGAAATTGTGGATGCCACAGATTTTCGCCCTTTGTGGGGGCGGAAGTGGGCCTGGCAAAGTTTTGAAATATTTTTGGAGCAGTGACATATCACAGAAGTCTGGATCCAAAACATCGTTGCTCTAGCTCTTATAGTCTTTGAGCATTAGGCGCTGAAGGGGACGGACAGACGGACAGACGGACGGACGGACAGGCGGACAGACAGACATGGCTCAATCGACTCGGCTATTGATGCTGGTCAAGAATATATATACTTTATGGGGTCGGAAACGATTCCTTCTGGACGTTACACACATCCACTTTCACCACAAATCTAATATACCCCAATACTCATTTTGAGTATCGGGTATAACGAGGGGGAACGTTGTGAGTTGCTGCGGACACCGCAATTCTGCACTTATACCCGATACTCAGTCAGTATGGCTCTCCTCCGGCAGACGGCGCTAATATTAAACGAAACGACAAAGAGTGTGTGCGAGAGAGACAGAAAATCAGTCTGAGCGTGACGTCGGGCGCTGCGTAGCCATTGCAAATTGATTTCTTGCTTTTGGCTACAAAAATGATCCGATCTGATTCAGATTCAGCAACCGCATAGATATGGTCGTTATCTATAATTCTGCGTTATTAGTTTTCTCGAATGTGCAATATTGTGGATGCAACAGATTTTCGTCCTTTGTGGGGGCGGAAGGGAGTGGGGCGACATTTTGAGATATACGCTTTATAGTGAGATCTAACAGGAGTGCGGATACTAAATTTGGTTACTCTAGCCTTAATAGTCTCTGAGATTTGTGAAATTTGTGTGGCGAAATTTTGAAAGAAACTCGTCTCGGTCCGATATATTAGGAGTGTGGATACCAAATTTGGTTGCTCTAGCTTTTATAGTCTCTGAGATCTAGGCGCTAATGTTTTACTTTAAGCAAAGCCGGCTATGCTAAGTGTGTGTTAGAGAGAGACAGGGCGAGAAAAAATGAAATTGTTTTCTTGATGCTGGCTATAATAATAATACGATCCAATTCAGATTCTGCAGTCTAAAAGATGTGGTCATTCTCTACGATACTGCGTTTTTGGTTTTCTCGTATCTTTAAAAATGTGGTTACCACAGATTTTCGTCCTTTGTGGGGGCGGAAGTGGGCGGGGCGAAGTTTTGTAATATTTTTGTAGCAGTGACATATCACAGAATTCTTGATCCAAAACATCGTTGCTCTACCTTTTATAGTCTTTGAGCACTAGGCGCTGAAGGGGACGGACAGACGGACGGACGAACAGACGGACAGACAGACATGGCTCAATCGACTCGGCTATTGATGCTGATCAAGAATATATATACTTTATGGGGTCGGAAACGATTCCTTCTGGACGTTACACACATCCACTTTTACCACAAATCTAATATACCCCAATACTCATTTTGAGTATCGGGTAAAAAAGACACTTGGTGGCGAGGCGCGGCAAATATGCACTTTCCAGTTTTCTCGGCGCACGGCTATTAATTTAGCCCGATTTTTGCGAAGCGCACACCGCGTGGGATTTTCACAGTTCCGTTTTATTCGGTTTCTGTTTGTCTTTCTGAGAAGTTATTTGGATTTTTTTTCTTTGGGGTTTTCTTTGGGGTGCTTACACGTGGTCGATTTAGATATATATTTGCTACCGACGCGGAGATAATTACCGGCGGCACAGATTCAAATTTTCAAAAGAGAACGCTCTGGTGCTTTGCACTGCTTAAATAAGAGCTTACCGATCTTAATGCTCGGCTTCGAAAGCTCCGTTGCGATGCGCTGCACAGCACTTACGGAAGCTTAGCTCAGCTGTTCCCTACCTAGAGCTTGCCTGCACCCACCCCAACTATGCTATGCCATGCACCGATAATTGGCCCAAGGTTATTGCATGCGATATACCCGATATGCAACCGTTACACATTTCCGAACACATCCATTTGCTTCTCTCTGTTCCGAGGCTTGAGGCCAATCTATTTGCCCATTCGTGTGATACATTTTGCTACACCTGTTACAAACACCTCCATGAGCACACACCAAAGTTCGAGGCAGGATGAGTAAGAGCCCCGATGCGTTTGCATAAGAAAAGCTCTGAGCAAGAGCATTCTTGCATTCTTCTTGAACATTCACAAATTTCACACAAAAATGCCATAGGAATTGCACACAGAAATGCCAATCGATCTATTTATACTCAATATATTTACTCGTATTTACACAAGGAGCGGTTCAGGAATGTTTGTCAGTACTCGTACTCGTACTCGTATCGAAAGTGTCTAAGCAACAATTTGGCATTATCCACCATAGCCTTAGCCTGCTTCCGATACGCTCCGATGGCGTGGAGAAAAATCCAATTTTCACAGCTATTTGTTTGCCCGACCCCGACTACCCCGACTATTTTATTCAATGTAGCCCCTTTTAGGTCACTCATTCATAGACACTCGTTGCAGTGATTATCCAACTATTTGATCCCGTCCGAAGAATATTTTCCAAAAGGTCTCCTCCGCGCCGTCGGTGATCTCCTCACGCGGGCTGAATTTTGTTTTGATGAGTCGGTGTGAATCGAAGGATCATTAGCCCCATTCTTTTCATCCAACTTATCGTTAATTTCCTTCCTGTTTTGCTACTCAAAAAACAATTCGATTCAGCAGCGATCAAACAAAAAAAAAAAATTTAAAAAAAAAATAAAAAAACAGGTCAGCAGCAACATATCTAATTTGACATGTACTACATGAAACATGGACTTATAGGCACCGTAATCTTGTTTGCGATAGCAGAGCACTTTGGCGGTCAAAGAGGTTACTTTTCAGCCCACCAGTCCACCGAGACACCACCCCACCAGACCCATTGAACGCCTTGGGCCGCATTACAAATATTTTTGAGTACATTTATGTGTAGATCAAAGTGCATTCTATGAAATTAAACTATTCATGGGTGCCTACTATGCCGTTTTTCTCTGTGTGTATCCTCTGTTTTTAAATTTGTAATTTTCAGGGAACCAGCGTGGCCTTGGAAAACTCGTAACCTTGTGCTCGTACTTTACACCAGAGTATCAGTTCACTCTGCAACAACAGGCAATCAGAATTGTTGAATAAAGCACGCACACATACTGTAAAGCCAGGCCGAGGCTGCTGGCCGAAATACCCTTCAGAATGTCGAATGCCAACCCCAATGTCAACAACAACGAGCAGCCCCCAGCCGCCAAGAGGCAGCGATTGTCAGATGTTGCAAGTAAAGATGAAAGTACTTTGAATGAGATTTCGACTACTATGGACAGCAGTGAGGGTGAGGTCGGCGGGTCCTCGGGTGGTGGCGTATCCGATCTTCGTGAGCGACTGCATAACATACTGGTGTGCGTTGTGTGCCGCGAGGTTCCACAACCACACGACTTCTTTCAGTGCAGCCATGGGCATATCATGTGTGAGGACTGCAAGACCGCCGTTCTGGCTGTTGCCATCTTCAATAAAACGCGTGCCTGCTGCCCCAGTTGTCGATCGCTCATTAGAAACTACGATCAGGAGCAGAATCTAGTGGTGCGCCAGACTCTCTGGGAGCTACCCATCAGCTGCCCCAGCTGCAATGACCAGTTCTCAGATAGGAAAGATCTCTCCAGACACTTGGAGTTCGTTTGTGAGGGGCGTGTGGTTTGCTGCAAGTACCACTGCCTGGGCTGTTCTTGGAAGGGCCCCTACAAGGACAGCGTCTCACATGATTCCGACTGTAGGTTTCCCCAGAAGCAGGGAAAGGAGATCCTAGATATTCTGCTGCATGTCGAGGACAGGGAGCTTGAGGCCCAAAAGCCCGTGTTGCAGCTCCATCGGGTGCTGAGTGCTAGCCGGGTGGAATTTTTCACCTTGAGAATGAAGTGGATACACCGCTCAGAGGGTTTACATCCACGGACCCTCGAGTCTGAGGTAAGGTTTTGGAGAACCAGAACTCGTCTGCAGCATACCTCTGATGATCTCTTATCCCGATTCCCACAGACGATTCGTGCCTTTGAGGAGTATTGGGTGCTGCGTCTACGTCTGAAAAGAGCTGGGGAAAAAATCACCGTCAGCGGCCAGCTATTGCTTTCGACTACCCCACGAGTGTCCCTCATGGTCGACCATTTGATCCAGATGCCGCAGAGTGTCTGCAGCGCCAAGCAGCTCCACGACATACGCCCGCGTATCTACCGCCATATTTTCGATTCAACCGGCAAGTGCGCAAACCGCCAGAAGCTTCCCTTGGCGGGACCTCAGGCCCTGTACCGGCTATTTGCCATGACCCGGATCCAGCTCCGTTTGTGGATGTTTTTGCATTATTGAGCTGACGCTAAAAACCTTTAAATTGTAGTTTAAACCTTTATTGGGCACAACATCTTTTGATTTGATTTTTAAATTCTTTGCTTTAGAGCTGCATTTTTAGGGTTTGGGCGCCTTCTGGATCTGCTCGTTCACAGCAAGACCTTCTTCAGCAGCAGCCTTGACCTTATCATGGAAGTCGTGCAGAAGCAATCGAGTAAATTAGGCATACGTTTTTGTCTGGTCTGTTAAGGTCGGCTAGTGTCGGCTAGACTCACCTTAACGCTATCCTCGTTGAAAAAGTCCTTGACCTTTGCCAGCAGGTCGTTGAGCTGAGCCTCAACTGGCTTGGTGGGCTCCTCACGAGGCACGCGAGCACACATGCACACCTGAAAGCAGAGTTACAGTAAAATCACAATCAGTCACTGTTCCTTTTCGACCACTTCTATCTCCACTTACGGCGAACAGGGCGAACAGGAAGAAGATCAAAGCAATCTTGGCTATTTTTGGTTTTTAGTTTGTTTTACTGGTGCTGCTCTTTACTGAAGAACGTTGACTTGAGTACTCATAGCGACAGCTCGTTTTGCGTCGGAGCCGAGATGAAACCGAGAGCCGGTCTTATCACCGGCGCCACTATCAAGGTCAAGTGTTTAGAAGCGTACGTCCCGGTCCGCTCAGATAAGAGAGTGGAGTGAAGTAGAGTGCTCAAAGTAGAGTTATAGACTATGTAGCATACTATGTGGGCATGGAGGACATTTTACTACCCATTTAGAGCTCTGGCAAATGGTCGAGATAAGAATTTATATTAAAAAAAATCGCGTACGAGTAGGGAAAGGATACTAGGAAACGGGATACAGGGGGTCAAAGGGACAGATCAGCATGGATACGTAAACGAAGAAGATCACCGGTCAGATCTTTGTCGGCTGCGGTATCGCTCATTGGCGAGAACGCTCACCCTACCATGATCCTTCAGGGCCACCTATTAACAGTCAGGATCCCTTCAAATAAGCCTGCTATTCGATATTGTCTTACATTTATTGAGTATTACTATACAGCATATACTGGGGAAGGAATATCATAAGGGCGAGGTAGGGTATAATGATCTTAAATCTATAAAACTGATTAGTAGTAGGTATATATAAATCCATGTATAAAACCGTGATCATGGTTGAAGACCAACGAATAGTTACCGCACATTCATTCTTTTCAGATGGGGGTTAAACCGGTGGTACGGGCACGTTGCCAATAGAGGTGTCCGGGAATAACCAATCCGTAACTTCTAAACCAGCGTTTCAATACGTAGATACTAGTGGTGCTAATCCCACCCGGAAAGAACAGAAATTTTTCAACGGGTCTCTGTAGCTGGGTGGATAATTACCTCAAGAGAATTACACCACTGATCGAAAAATTTTACTGAACTGTGGGCGTTCGTTTTCCAAATCGTCGAACGGCTGCCCCAGTATTGACGATATATAACTGGCGCGTCCACTCAAATTAAATCATCACTTTGAGCCGCACTTGGCACTTGCACTAGGCTGTGACTTTGGCTTGACCTTGGTTTAGAGAACTGGGTCAGCTCTACAAGAATTCTTTTTCCACGGCCGGTCACTCTGACGGTCACGAGGAGAGAAAGAAAGAGGCTGGGACTACTAAAAACAGCAACCCACGTTTTCCCACACTTTCTATGGTCTTCTTCTGTTATACAGGATCCAGACACAGCAATATTTAATAAAATATAGTGCACGGCAGAAAAATTGCATATCAAAGCGTTTGCCGCTTGGTCGCAAAACAGCTGTTGATAAGCTTTATCAAAGCTCACAAGATCTTCAACTCGAATTTTTTACGGCCTAGTTTTAGGCTGTAATTTTTGGAGTTAGCCGTGGATAATTAAAATACGAGGGGGAACGTTGTGAGTTGCTGCGGACACCGCAACTCTACAGTTATACCCGATACTAAGTCAGTATGGCTCTCCTCCGGCAGACGCCGCTAATATTAAACGACACGACAAAGAGTGCGTGCGAGAGAGACAGAAAATCAGTCTGAGCGTGACATCACGCGCTGCGTAGCCACTGCAAATTGATTTGTTTCCTTTGGCTATAAAAATGATCTGATCTGATTCAGATTAAGCAATCTGATAGATATGGTCGTTATCTATGATTCTGCGTTTTTAGTTTTCTCAAATCTGCAATATTGTGGATGCAACAGATTTTCGTCCTTTGTGTGGGCGGAAGGGGGTGGGGCGAAATTTTGAGATATACGTTTTATAGTGAGATCTAACAGGAGTACGGACACTAAATTTGGTTACTCTAGCTTTAAAACTCTCTGAGATTTGTGAATATCCCCAGATTTGCATCCTTTGCGGGGGCGGAAGGGGGTGTGGCGAACTTTTGAATCAAACTCGTCTCGGTCTGATATATTAGGAGTGTGGATACCAAATTTGGTTGCTCTAGCTTTTATAGTCTCTGAGATCTAGGCGCTAATGTTTTACTCTAAGCAAAGCCGCCTATGCTACGTGTGTGTTAGAGAGAGACAGGGCGAGAAAAAATGAAATTGTTTTCTTGATGCTGGCTATAATAATAATACGATCCAATTCAGATTCTGCAGTCTAAAAGATGTGGTCATTCTCTACGATTCTGCGTTTTTGGTTTTCTCGTATCGTCGAAATTGTGGATGCCACAGATTTTCGCCCTTTGTGGGGGCGGAAGTGGGCGGGGCAAAGTTTTGAAATATTTTTGGAGCAGTGACATATCACAGAAGTCTGGATCCAAAACATCGTTGCTCTAGCTCTTATAGTCTTTGAGCATTAGGCGCTGAAGGGGACGGACAGACGGACAGACGGACGGACGGACAGACAGACAGGGCTCAATCGACTCGGCTATTGATGCTGATCAAGAATATATATACTTTATAGGGTCAGAAACGAATCTAATATACCCCAATACTCATTTTGAGTATCGGGTATAAAAAATCGCGTACGAGTAGGGAAAGGATACTAGGAAACGGGATACAGGGGGTCAAAGGGACAGATCAGCATGGATACGTAAACGAAGAAGATCACCGGTCAGATCTTTGTCGGCTGCGGTATCGCTCATTGGCGAGAACGCCCACCCTACCATGATCCTTCAGGGCCACCTATTAACAGTCAGGATCCCTTCAAATAAGCCTGCTATTCGATATTGTCTTACATTTATTGAGTATTACTATACAGCATATACTGGGGAAGGAATATCATAAGGGCGAGGTAGGGTATAATGATCTTAAATCTATAAAACTGATTAGTAGTAGGTATATATAAATCCATGTATAAAACCGTGATCATGGTTGAAGACCAACGAATAGTTACCGCACATTCATTCTTTTCAGATGGGGGTTAAACCGGTGGTACGGGCACGTTGCCAATAGGGGTGTCCGGGAATAACCAATCCGTAACTTCTAAACCAGCGTTTCAATACGTAGATACTAGTGGTGCTAATCCCACCCGGAAAGAACAGAAATTGTTCAACGGGTCTCTGTAGCTGGGTGGATAATTACCTCAACAGAATTACACCACTGATCGAAAAATTTTACTGAACTGTGGGCGTTCGTTTTCCAAATCGTCGAACGGCTGCCCCAGTATTGACGATATATAACTGGCGCGTCCACTCAAATTAAATCATCACTTTGAGCCGCACTTGGCACTTGCACTAGGCTGTGACTTTGGCTTGACCTTGGTTTAGAGAACTGGGTCAGCTCTACAAGAATTCTTTTTCCACGGCCGGTCACTCTGACGGTCACGAGGAGAGAAAGAAAGAGGCTGGGACTACTAAAAACAGCAACCCACGTTTTCCCACACTTTCTATGGACTTCTTCTGTTATACAGGATCCAGACACAGCAATATTTAATAAAATATAGTACACGGCAGAAAAATTGCATATCAAAGCGTTGCCGCTTGGTCGCAAAACAGCTGTTGATAAGCTTTATCAAAGCTCACAAGATCTTCAACTCGAATTTTTTACGGCCTAGTTTTAGGCTGTAATTTTTGGAGTTAGCCGTGGATAATTAAAATACGAGGGGGAACGTTGTGAGTTTCTGCGGATACCGCAACTCTACAGTTATACCCGATACTAAGTCAGTATGGCTCTCCTCCGTCAGACGCCGCTAATATTAAACGACACGACAAAGAGTGCGAGAGAGAGAAAATCAGTCTGAGCGTGACGTCGGGCGCTGCGTAGCCACTGCAAATTGATTTCTTGCTTTTGGCTACAAAAATGATCCGATCTGACCAGATTCAGCAATCTGATAGATATGGTCATTCTCTATGATTCTGCGTTTTTAGTTTTCTCGAATCTGTAATATTGTGGATGCAACAGATTTTCGTCCTTTGTGTGGGCGGAAGGGGGTGGGGCGAAATTTTGAGATATACGTTTTATAGTGCGGATACTAAATTTGGTTACTCTAGCCTTAAAAGTCCCTGAGATTTGGGAATATCCCCAGATTTGCATCCTTTGCGGGGGCGGAAGGCGGTGTGGCGAAGTTTTGAAACAAACTCGTCTCGGTCCGATATATTAGGAGTGTGGATACCAAATTTGTGGATACAGACGGACAGACAGACATGGCTCAATCGACTCGGCTATTGATGCTGATCAAGAATATATATACTTTATGGGGTCGGAAACGATTCCTTCTGGACGTTACACACATCCACTTTTACCACAAATCTAATATACCCCAATACTCATTTTGAGTATCGGGTATAACAAGAAGACACGATAAGCGTCGAATATTACACCCCCCGCTGAAATCACAGTTTGGGGTCTTGCTAACCAAATCCTGATCCACACTTGGAGTGCTGGATACGATTTATTGTTCAATATCATTTGTGTGATATTTACCAATAAAGCGACCCTGGAAATCTTCCAGCTCGTAGTAGCTGTTCTCGAGTCTTTTCTTAATGCGGGCTTTCCGAAACGTAGGTGCCAGTTTCGCATTAATGCCTTTCACAAAACTACTCTGGTCAAAATTTCGTCTATACACTTCTTGACCCACTTGAAAGTTTACTTCTCGGCTTCGAAGATTATAGATATTTTCATTGCGAACATGCTGCTGTTTCATTTCTTCTGCAGCGGTCTTGTGAATTACCTCGAAGGAATCGTCGCGATCGAAGACTACAGCTCGGTCCTCCAACATACTGAGATTTCGTAGGAGTTGATAAGTGGAATCATGTTTTGGCCAAAAGCAACACGATATGGGCTACTTTTGACGGCTGCATGCACACTGGATTGATCGGGCTTAATGTACGCTTTGATAGCAGCGAGTACCGAGGGATTTACCCGCTTTGAGGCATTGGTTTGGGGAGCGTAGGCGGCGGTGTTCGAATGTCGAATTTGGTATTTCGCTAACAGATCCTTGAACTTGTGTGACTTGAATTGAACGCCGTTATCTGACACTATCACTTCCGGGACTCCAAAGCAATGAAACAGGTCTTCCTCCATGAACCATGAAGGTCTCCCCTGCTTTGCCCATTGGCATAACATCTAAATATAAGTCCACGGCCGCGGCCTCCAACAAAAAAACGCGCAAACAATATCAAACAATAAACGTCGAATTGTACCCTTAAAAACGGAGCAATTATTTTCTTGTGAATACTGGAGTCAGAGTTGCTGAAAAAGCTCGGAAGCTTCCAACAAGTACTAATTATTTCAAAATTAAAAAAAAAAGTAAATTTGTAGCTACAGATGTTGCTAGTACGGAGAACTAAACTAAGTCCAGGGCCTGGCTTTGCTTTCGATCAGACATATTTCATTCAACTTAAACCTGAGAGACTACTTCGATTGAGTTTCTTGTGTGTTTGTAATTCTATTTATTGTATGAAAATTTACATTGGGGCCACGTGCGCCATGCCGCGCTTCCATTAGTTCCGAAGTCTTTCGCGTTGTTGTGCCAATGACGACGCCATCGGATGCGACCATGCCCAGAGATGTGTGGCCTTTGGATACTATTTTCAACGCCTATGACGATTGCCGTATAACCATCAACGCTTGCGAAAACTTCAACTGTTCAACCATTTCTGAAAACGCCAAAACAAAGATGTCCAATGAATCTTATCGATGTTCGATGGAATCGTTTCCACATCGTATCGTGTCGATGTTTTTGCGAGTAAGTTTAGTATTAAATACATAGTATAATACAAACTCCGGCTTTCGCGTATTGTTGGACTACGACTTCGACCGAGTTTAAATTTTTGTTTCGGGCAAAACAATGTGAACAAATCAAAGGAATCTGTTTATGTAAATTCGCTTGATTCTGGTGATTGTCAATATGATAATAGTATGCTGAAAATGTAACTTTGTATGCTACTGGTTCATGTACCAGTAACAAATGGTCGCCGCAATCGGTACTTGAACAAATTGGGCTTCGGAGATGTGAATACGTCAGAGTTTTCATTCGTACTGATTTTATTTCGTAAAATGCGAGGTTTATATACAAGTTCTATGAAAATAATTGTTTACTTAGGATTTTAGGTATGTTTAATTAGTTCCGAGTATAATATTGCTAGGGAAATATGTTATATCTATTTAGGACTAAGCAATTACTACAAATCCACCAGTGGAATATTCCAAGGGTCAGATTTATGACGGTCACAATGTGTCTCATGCAGATGGTGTGAGATTTGACCACATGCTGGTCATCCAGAATGTGTTTAATGATAGTGTTGTAAATATCTTAACAGTGTATGTACACAAATGCATGCAGCTGTCCGTTGTATATTTATTTAGGTCAGTAGTGCATGTCACATATTGATATTTAGAGCATATTATCGTTTATTTATTTAGGTGGCTGGGAAATCTTAACCTTTTATGGCTAGCTATTTGTCTACGTCTAATCATACGATTTTGTACTTTAATTGAAATCGTACATCCTCCCGACCGTTGAACATAGTATGCTCAACCATCACCAATATTGATTGTGAATGGATGCCTTGGTGCGTTTTCTTCACTAGCTGATGAGCTACGTGTATGTCTCTGCTGAGAAGGGGGTCTTGTTGTGTACCACCTTTTAACCAGATGAATCATTGAATCAATGCTTTCAAGATTGTGGGGTAACTTGAAACTTTTAGGTGGTAGCAGATTCGTTTCCATTTGATACAGATCCTTGTAGTTCCGCTTTTCATCGTTCCTTGAAACTTTATTTGTAGAATGTTCAGTTGATGTTTCGTTGAGGTCACTATCTCCGAAACGAGCGTATGATAACTGCAGAATAGTTTCCAATGTGCTCTGACTTGTGACAGTCATTAGCGAATTCCGAATGATGCATCCGGGTTGGGCCTTCAATATTCCTGAGTGTTGTAACTTAATATCCGAAATGCCATCTGCACATACCGCTGACAGCTTTAATAATGACTTTGTTGCAAAAATCTATCGACTTCTTTTATGCATGCTCAACCATAAAAATGATTTTTTTGTGTTGACTAGGTGACATAATGAGTCCGTTTTATTGTGAAACATTTGTAATTCACAACTTGCTTCGGCTGAGAACATTGTTTATTATAGCAAACAAAGTCATTGTTTGCTCTTTGATGACAGTTTTTAAATTCAGTCTCTGATAGTTCAACGAATTCGTCTCGGTGACTATTGATTGCCATATATGGTGTTTTTATTTCAAATTTGCTTATCCCATTTTTATTTGGCACCGGAATCGCTGTCAATTTGTATATTTCCAGTTCGTTTGCTGAGACTAATGGAAATGTCACCTTGATAATTGCATGATCCTCTATTATAGTGCCTTCAGCTTTCATCATCTGGTACACCATGATCATATTGTCGGGAGTTTCTGGAAGTGATTGATCCCGTATCTGTTCCAGTTGTTCCTTGAGTTGTCGTGGTGATATTAGCATAGGGCTAATTGTATTGTGTCGGATATCTGTCAAGACATTGATGATTTCTGCTTGCATTCGTTGAAGATTTGCAGATACTAAAGTCAACTGAGTAGACAATGTAATGTACCATTGAAAGGCGCTAAAATGATCAGCCCTTCCCTTTGATTCGGTGATAAAATCCTCAATGCGACTTAATCGTTTGGAATTTGAGATTTCAACCCCTTTTATCAAATTGATTGTAGAGTCAATCAATGATGTTTGATTTTTAAGCAAGGTTAAAAGGTGATCCTCGTTATCCTTAACCTTTGCTATAGTTTCATTTCACGGGTATATGTTGAATCTAATACGCCAAATAGACTGCTTGCGATGTTTCCAATGATGTCCAGCGGTGCCCTTTGCCTCCGTGTTCTTGCTATTAATGTATTTTCAGCTTGCAGGTCCTCTTCTATATGTTTGAAGTGCTGATACATACTGGTGCATGCGTCTACTAGTTGAAGTTGTGTGCATAGATGTCCAATTTTTGTAGTCCCCATGGTGAATGAGTTCATGTCTTTCCAATAGGGCTTTAAATTGTAGTAGACAATGATGGTCCAGTCAGTTGTCGCAAGTTGGCTGGTTCCTACTCTTTCAAAGTATATACCCGGTTTTGATCCAAACTGGGTTATGTTGATTGACTGTGCCATTGCTAACGGTAACAGCAACAACATTACAAGCATTGTCATGGTTAACGACAACTTATTCGGCTGTGTCCTTTTCCTAAGTTGTCTGTCCTCGGATGCTTCTTCGTTTTCTGATGGATCATCTATCGGATGTTTATGTGTGGGTTCCTCTTCGTTGAATAGTGGAGCAACATGTTGGATCTCTCGTTTGAAAATCCCCTTTGCCGTTTTTACTTCCACTACTCGTACAAAATTGTTTTTGCCATGAAACAATCGAATGATTCTTCCTGGTGGCCATTGTAATACTGGTGTATTGTCTTCCTTTAGTATTACTAATGTTCCTTCCTTAATGATAGCCGAAGACTTCCTCCACTTTTGACGCTGTTGCAACTGCTGAAGATATTCATTGGACCATTGTGTCCAGAATGAGTGCTTCAATTTTGAAACTGCTTGCCATCGATTTCCTAGCGTCTTTGGTAGCTGGGATGGCTCACTGTCAGCGTGTGCTGTTAACGGCTCTCCTATCAGGAAATGCCTTGGCGTTAATGCTGTTACGTCGTTTGGGTTGTCAGATATTGGTGTTAATGGTCGAGAGTTTAGTATGGCCTCTATTTCGACTATAACCGTTTCTAACTCCTCTTAGGTTAAATTTGACGTCGTCACATTTTCAAGAGGAGATGTTTGGCAGATTTTACTTCAGCTTCCCATAAACCGCCGAAGTGTGGTGCGCGAGGAGGTATAAATTTAAACTGTAGCCCTTTGTTGTTGCACTCTCGTACAATGTGTTCCTTTTCCGAGAATATGGCTTCTTCTAACTCTTGAAGTTTGTTCCTGGCTCCTACGAAATTCGTAGCATTGTCGCAATGGAGCAATTGAGATTTTCCTCGACGAGAGATGAACCGCCGAAGTGCCGCTAAAAATGCTTCTGTGGTGAGATCACTGACCAGCTCTAGCTGTACTGCTTTAGTCGCGAAACAACAAAATATAGCTATGTATGCTGTATTAGGCTCCTTTCCTGGATTTTTATAGTAGATTTTGAATGGTCCACAGTAGTCAACACCAGAATTGAGGAATGTCCGTGCTTGGGTGACTCGGAGACTCTAGTAGTTTGGGCTTGGCTCTAGTGCATTTCACGCAGTTATGCACAATACTTCTGGCCATGTTTTTCCTTTGAGTATCCAGTACTGTCGTCGTGATGTTGTCAGCAATGTTGTATCTTGTGTATCTTATCAAGGATCAACTTCACAATTGGATCGTTGTAGGGCAGGAGCATTGGGTGTTTGGCGTCAAATGAAATATTTGCCGCTTCCAGTCGACCACCTTCTCGTCAGATTCCCTCCTGATACATCCCTACTATTCTCAATAGCTTGTTGTATGAGTTGTTCTGCTTTATTTTTTAGATTAAGTCATCCTCCTGAGTGATAGTCATAATTGATGACTGACCAATCTTTTGGGGATTTGCACTCATCAATTCCTCTTTTGTAGCCACAAATGGTGGTGGCCATGTAGATGTTGGGCCGTGTAAAAATAGTGGTCCATAAAACCACATGCTATGTTTTGCGAACTTCGTCGCTTCGTCATTCCTCTGGAGAGTACATCTGCTGCATTATTTTCGGATGAGACATGCCTCCACTGCCTTTGTATCGTCAATTCTTCAATCGTAGCTATTCTTGTAGATACGAATTTGTCTCGGTTGGATGACGAGCAGTTAATTCATGACAATACGATCCTTGAGTCAGACCAAAAGAATGTTGATGCATCTTCCATTGATAACTGTTCCTTTAGTTTTGCTGTCAATTGAGCACCAAACACCGCCGCTTTTAGTTCCAAACGGGGTAATGGTAATGCATTGATGGGCGCTAAATGTGATTTGGCACATAGCAATTGAATCGTTGCCCACCTATCCTTATGTATTGCTCGGATATCTACTGCAGCTCCAAATGCTTTCTCCGATGCGACAACAAAGGTATGTATCTCTGATGATATCGGAATTTGTTCTTGGAATATATGACGTGGTACCTGTATGGAGTTTAATAATTTTAACTCCTCCCTGTACCTTTTCCATTCCTCCTGGAGATGAACTGGAAGCGCTTCTTTGTAGTTGTTGAGGAACGCATAACAAGTCCATCGCTAAGCGAAGAACCATCGCCAAAAGAGAACAAGAAGAGAATGGAAGAGACGAAAATTTGTATACACACATATTCTTATCGCCGCTGCGACGGCATTTTTCAGTACCAAATAGACATCGAACTGGACAAGAACAAAATAAATACAGTCCACTAAAATCAAATCCGTCGAGCATATTATTCGCGAACATTCTTTGGTCCTTCGAGCCGGATTCTTGAACAGTTTTGTGTGCTTTGGTGTTCATTGAAAATTGTTTACAATGGAACAATTAAAGGCATTGGTAAAAGCCCGTGGCAGACTCAAGGCCATTATCACACGCGCATTGGCTTGAGCTGAACGGGAGGAACCAAATACAACGGCGGAGGTCACCTCTTGAATGGAACTACTCCAATCGGCTTGGAAAGAGTTCTCACAACTTGGAGATTCCATAGCCCTTCTCGAACACGTGGATGGGTATGGGGATCCAGAGGAAGACAATGCACTCTACGAGGAAAAGTATCTATTGGCATATGCCAATATTTTGGAGAAAAAGGGGTTAGTACAACCAACTACAACTGCAACGATCAACGGGGATGGCAGAAGAGAGCTTCATATAAACAACAACGCAGTACTCAGTCTGCTGCAACAACAACAACAACAGCTATTTGAACAGTTAGCTGCAAACCAGAACACGACGAACAAGTCTATGCGTGCTGCTGGAGAGAGCGAGAGCGTCGAGTTTAGAGGCTCGGTGAATTCGAATTCTGCTGTTGGTGCGGTCACACCAATACAGAGCGAATTGCCAAAAATTCAAATCAAACGGTTCGCTGGCAGCTACACAGGGTGGCCAGAATTTCAGGATATCTATGAAAGTAAAATTCATAGCAAGCAGCATTTGACGAACACACAGAAGTTTCATCATTTGAAAACATTACTTATCAATGAGGCTGCCAACTTGGTACGACATTTGGCGATCACGGACACTGCTTACAACACTGCATGGGAACGTCTCAAGGAAAGGTACAGCGGCCGAGGCATATCGTAAACTCGTTTTTGGAATAATTTATGAAGCTGCCCACAACTACTAAAATTGATGCGGAGATTTTGCGTAAAGTGTCCGACGGTGGATGGCCGACCTGCTGTAAATCCTCCGACTCCACCCTACGGTAGCCGCGGTGCAGGACGACCCGGAATGGGCAGAGGCTCCCCCCGAATGGCGGACCAACGCGCCAGGTCGGCGGTTGCCCCGGGACCTCATATCCAACATAACCGTATTCTTACGCGATCGTGCCTACCGACTGGGAGTCCGGCGACTGGAGGTCCATGACGGCACCTGCTTTCGCGTAAAAATTACCCGCAGCCGGGCTGTCACCGTCACTCTTCGGCACCCCCGAAGTATGGAGGGGGTGTGAGGGAGCGTACGCTCCACCCACATTTTTCCGCCCATCAACTCGCCGGGATTTTCCCATTGGAGGGACCCGAACTTACTTTATTAGAATTAAGAATTTTGACTTTTCTTCGTTTTCTAGTTTTAAGCATTGACTTTTCAGTTTTAGGTTAAAGGGGAGGGGGGAAGGCCACGAAGGCTACATGTTATTATACCCGATACTCAAAATGAGTATTGGGGTATATTAGATTTGTGGTAAAAGTGGATGTGTGTAACGTCCAGAAGGAATCGTTTCCGACCCCATAAAGTATATTCTTGATCAGCATCAATAGCCGAGTCGATTGAGCCCTGTCTGTCTGTCTGTCTGTCCGTCTGTCCGTCCGTCCGTCCGTCCGTCCGTCCGTCCGTCCGTCCGTCCGTCCGTCGCCTTCAGCGCCTAGTGCTCAAAGACTATAAGAGCTAGATAAACGATGTTTTGGATCCAGACTTCTGTGATATGTCACTGCTACAAAAATAGTTCAGAACTTCGCCCCGCCCACTTCCGCCCCCACAAAGGACGAAAATCTGTGGCACCCACATTTTTAAAGATACGATAAAACCAAAAACTCAGAATCGTAGAGGATGTTTATATGTTCTAGAATATAAAATCTCAACCAGATCGTATAATTATTATAGCCAGAATCAAGAAAACAATTTCATTCTTTCGTTCTCTGTCTCTCTCTAACACACAGGTGGTGATCCGTATTCGCTCCGGATGCCCGTCGGGGCCCCGCGTGATTCCCTCCAGTTTTTAGTAGCCCAACGGGATCCTGAGGTCGCTGTCCGGCGATTGCCTAGGCGTACTCGGTGACACCTGTCGGCGTTCCCCCCGCATGATTCCCTCCAGTAGATTGTGACCCCGCAGGGTCCGAGGCCGCTATCCGACGATCGTCTAAGCGCTCCCGGTGACGCCTGTTGGTGTCTCGCCTGATCCCAGTAGTTCCCAGGGTCCCGAAGGTGCTGTCCGGCGATTTCCTAAGCCCTCTCGGCGATACCTGCCCTGTATGATAAAGACTTTCGCAGTAATGTTTAGCCCGATAGTGTCCCGTGAGTGCTATCCGATTGCCTAGGCACTCTCGGCGATGCTTGTCGATATCCCCGACTCGCGTAGTAATTCTTAGCCCGACAAGGTCCCGTGAGTGTTATCCGGCGGTAGCCTAGGCGCTCTCGGCGACATCTGTTGGCGCCCTGTATGATCCCAGTACACCGGCAGGGTCCCGGAAGTACTGTCCGGCGATTGCCTAGGTACTCTCGGCGATACCTGTCGGACCTCTTCAGCTTCGTAGTAGTTCTATCCGGCGATAGCCTAGGCACTCTCGGTGATGCCTGTCGGTATTTCCGCATAGTTAAGCCCCCTTACCGCGTTGTATTAATTCTTAGGCCGACAGAGTCCCGTAAGAACCGTCCGGCGATAGTCTAGGTACTCTCGGCGATACTTGTCGGTATTTCCGCATAGCAAAGCCGCTTCCGCTTCGCAGTAACTCTTAGGCCGGCGGGGTCCCGTGAGTGCTATCCGGCGATTGCCTAGGCACTCTCGGCGATGCTTGTCGATATCCCCGACTCGCGTAGTAATTCTTAGCCCGACAAGGTCCCGTGAGTGTTATCCGGCGGTAGCCTAGGCGCTCTCGGCGACATCTGTTGGCGCCCTGTATGATCCCAGTAGACCGGCAAGGTCCCGGAAGTACTGTCCGGCGATTGCCTAGGTACTCTCGGCGATACCTGTCGGCCCTCTTCAGCTTCGTAGTAGTTCTATCCGGCGATAGCCTAGGCACTCTCGGTGATGCCTGTCGGTATTTCCGCATAGTGAAGCCCCCTTACCGCGTTGTAGTAATTCTTAGGCCGACAGGGTCCCGTAAGTACCGTCCGGCGATAGCCTAGGCACTCTCGGCGATACTTGTCGGTATTTCCGCAAAGCAAAGCACCCCTTTCCGCGTCGTAGTAATTCTTAGGCCGACAGGGTCCCGTAAGTACCGTCCGGCGATAGCCTAGGTACTCTCGGCGATACTTGTCGGTATTTCCGCATAGCAAAGTCCCCCTTTCAGCGTCGTAGTAATTCTTAGACCGACAGGGTCCCGTAAGTACCGTCCGGCGATAGCCTAGGAACTCTCGGCGATACTTGTCGGTATTTCCGCAAAGCAAAGCACCCCTTTCCGCGTCGTAGTAATTCTTAGGCCGACAGGGTCCCGTAAGTACCGTCCGGCGATAGCCTAGGCACTCTCGGCGATACTTGTCGGTATTTCCGCAAAGCAAAGCACTCCTTTCCGCGTCGTAGTAATTCTTAGGCCGACAGGGTCCCGTAAGTACCGTCCGGCGATAGCCTAGGAACTCTCGGCGATACTTGTCGGTATTTCCGCAAAGCAAAGCACCCCTTTCCGCGTCGTAGTAATTCTTAGGCCGACAGGGTCCCGTAAGTACCGTCCGGCGATAGCCTAGGTACTCTCGGCGATACTTGTCGGTATTTCCGCATAGCAAAGTCCCCCTTTCAGCGTCGTAGTAATTCTTAGGCCGACAGGGTCCCGTAAGTACCGTCCGGCGATAGCCTAGGAACTCTCGGCGATACTTGTCGGTATTTCCGCATAGCAAAACCCCCCTTTCCGCGTCGTAGTAATTCTTAGGCCGACAGGGTCCCGCAAGTACCGTCCGGCGATAGTCTAGGTACTCTCGGCGATACTTGTCGGTATTTCCGCATAGCAAAGCCGCTTCCGCTAGCAGTAACTCTTAGGCCGGCGGGGTCCCGTAAGTACTGTCCGGCGATAGCCTAGGCACTCTCGGCGATACCTGTCGGTATTATCTCATAGCAAAAACCATCGTATTAATTCTGAGTTCGATGGAGTCCTGAAGGAGCTATCCGGCGATAGCCTGAGTGCTCTCGGTGAAACCGACTGCCACGTCCCACGCTACCCCATCGTCGGTCCCGGCAAATTATAAATATTGCTGTAATTTCGACCCTGGAGTGGACTGAGACATGTACCCCAGCCCAGGATCGCTTCCTAACAAGGTTATGTAGCCGGGCAGGCGGACTCTCCACCAATTTCCAGAGAACAAAAATCTCGGCCCCACACCAAGGTCGACTCCCGAAGAGTACTCCCGTCAAGGGTGCGAGTTTGGTGTGGGTGGCAGAACTTTGGGAGAGCTGGGTAGGCTACCGCTCGTGGCCAGGGCCCTATGGGCGAAGCGCAACAAAACCACGAGGGCTAAGAAAAAAACTAATTTTTCCCTACAGGGCACTTTAACATACCGTTTTTCCTACTTTTCCACGGAGACACGAGTGTGGTTCGCTCCTGGCAGAGCTGTGTGACGCACGGGTTTGCAACCAAAACGAGGGGGAACGTTGTGAGTTGCTGCGGACACCGCAACTCTACAGTTATACCCGATACTAAGTCAGTATGGCTCTCCTCCGGCAGACGCCGCTAATAAAAAACGACACGACAAAGAGTGCGTGCGAGAGAGACAGAAAATCAGTCTGAGCGTGACGTCGGGCGCTGCGTAGCCACTGAAAATTGTTTTTTTCTTTTCGGCTATAAAAATAATCCGATCTGATCCAAATTCAGCAACTGGATAGATATGGTCATTCTCTATGATTCTGCGTTTTTAGTTTTCTCGAATCTGCAATATTGTGGATGCAACAGATTCTCGTCCTTTGTGGGGGCGGAAGGGGGTGGGGCGAAATTCTGAGATATACGTTTTATAGTGAGATCTAACAGAAGTGCGGATACCAAATTTGGTTACTCTAGCCTTAATAGTCTCTGAGATTTGTGGTTGCCCCAGATTTTCGTCCTTTGCGGGGGCGGAAGGGGGTGCGGCGAAATTTTGACACAAAACGGTCAAGGTCCGATATCACAGGAGTGTGGATACCAAATTTGGTTGCTCTGGCTTTTATAGGTTCTGAGATCCTTGAACTCATATTTTGCAATTGGCAAAACCGACCATGAAACCTGTGTGTTAGAGTGAGACAGAGCGAGAAAGAGTGAAATTGTTTTCGTGATTCTGGCTATAATAATTATACGATCTGGTTCAGATTTTGCACTCTGCAAGATATAGTCATCTTCTACGATTCTGCGTTTTTATCGTATTTTTGGTTTTATCGTATCTTTAAAAATGTGGATGCCACAGATTTTCGTTCTTTGTGGGGGCGAAAGGGGGCGTGGCGAAGTTCTGAAATATTTTTGTAGTAGTGACATATCACAGAAGTCTGGATCCAAAACATCGTTACTCTAGCTCTTATAGTCTTTGAGCACTAGGCGCTGAAGGGGACGGACAGACGGACAGACGGACAGACGGACGGACGGACAGACAGACAGACATGGCTCAATCGACTCGGCTATTGATGCTGATCAAGAATATATATACTTTATGGGGTCGGAAACGATTCCTTCTGGACGTTACACACATCCACTTTTACCACAAATCTAATATACCCCAATACTCATTTTGAGTATCGGGTAAAAAAGACACTTTGTGGCGAGGCGCGGCAAATATGCACTTTCCAGTTTTCTCGGCGCACGGCTATTAATTTAGCCCGATTTTTGCGAAGCGCACACCGCGTGGGATTTTCACAGTTCCGTTTGATTATACCCGATACTCAAAATGAGTATTGGGGTATATTAGATTTGTGGTAAAAGTGGATGTGTGTAACGTCCAGAAGGAATCGTTTCCGACCCCATAAAGTATATATATTCTTGATCAGCATCAATAGCCGAGTCGATTGAGCCATGTCTGTCTGTCCGTCTGTCCGTCTGTCCGTCCATCCGTCTGTCCGTCTGTCCGTCCCCTTCAGCGCCTAATGCTCAAAGACTATAAGAGCTAGAGCAACGATGTTTTGGATCCAGACTTCTGTGATATGTCACTGCTCCAAAAATATTTCAAAACTTTGCCCCGCCCACTTCCGCCCCCACAAAGGGCGAAAATCTGTGGCATCCACAATTTTGACGATACGAGAAAACTAAAAACGCAGAATCGTAGAAGATGACTATATCTTCTAGAGTGCAAAATCTGAACCAGATCGTGTAATTATTACAGCCAGAATCACGAAAACAATTTCACTCTTTCTCGCTCTGTCTCACTCTAACACACAGGTTTCATGGTCGGTTTTGCCAATTGCAAAATATGAGTTCAAGGATCTCAGAACCTATAAAAGCCAGAGCAACCAAATTTGGTATCCACACTCCTGTGATATCGGACCTTGACCGTTTCCTGTCCAAATTTCGCCACACCCCCTTCCGCCCCCGCAAAGGACGAAAATCTGAGGCAACCACAAATCTCAGAGACTATTAAGGCTAGAGTAACCAAATTTGGTACACACACTCCTTTAAGATGTCACTATAAAACGTATATCTCAGAATTTCGCCCCACCCCCATCCGCCCCCACAAAGGACGAAAATCTGTTGCATCCACAATATTGCAGATTTGAGAAAACTAAAAACGCAGAATCATAGATAATAACCATATCTATCAGGTTGCTGAATCTGGATCAGATCAGATCATTTTCATAGCCAAAAGGAGCAAATCAATTTGCACTGGCTACGCAGCGCCCGACGTCACGCTCAGACTGATTTTCTGTCTCTCTCGCACGCACTCTTTGTCGTGTCGTTAAATATTAGCGGCGTCTGCCGGAGGAGAGCCATACTGACTTAGTATCGGGTATAACCGTAGAGTTGCGGTGTCCGCAGCAACTCACAACGTTCCCCCTCGTTCGGTTTCGGTTTGTCTTTCTGAGAAGTTATTTGGATTTTTTTTCTTTGGGGTTTTCTTTGGGGTGCTTACACGTGGTCGATTTAGATATATATTTGCTACCGACGCGGAGATAATCACCGGCGGCACAGATTCAAATTTTCAAAAGAGAACGCTCTGGTGCTTTGCACTGCTTAAATAAGAGCTTACCGATCTTAATGCTCGGCTTCGAAAGCTCCGTTGCGATGCGCTGCACAGCACTTACGGAAGCTTAGCTCAGCTGTTCCCTACCTAGAGCTTGCCTGCACCCACCCCAACTATGCTATGCCATGCACCGATAATTGGCCCAAGGTTATTGCATGCGATATACCCGATATGCAACCGTTACACATTTCCGAACACATCCATTTGCTTCTCTCTGTTCCGAGGCTTGAGGCCAATCTATTTGCCCATTCGTGTGATACATTTTGCTACACCTGTTACAAACACCTCCATGAGCACACATCAAAGTTCGAGGCAGGATGAGTAAGAGCCCCGATGCGTTTGCATAAGAAAAGCTCTGAGCAAGAGCATTCTTGCATTCTTCTTGAACATTCACAAATTTCACACAAAAATGCCACAGGAATTGCACACAGAAATGCCAATCGATCTATTTATACTCAATATATTTACTCGTATTTACACAAGGAGCGGTTCAGGAATGTTTGTCAGTACTCGTACTCGTACTCGTATCGAAAGTGTCTAAGCAACAATTTGGCATTATCCACCATAGCCTTAGCCTGCTTCCGATACGCTCCGATGGCGTGGAGAAAAATCCAATTTTCACAGCTATTTGTTTGCCCGACCCCGACTATTTTATTCAATGTAGCCCCTTTTAGGTCACTCATTCATAGACACTCGTTGCAGTGATTATCCAACTATTTGATCCCGTCCGAAGAATATTTTCCAAAAGGTCTCCTCCGCGCCGTCGGTGATCTCCTCACGCGGGCTGAATTTTGTTTTGATGAGTCGGTGTGAATCGAAGGATCATTAGCCCCATTCTTTTCATCCAACTTATCGTTAATTTCCTTCCTGTTTTGCTACTCAAAAAACAATTCGATTCAGCAGCGATCAAACAAAAAAAAAAAATTAAAAAAAAAAATAAAAAAACAGGTCAGCAGCAACATATCTAATTTGACATGTACTACATGAAACATGGACTTATAGGCACCGTAATCTTGTTTGCGATAGCAGAGCACTTTGGCGGTCAAAGAGGTTACTTTTCAGCCCACCAGTCCACCGAGACACCACCCCACCAGACCCATTGAACGCCTTGGGCCGCATTACAAATATTTTTGAGTACATTTATGTGTAGATCAAAGTGCATTCTATTAAATTAAACTATTCATGGGTGCCTACTATGCCGTTTTTCTCTGTGTGTATCCTCTGTTTTTAAATTTGTAATTTTCAGGGATCCGGCGTGGCCTTGGAAAACTCGTAACCTTGTGCTCGTACTTTACACCAGAGTATCAGTTCACTCTGCAACAACAGGCAATCAGAATTGTTGAATAAAGCACGCACACATACTGTAAAGCCAGGCCGAGGCTGCTGGCCGAAATACCCTTCAGAATGTCGAATGCCAACCCCAGTGTCAACAACAACGAGCTGCCCCCAGCCGCCAAGAGGCAGCGATTGTCAGATGTTGCAAGTAAAGATGAAAGTACTTTGAATGAGATTTCGACTACTATGGACAGCAGTGAGGGTGAGGTCGGCGGGTCCTCGGGTGGTGGCGTATCCGATCTTCGTGAGCGACTGCATAACATACTGGTGTGCGTTGTGTGCCGCGAGGTTCCACAACCACACGACTTCTTTCAGTGCAGCCATGGGCATATCATGTGTGAGGACTGCAAGACCGCCGTTCTGGCTGTTGCCATCTTCAATAAAACGCGTGCCTGCTGCCCCAGTTGTCGATCGCTCATTAGAAACTACGATCAGGAGCAGAATCTAGTGGTGCGCCAGACTCTCTGGGAGCTACCCATCAGCTGCCCCAGCTGCAATGACCAGTTCTCAGATAGGAAAGATCTCTCCAGACACTTGGAGTTCGTTTGTGAGGGGCGTGTGGTTTGCTGCAAGTACCACTGCCTGGGCTGTTCTTGGAAGGGCCCCTACAAGGACAGCGTCTCACATGATTCCGACTGTAGGTTTCCCCAGAAGCAGGGAAAGGAGATCCTAGATATTCTGCTGCATGTCGAGGACAGGGAGCTTGAGGCCCAAAAGCCCGTGTTGCAGCTCCATCGGGTGCTGAGTGCTAGCCGGGTGGAATTTTTCACCTTGAGAATGAAGTGGATACACCGCTCAGAGGGTTTACATCCACGGACCCTCGAGTCTGAGGTAAGGTTTTGGAGAACCAGAACTCGTCTGCAGCATACCTCTGATGATCTCTTATCCCGATTCCCACAGACGATTCGTGCCTTTGAGGAGTATTGGGTGCTGCGTCTACGTCTGAAAAGAGCTGGGGAAAAAATCACCGTCAGCGGCCAGCTATTGCTTTCGACTACCCCACGAGTGTCCCTCATGGTCGACCATTTGATCCAGATGCCGCAGAGTGTCTGCAGCGCCAAGCAGCACCACGACATACGCCCGCGTATCTACCGCCATATTTTCGATTCAACCGGCAAGTGCGCAAACCGCCAGGAGCTTCCCTTGGCGGGACCTCAGGCCCTGTACCGGCTATTTGCCATGACCCGGATCCAGCTCCGTTTGTGGATGTTTTTGCATTATTGAGCTGACGCTAAAAACCTTTAAATTGTAGTTTAAACCTTTATTGGGCACAACATCTTTTGATTTGATTTTTAAATTCGTTGCTTTAGAGCTGCATTTTTAGGGTTTGGGCGCCTTCTGGATCTGCTCGTTCACAGCAAGACCTTCTTCAGCAGCAGCCTTGACCTTATCATGGAAGTCGTGCAGAAGCAATCGAGTAAATTAGTCATACGTTTTTGTCTGGTCTGTTAAGGTCGGCTAGTGTCGGCTAGACTCACCTTAACGCTATCCTCGTTGAAAAAGTCCTTGACCTTTGCCAGCAGGTCGTTGAGCTGAGCCTCAACTGGCTTGGTGGGCTCCTCACGAGGCACGCGAGCACACATGCACACCTGAAAGCAGAGTTACAGTAAAATCACAATCAGTCACTGTTCCTTTTCGACCACTTCTATCTCCACTTACGGCGAACAGGGCGAACAGGAAGAAGATCAAAGCAATCTTGGCTATTTTTGGTTTTTAGTTTGTTTTACTGGTGCTGCTCTTTACTGAAGAACGTTGCCTTGAGTACTCATAGCGACAGCTCGTTTTGCGTCGGAGCCGAGATGAAACCGAGAGCCGGTCTTATCACCGGCGCCACTATCAAGGTCAAGTGTTTAGAAGCGTACGTCCCGGTCCGCTCAGATAAGAGAGTGGAGTGAAGTAGAGTGCTCAAAGTAGAGTTATAGACTATGTAGCATACTATGTGGGCATGGAGGACATTTTACTACCCATTTAGAGCTCTGGCAAATGGTCGAGATAAGAATTTATATTAAAAAAAATCGCGTACGAGTAGGGAAAGGATACTAGGAAACGGGATACAGGGGGTCAAAGGGACAGATCAGCATGGATACGTAAACGAAGAAGATCACCGGTCAGATCTTTGTCGGCTGCGGTATCGCTCATTGGCGAGAACGCTCACCCTACCATGATCCTTCAGGGCCACCTATTAACAGTCAGGATCCCTTCAAATAAGCCTGCTATTCGATATTGTCTTACATTTATTGAGTATTACTATACAGCATATACTGGGGAAGGAATATCATAAGGGCGAGGTAGGGTATAATGATCTTAAATCTATAAAACTGATTAGTAGTAGGTATATATAAATCCATGTATAAAACCGTGATCATGGTTGAAGACCAACGAATAGTTACCGCACATTCATTCTTTTCAGATGGGGGTTAAACCGGTGGTACGGGCACGTTGCCAATAGAGGTGTCCGGGAATAACCAATCCGTAACTTCTAAACCAGCGTTTCAATACGTAGATACTAGTGGTGCTAATCCCACCCGGAAAGAACAGAAATTTTTCAACGGGTCTCTGTAGCTGGGTGGATAATTACCTCAACAGAATTACACCACTGATCGAAAAATTTTACTGAACTGTGGGCGTTCGTTTTCCAAATCGTCGAACGGCTGCCCCAGTATTGACGATATATAACTGGCGCGTCCACTCAAATTAAATCATCACTTTGAGCCGCACTTGGCACTTGCACTAGGCTGTGACTTTGGCTTGACCTTGGTTTAGAGAACTGGGTCAGCTCTACAAGAATTCTTTTTCCACGGCCGGTCACTCTGACGGTCACGAGGAGAGAAAGAAAGAGGCTGGGACTACTAAAAACAGCAACCCACGTTTTCCCACACTTTCTATGGACTTCTTCTGTTATACAGGATCCAGACACAGCAATATTTAATAAAATATAGTACACTGCAGAAAAATTGCATATCAAAGCGTTGCCGCTTGGTCGCAAAACAGCTGTTGATAAGCTTTATCAAAGCTCACAAGATCTTCAACTCGAATTTTTTACGGCCTAGTTTTAGGCTGTAATTTTTGGAGTTAGCCGTGGATAATTAAAATACGAGGGGGAACGTTGTGAGTTTCTGCGGATACCGCAACTCTACAGTTATACCCGATACTAAGTCAGTATGGCTCTCCTCCGTCAGACGCCGCTAATATTAAACGACACGACAAAGAGTGCGAGAGAGACAGAAAATCAGTCTGAGCGTGACGTCGGGCGCTGCGTAGCCACTGCAAATTGATTTCTTGCTTTTGGCTACAAAAATGATCCGATCTGACCAGATTCAGCAATCTGATAGATATGGTCATTCTCTATGATTTTGCGTTTTTAGTTTTCTCGAATCTGTAATATTGTGGATGCAACAGATTTTCGTCCTTTGTGTGGGCGGAAGGGGGTGGGGCGAAATTTTGAGATATACGTTTTATAGTGCGGATACTAAATTTGGTTACTCTAGCCTTAAAAGTCCCTGAGATTTGGGAATATCCCCAGATTTGCATCCTTTGCGGGGGCGGAAGGGGGTGTGGCGAAGTTTTGAAACAAACTCGTCTCGGTCCGATATATTAGGAGTGTGGATACCAAATTTGTGGATACAGACGGACAGACAGACATGGCTCAATCGACTCGGCTATTGATGCTGAGTCAGAGTTGCTGAAAAAGCTCGGAAGCTTCCAACAAGTACTAATTATTTCAAAATTAAAAAAAAAGTAAATTTGTAGCTACAGATGTTGCTAGTACGGAGAACTAAACTAAGTCCAGGGCCTGGCTTTGCTTTCGATCCGACATATTTCATTCAACTTAAACCTGAGAGACTACTTCGATTGAGTTTCTTGTGTGTTTGTAATTCTATTTATTGTATGAAAATTTACATTGGGGCCACGTGCGCCATGCCGCGCTTCCATTAGTTCCGAAGTCTTTCGCGTTGTTGTGATCTTTGCATCGTTGATCCCTTTCGGGAATAGTTTTTCTATAAACATTTAAATTGATTTCGCCATCCCGAGTATTGGATTTCGTCATCCAAAGAGAGAACTGTAAAATGCCTAAAGTGCAGGATCTGCAGAAAGCCGGGAGTGAGATTGTTTATGAGAAGCCGGGTGTGGGCAAACATTGGTTTTCCATTTAGGCGAGTGTCAAAGATTGGAATTGCGGCGGGGGCGCTTGAGATTGTACATCTTAGAAATCAATTAGGCGGAGGCCCAAGATTGAAATTGTTTTCGTGATTCTGGCTGTAATAATTATACGATCTGGTTCAGATTTGGCACTCTAGAAGATATAGTCATCTTCTACGATTCTGCGTTTTTAGTTTTCTCGTATCGTCGAAATTGTGGATGCCACAGATTTTCGCCCTTTGTGGGGGCGGAAGTGGGCGGGGCAAAGTTTTGAAATATTTTTGGAGCAGTGACATATCACAGAAGTCTGGATCCAAAACATCGTTGCTCTAGCTCTTATAGTCTTTGAGCATTAGGCGCTGAAGGGGACGGACAGACGGACAGACGGACAGACGGACGGACGGACAGACAGACAGGGCTCAATCGACTCGGCTATTGATGCTGATCAAGCATATATATACTTTATAGGGTCGGAAACGATTCCTTCTGGACGTTACACACATCCACTTTTACCACAAATCTAATATACCCCAATACTCATTTTGAGTATCGGGTATAAAAAGTGAGATAAAAAGGAAACAAACCGGAGCTTAGGGTGTGCAAAAATAAATACAATATACAATACAAATACAAATACAAATACAATGCAAAATACAAATAAATACAAAAGCTAATCAAGACAATTCATAAATACAAAACGAGGGGGAACGTTGTGAGTTGCTGCGGACACCGCAACTCTACAGTTATACCCGATACTAAGTCAGTATGGCTCTCCTCCGGCAGATGCCGCTTATATTAAACGACACGACAAAGAGTGCGTGCGAGAGAGACAGAAAATCAGTCTGAGCGTGACATCGGGCGCTGCGTAGCCAGTGCAAATTGATTTGTTCCCTTTGGCTATAAAAATGATCTGATCTCTGAGATTTGTGGATGCCGATTTGCGACGAAGCGGCAACGCTTTGATATGCAATTTTTCTGCCGTGCACTATATTTTATTAAATATTGCTGTGTCTGGATCCTGTATAACAGAAGAAGACCATAGAAAGTGTGGGAAAACGTGGGTTGCTGTTTTTAGTAGTCCCAGCCTCTTTCTTTCTCTCCTCGAGACCGTTAGAGTGACCGGCCTTGGAAAAAAAAGTCTTGTAGAGCTGACCCAGTTCTCTAAACCAAGGTCAAGCCAAAGTAAAAGCCTAGTGCAAGTGCCAAGTGCGGCTCAAAGTGATGATTTAATTTGAGTGGACGCGCCAGTTATATATCGTCAATACTGGGGCAGCCGTTCGACCATTTGGAAAACGAACGCCCACAGTTCAGTAAAATTTTTCGATCAGTGGTGTAATTCTGTTGAGGTAATCCTCATGATCACGGTTTTATACATGCATTTATATATACCTACTACTAATCAGTTTTATAGATTTAAGATCATTATACCCTACCTCGCCCTTATGATATTCCTTCCCCAGTATATGCTGTATAGTAATACCCTATAATGTATAAATGTAAGACAATATCGAATAGAAGGCTTATTTGAAGGAATCCTGACTGTTAATAAGTGGCCCTGAAGGATCATGGTAGGGTGGGCGTTCTCGCCAATGAGCGATACCGCAGCCGACAAAGATCTGACCGGTGATCTTCTTCGTTTACGTATCCATGCTGATCTGTCCCTTTGACCACCTGTATCCCGTTTCCTAGTATCCTTTCCATACTCGTACGCGATTTTTTTTATATAAATTCTTATCTCGACCATTTGCCAGAGCTCTAAATGGGGAGTAAAATGTCCTCCATGCCCACATAGTATACTACATAGTCTATAACTCTACTTTGAGAACTCTACTTCACTCCACTCTCTTATCTGAGCGGACCGGGACGTACGCTTCTAAGCACTTGACCTTGATAGTGGCGCCGGTGATGAGCCCGGCTCTCGGTTTCATCTCGGCCGGACGCAAAACGAGCTGTCGCTATGACTACTCAAGTCAACGTTCTTCAGTAAAGAGCAGCACCAGTAAAACAAACTAAAAACCAACGAGGGGGAACGTTGTGAGTTGCTGCGGACACCGCAACTCTACAGTTATACCCGATACTTAGTCAGTATGGATTTCCTCCGGCAGACGCCGCTAATATTAAACGACACGACAAAGAATGCGTGCGAGAGAGACAGAAAATCAGGCTGAGCGTGACGTCGGGCGCTGCGTAGCCAATGCAAATTGATTTGTTCCTGTTGGCTATAAAAATTATCTGATCTGATCCAGACTCAGCAATCTGATAGATATGGTCATTCTCTATGATTCTGCGTTTTTAGTTTTCTCGAATCTGCAATATTGTGGATGCAACAGATTTTCGTCCTTTGTGTGGGCGGTAGGGGGTAGGGCGAAATTCTGAGATATACGTTTTAAAGTGAGATCTAACAGAAGTGCGGATACCAAATTTGGTTACTCTAGCCTTAATAGTCTCTGAGATTTGTGGATGCCCCAGATTTTAGTCCTTTGCGGGGGCGGAAGGGGGTGTGGCGAAATTTGGACACGAAACGGTCAAGGTCCGATATCACAGGAGTGTGGATACCAAATTTGGTTGCTCTGGCTCTTATAGGTTCTGAGATCCTTGAACTCATATTTTGCAATTGGCAAAACCGACCATGAATCCTGTGTGTTAGAGAGAGACAGAACGAGAAAGAATGAAATTGTTTTCTTGATTCTGGCTATAATAATTATACGATCTGGTTCAGATATTGCACTCTAGAAGATATAGTCATCTTCTACGATTCTGCGTTTTTAGTTTTTTCGTATCGTCAAAATTGTTGATGCCACAGATTTTCGTCCTTTGTGGGGGCGGAAGTGGGCGGGGCAAAGTTTTGAAATATTTTTGTAGCAGTGACATATCACAGAAGTTTGGATCCAAAACATCGTTGCTCTAGCTCTTATAGTCTTTGAGCATTAGGCGCTGAAGGGGACGGACAGACGGACAGACGGACGGACGGACAGACGGACAGACGGACGGACGGACAGACGGACAGACAGACATGGCTCAATCGACTCGGCTATTGATGCTGATCAAGAATATATATACTTTATGGGGTCGGAAACGATTCCTTCTGAACGTTACACACATCCACTTTTACCACAAATCTAATATACCCCAATACTCATTTTGAGTATCGGGTATAAAAACCAAAAAAACCCAAAGTTTTTAAACAAAACCAACCAAACCAAAACACAAAGAAAGTGAAACTATCAGCGAAACCAAAGAAGGAAGACCCCCAGAAGACCCAGTTGAACAAAGAAATTTAAGAAGGAAGACCCATTCAAAGACCTGTCAGCCAAATCAAGAAGGAAGACCTGTTCGAAGATCTGTCAGCCAAACTAAGAAGGACGACTCCTACCGGATAGTTCGTGAGCAAAAGTTGTATTAATAAATATATAAGTTCAATTAGGTTATATTAGATTATAAAAACTAACATATAAGAAAAATTAAAGGTGGATCAATTAACTTTAGATTTTGAAAAACTAAAAATGATTAACTCTCAAACAAGGACCGATCTCACTGCAGATCTGGTCAAACAATTGATAGCACTTCAAATTTCACAAGTAAAAGAGCAAATTGTAAATTTAAAACAACAAATAGAAACTAAATCCGATCAGGTATCAAATTATCAGGCAGAAACAATAGACGAGACAATAAAAGATGACACCACATTAAAGGTAATAGAATCCCTACCAATTTTCAATGGTGGATTAAACCAATATGTAGGATGGAGGGAAGCTGCAGAAACTGCAGTGAAGTTATATAAGAAAGGAAGTAAGCAATATTATATTGCATTAACAATTTTGAGAAACTAAATAACAGGACCAGCACATGACGCACTGACCAACCACGGGACAGTTTTAAATTTTGATGCCATACTTTCACGACTTGACTTTGTTTAAAGTGACAAGAGACCAATTTACATAATAGAACAGGAGTTAAGCGTTCTCCGACAAGGGAACCTTTCAATTATAGATTTCTATAACGAAGTTAACAAGAAAATGACCTTGCTAATAAATAAGACAATAATGACTCACGGAAAGGACAGTGAAATCACCAAAGAATCAAATAAAAAAATTAGAGACAATGCCTTACGCATTTTTGTCACTGGCCTAAACGGCGGCATTGCTGAAATCCTATTTTCATTGAATCCCCCAGATTTACCGAATGCCTTGGCAAAGGTACAGGAATTGCAATCTAATAACATTCGGGCCCAATTTGCCTACCAATTCAGCGGCCCCAGAAATTCAGGGAATAATAATTACAATACCTTAAGATTCAACCAACGACAACCTAGGACTAATAGTTCACCATTCGACCAAAAAAGGGATTTTCAGAGGAATAACATGTCTTGGGGACAACCCTATTTCTTGGGTAATAGACAACAAAATCAGGCCCCAGAACCAATGGATGTAGACGAATCGATACAAATTCGGAACCGACAGAACAGCAATCAATTCAGGGGAAATAATAATAATAGAAATTATCGGGAGAATACTAACGGTTATTATAGGAGAAATAATAACAATTATAACCAAGCTCAGCATTTTAGGGCAAACGTAAAACCGAATAATCAGTCAAACGACAATCAAGCGCAGAAACGAAAGCCAAACGAAATGTCGGAACAACCGGCTAATAAAGCAATGAGGATAAATAACATTGAGGAGGATCATTTTTTAGATCAGCCCCCGAAGTAGGTCTGCCCTACTTAAAAAGAGTAGATAAAAAAATAAACAGAGAATTAAAAGTTTTGATAGTTACGGGAGCAACTTCCTGTTATATAAAAAAAGGAATTTACGAAAATAAAAAAGAACTATCAATTTATAAGAAAGTTGCTACAGTGAATGGGTTTTCAATAATTAAATATTTCCATAATATAACTATTTTCAACACAAAACAAGTGTTTTATGAAATAGATGGAATGGAGGCAGATTTACTAATAGGATTTAACCTATTAAAGAAAATCGGAGCTGTTATTGATACAGGAAAGGGGACTTTAAGTTATAAAGACAATGAGGAGAAACTAATATATGACGAGGTCCTTTTTTTAAACAAATTAACCTTTATAGAAGGAAAAACCATCCTTCCGTTGAAGGAATATATAATAAAAAAATATTTTGAAGCAGAAAAAGAAATGAAAAGTGATTCAGTAAAGGTAGAAGGAAGTTTATATAGCTTGGGATCAAAAAATCCTGAGCACGCCGACGAAGAATTATCCGTCAATAGTTTGGGATTCAAATATCCTGAACCCGCCGTCGTTGAATTATCCGACATCCAAAGTTTTAATAGTTTGGGATTAAAGAATCCTGAACACGCCGTCGTTGAATTATCCGACAATGAACAATTTAAAAGTTTGGGATGCAAAAATCCTGAACGCGCCGTCGTAGAAATATCCAACATTCAAAATTATGCAAATTCTGAATTGAAAAAAATGAAATTGTATAACACAATAACCTACAAAGAGGACAATTTAGAGAATCTCAGAGAGAAAATGGTATCTATCATCGAAGAAGACCATGCCAATATAAATTTACAGTTACCGTTCAGAACGGATATAAAAGGAGAGATTAACACTGAACATGATAGACCGGTATATGGCAAGCAGTATCCATACGCTTATTCGGTTAACGATTTCGTTAATAACGAAATAAGTAAAATGTTAGATGAAGGTATAATCAGACCTAGTAAAAGCCCATATAATTCACCGGTAATAGTAGTACCAAAGAAGGGAGTAAATGAGGACGGAACTCCTAAACATAGATTAGTAATAGACTTTAAGAAACTTAATGAAAACACCATACCGGATAGATACCCTATGCTAGATCCTTCAGTAATCCTTGCCAATTTAGGTAAGGCAAAGTATTTCTCGGCCATTGATTTAGAGTCAGGTTTCTATCAGATTTTAATGAGGGAATCGGATATTGAAAAAACATCTTTTTCCATGAATAACGGCAAATATGAATTTCTAAGAATGACTATGGGATTGACGAACGCTCCCAGAATTTTCCAAAGGGCAATGGACGATATACTTAGAGAACAAGTTGGGAAAACTTGTCACGTCTATATGGACGATATAATAATATTTTCAAAAACTATAGAACAACATTATAAAGATCTAATTCATATAATACAGATATTGCAAAACGCTAACATGAAAATTTCCCTAGAAAAGTCTAAATTCTTTCAATTGGAAACCAAATTTCTGGGATACATTGGGATACATTGGGATACAAAATATCATTAAAACAGATCCAGACAAAATCTCCACAATACAAAACTATCCAATTCCTAAAAATATCAGAGAGCTACGTAGCTTCTTAGGACTAACAGGGTATTACAGAAAATTTGTCCGAAATTATGCTACAATTGCCAAACCATTAACAAAATATCTGAGTGGAGTAAATGGGAAAGTTTCACGAAGGGCATCCAAGAAAACATTAATACAGCTGGATGAACCAGCAATTGGAGCATTTAATAATTTAAAGGACAGTTTAATAGCACATATTGAATTAGTACTACCAGATTACAATAAAAAATTCACATTAACCACAGATGCATCGGACATAGCAATAGGTGCAGTTTTGTCGCAAGATGGGAATCCCATAACATTTATTTCTAAAACTTTAAGTAAAACCGAGCAATTATATGCTACTAATAAAAAGGAATTATTAGCTATTGTATGGGCATTAAAAAATTTGCGAAATTATTTATACGGAGTGAGTGGAATTGAAATACATACAGATCACCAACCTTTGTCCTTTGCAATGTCGCAAAAAAATCCAAATGTTGAAATGAAACGTTGGTATTACTTAATAGAAAGTTTTACACCAAAAATCATTTATAAGCCAGGCTCAACTAACGTAGTAGCGGACGCTTTATCTCGGATTAAAATAAATCATATGACAGATAGTGATGTCGACCAGACAGAATCAGAATCAGACATAAATACTCAGCGTTCAGCAGAGAGTAGTTTTGAAAACGTCATTCAAGAGACTAGCAAGCCTCTAAACCAATTTAAACAGCAGCTACTATTAGCGCAAGGGAGATTCACAGTTCATGAGTTATTAAGAGTTTATGAAAATACCCGACATATTATTGAATTTGATACGGTTGACAATCTGCTAATCATTTTAAAAGAATTTATTCAGCCTCACTTAACCACAGGAATACACTGCACTTTAGAAGACTTATACCTTATCCAAAATAAGCTAAAGGAAAACTTCATAAATAAATTTCTCTTCACGAGAAAGTTCCTCCAAGATGTAGTAAATTCAGAAGATAAAGCTATAATTATAGAAGAAACACATTGCAGAGCCCATAGAGGACTAGACGAAAATTACAAATAAATAACTAAGCTGTATTAGTGGCCAAACCTGCACAAAAAATTAAAAGAATATATAAAAAATTGCGAGATCTGTAACAAAAACAAATATCACAGACACCCTGTAAAAATTCCAATTGGGGAAGCTCCCATTCCAGCAAAAGAAGGAGATCAATTACACTTAGACATATACTATGCCCAAAACCTAACATTCATAACTTGTATAGATTCTTATTCCAAATACTTGGTGGTCAAGGAAATTCAAAGTAAATTAAACATTGAAAATAAGGTAATGGAAATTTTGCAACACTTTCCGTTAGCAACATCATTATTGACTGACAACGAACCAAGCTTTACTTCAGCACAATTTAGATCATTCATAAAAAGAAGTAACTTAACTATTTATTATGCTGATCCCAGACACAGCACCTCAAATGGTCAGGTAGAAAGGGTACATTCCACACTAACAGAAATAGCGCGGTGCATCAAGGATGAACTAAATCTAACAGATTATTCAGAAATAATAATAAGGGAGGCACTGAAATATAACCTGACGATACATTCAACGACCAATCAAATGCCATATGACATATTGTATAACAAAATAGAACACAAACATAATCCAATATTACTTAAGGAAGCTCAGACCAAAATGCTTAAGCTACATAACAAAGATAGAAGAGAAAAAGATTATAAAATAGGAGAAGTAGTTTATGAAAAGAAATTCGGGGAAAGAAATAAACTTCAATCCCGATACAAAAAGCAGGTAGTTAAGGAAAATCGACCGAATAAAATTATAATCAACAATAGAAACAGAATTATACATAAAGATAACATCAAATATTAAATATTTTTTCCAGAAAATGTATGCGAATATACTAATACTGACTTTTGTTATATTGACGACTTCGGAAGTAATTGACTATACGCATAGTGACTATCTATTGCTCAAAGACGACAGAGACGTTTACACTTATGAAACATACGCTGAACTTTTCCATATTACTAATTTGAGTTTTTATAGAGAGATAATTGATAAAGAGTCCAAACATGTCAACAAATCAATTAATTCAGACGATGAGTGGGAAATATCAATGGACTTAAGTCTATTAAAATTAATGATTTCAGAATTAGTTCCAAAACGGAATGAAAGGGGAATTAATGAATTAGGTACCATTTGGAAATGGATAGCAGGCAGCCCTGATCATGACGACTTTTTGAAAATACAAAATAAAGTAAATGAATTAACTGAAAATAATAATAAACAATTTGTAATAAATTCCAAATTTTTCAAAGAAATTGAATTGCTATCAAATTTGTTGGAATACCCCTATTCCCACATTCAAATAATAACATTAAATAATATTATCGATTTGTTAGGTATTATTATTATGAGTTAGTCTGGTCACACTTGAAGTGTCGACGCTCTCTCTTCTTTTGTGATCTCAAGTGTGTGGACCGGTGTTGCAGCAAAAAGTAATCAAGAAATACATAAATAATCTTTAAAGAAAAACATAACTTGGTACTGTCTTCCGTTTACTAATTGTCATAGCCAGTCTACCAATAGGTTATGGGCCCAGTCCACGCCAATTTAAATAAATTAAATTAATAACAAATAGTTGTGAAATTAGTTCCGCGTGCGTTCTTGTGTAGTTTTTTTTGTAGTGTGTGTGTGTATAATATATACATACATAGAAAATGGAAAGAAATAAGCAACATATTAAGCCTTTTTGTGGCGAGAAATATTCTATATGGAAATTTAGAATCAGAGCTTTGTTTGCTGAATTAGAGGTGCTCCAAGTAGTCGATAACATAATGCCTAACGAAGTAGATGATAATTGGAAAAAGGCAGAGCGATGTGCGAAGAGCATTTTAATTCAATATTTAGGCGACGCATTTCTAAACTTCGCGGCAGGCGACATTTCGGCACGTGATATTCTGAAGAATTTAGACGCCATATATGAGCGTAGAAGCCTTGCGTCGCAATTAGCTGCACGTAAACGTTTAATAACACTCAAACTCTCAAGTGAAATGACACTTTCGAGTCATTTTGTTATTTTTGATGAAACAGTGAGTGAGTTGTTAGGGGCGGGCGCTAAAATGGATGAGATGGACAAAGTGGCACATTTGCTGCAGACTCTACCTTCAACCTATAATGGTGTCATCACGGCAATCGAAACTTTGTCAGATGAAACTCTATCATTAGCGTTTGTAAAAAATAAATTGTTCGACTACGAGACCAAATTAAGAAATGAAAGTACTGATACAAGTAGTAAAGTCATGAAGGCAGTTGTAAGAAATAATAACAATTTTAATAATCGTAAAACGTTTGGATCTAGAAACACACGGCAAAAGATATTATTTAAGGGAAAAGCTAGAAGTAATATTAAATGCCATCACTGTGGCAAAGGGCACATGAAAAAAGACTGTTACCAGTTTATAAGGTTAAATCAAAACAAAGAAAATTATAAACATAATAAACAAGCTCAGCTTGCAGCATCGGGCCACGGGTTCGCATTTATGATGCGGAAAATGAAAAAGAGTGATCAAATAAATAATGAACTCGGTTTTATACTCGATTCTGGTACAACGGATCATTAGATCAATGATGACTCGCTGTAAGCCGATTGCATCGAATTGGAGCAGCCAATTACAATCGCTGTGGCAAAAGAAGGCGAGTTTTTATATGCCACTAAGCGTGGAATTGTGCGGCTGCACAATAGACACAATATCACACTGGAGGATGTGCTCTACTGCAAGGAGGCAGCAGGAAACCTCATGTCTGTCAAGCGTCTGCAACAGGCAGGGATGTCAATTAAGTTTGACTGTGGTGGTGTCTCCATATCAAACGAGGGGGAACGTTGTGAGCCGCGGCAAAGGCCGCGGCTCTACTTTATACCCGGTACTCAGTCAGTATATACGTGAGCTTATGATCTACATACATGTATGTAAGTTCTAAAATATATTTTATACGTAAACGCCGCTCGAATTAGCTCCCAATTTAATACATTAAATTGGTACCCAGGGAACACCACGGGGAGGCCATCACGATGCAATGGGGTCACTCTAGCCAAAATATAATCTTGGGGACCTACGAGTCGACTTGAGCTGCTTTTAAAAGCATTTATAAGCTCCATATTCCCCAAAAATTAAAAAAAAGGATTCCAATCCTTTATAAAAAATACATAAACTAACAAGAATACCTATATACATACATATAAATGATTAATAATAAAACTATTTAAACCTAAACTTAATTAACAAAATAATAAAGCGGATAAAAATAAAAAAGGTTTAACAAAGGTAAAGATTAAAGAATTAATATAATTCAGAATACGGCTAAATAATACAAAATATTAAATATTTACACTAATGCCTGATTACCAAAAAAATTTAGTCTTCTGCCTCTCTAACACTAACTAAAATTCCACTATGATAACTATAGATAGTCTCAAAGGTGCGCGCGGTGGCCCTGCTATCGGAAATGTTTGAAAACGCCCAGTCAATATGCGTATCGCAATTGGTTGTGGACGAGTTCAAATCTAACAATGACCTACAATTCCTTTCTGAAAGGAATTCATAAATTTTCTTACAGCAACCTGAAAGGGAACGAAGGCATAAATTAAAATCTCCTAACACTACGGAATTTCTATCTAAAAATGGATGCCGTTGAAATAAGACCTCAAATTCTGCTTCGAACTTTCGCAACGGATACGTGGGGGTTCTGTAAATAACAATAAAACCGACAGATTTGTACTTAAACAAAGCATACTCGAACACTGGAGATGCTAAGTTCCCGGAATCCGCATAATATCGATTACTTTCAATAATACTACAATGATTCAAAAGTTCATTCCTAACGAATATTAGAATGCCTCTTTTCGGTCTAGCTCCGCTGGCTACGGACTGGCAATCTAACCGCACTGCTGTGGAAAAGCCAGGAATATTATAAGCTTCATTAGAGTATGTGGAAGCCTCAACGAAGCACAAAATAGAAGATTTGAGCATTAGCTGATCAGAACAGACATCGATAAAATGGCAGTGCAAGCTTTCCGTATTATGGAAGAAAATATTTAATTCGGACGGATTGAGTAAACAATCGAAGTGGGTGTGAAGTAACTTAGCGGAACGCAAGTTCTCCATCTCTTTCGCGACAGGACAGTCCCGCTTGGGTCTCGAAGGAATGAGTGGTCCAACGATATAAAGTCCGTTCGCACTGGTGGCCCTACTACAAGCTACATACAATGCTTCTCTTTGCATATTGGATGAAGTGTGGACGACCACTTTGCTGTATGTTGCTCCCTGACTCTTATGAATAGTTATAGCTTCAGCAGCTACAATCGGAAACTGTTTTCGGTCAATAGTAACTTGTTCATTTTGATGGTATTGAAAACTTTTTGTAGTTTTCTGAACTGGGGTCCAAGAAGATTCGTTACTATGGCTGCGCTTTGACCGTGCGTTAACTCCTACGCTTTCCTCGAGAAAATGTATCCAAAGAAGTTCGGGAGTATTGGATGAGCTGAGATCTATCTGCATTAAAACACCAGTGGCTCCGTTAACAAGACCATCTGATGTATCTACATTGACTGTCATCATATATTTAGCCGTGGTTTTGAGAACCAATGAAGTGCACAAGCCTTGTGTATTCGAAGTTTTGAAACTCTTAACAGAGTCCAGATATTTTGTTTTGATGTCTGGGTTAAGATGCTCGGCTTTGATGGAGTCTAAAGCTATTGAAGTATATTCTGCAGTCATAATCGATGATAGCTTCTCCTTATTGTACTTATCTGTCTCGCTATTGCTATAAAATAAGTGGATCGCATCTCTTGGTGCTTCACTGCCGTGAACTATTCGGTCCCTAAGCAATTGAATATCTTCTGACGTCATTACGGCCGATGCCATGTTATTTAGTGCGGTTGCAAAAGGTTGGTCATCTCGCTGTCGCATTATCTCTGTAAGTTCGAAAAACTTGAAGCCATCCCAGAGACTAGAGCCAACTATCGCACTGTATGGATTATGCGCTCCTGATGAGGATTTGAATATCCAACGATCACCTACTGGACATAACTGCCTTAGATCGCCAAACACGATAACAGAAATGCCACCGAAAGGACTCTCGGGCCTTGAAAATATTTGTTTTAGACGCATATCCAAATATGAAAACATTTTTTCACCGACCATAGAAATTTCGTCAATTATAAGAATTTTAAGATCAATAAATCTTGAACGCAAGGTATTTAACAAATCTGGGCCCAATTGTTTAAAAGCATGGTTGGATTGATTGAGAGGTAAAGAAAACATTGAGTGAAGTGTGGCACCTCCAATACCAAATGCAGCTTTTCCTGTGGGAGCACACAGCAGAACTTTAACAGTTTCTGGGTTAGATCCTGGTCTACGATTAAACTCCTGGGAAATGGTCTGAAAAATGGTAGATATGGTTCTACTCTTGCCGACGCCTGCGCCGCCACCTACAAACTCATAAAAAACTGCCTTATTTCTCACATTATGCAGAACATGGGTGAGATAGGTTTTTTGCTTCAAATTAAGCGATCTAATCAAATTAGCTAAAATATTAAGGGAAACAATAGGAGGAAGCTTAATTAATCGAATACTTCTATCTTGATCCGCTGCCTGGTCATTCAAGTTCAAAACATTTATCTGGGAACTTATTTCTGGAATCGCTAAAGCCCTAAACTCCTCAGCAATCGCCTCATCAACTACCTCTTCACCTTCCTCCCTATTCTCTTGGGCTTCCATGGCCCTCCTAAGCGCGTCTTCCAAATCTCCTAATGCATTGAATTTTTGGAAATTTGAATTTACCAACTCCTGATGATTATTATAAAGATCCTCGCAATTTACGCTCACTAAATCTTTCTCTTCATCTCTCCACGGATAAAACAGCATAGCTAATGCTCTAAAATAGTTTGACCTATCTGTATTTATATTAAACCTCATATATTTTAAAATGGACGGCTTAGTTCTTTCCCTAATAAAACCACTATTATCGCGGAGAGGGATAAAAACTTCTACTTGTGCCTCATTTTCTTCGTCCTCTTCATCATCTCTATTTTGGCAGGTTCTTTTCCCGTTTTTAGAAAATTCATAATTTGCTGCAAAATCGGCTAGACACAGGCCCTCAAGATCAGTTGGTCTTTGTTCATACCGCTCCAGCAATCCTTTGACGAATATGTCAGTGGACTCCTGATGCATATTTTGTAGGATGCTTGTGGATTTGAGCATTCGAACTCGTTGCTCTGGAGGGAAAGTATTTACTTGAACACATTTGTTGCTAGTTCCGGACAACGGAATTCCTAGACAACAATATACGGCTTCCTGAGCAGATATCTCAGTGCCAGAAATAAATTTGTGACCAATATGCTGTAGCTTTTGTCTAATCGTGTAATTGCCCCCTTGAACTTCTTTTGCCGCCTCGCGCATAAGCTTTGAAATACCCCTTTGGGTTTTATTTATATAATTTATTATATAGCTACAGCATGCATAAGGGTCCAAAATGTATTGGATATCCATATTGGCCCTTTGCATTGAAATGATGTGTTTATTATAAGCATTAATGCAAATTTCAGCAAATGACCTTTTTAGAAAAATGTGTGGTTTCTTTAAACCAGAAGAAATTGCATATTTGTAGTCCTCGTAATTGAGGCTCACTTGTTCGTGCGAAAGAAAGTTCTCAAATATGCTCAAGTGATCAATCATATCAGAGGATTGATCAGAATTCAGTAGGTCTTGAATTTTCTTAAAATTTCCTTGGTGAAAATCAAGGTTTGGAGTTTCCTCCGGCAGTGGACTCAATATCTCCGTTTGGGGCATTGGAGGGTATGGAATACCGAATCTACAAACTTTTTTTCCACTTTTATTGGCTTTTTTAAGACATGACATGTCCTTATGCCGATGCTTTTGGTATTCAACATACGGAGCTAATTCAGAGTCTGTGACATCTACTGTAATATGTTTGTTAATGAAGGCTATAACTGTTGAAATTGACTCTGTACTGGTTAAGTCCACTGCTGGGGCATCTTTCAGCCAAAACATGCCGTGAATATGGGGGGAACCTCTTTGTTGGAATTCAACACGCCAATAATATTTGATGACGAAGTTTTCCCCGAAAATGCCCTCCCGATTCCTCATAACTTTTAAAATCTCGCGATACCTATAATCGAAATACCTAGCACAAGTAACTGGATCTGCCCTGATAAGACGCTCCTTTTCGGTGTAGGGTAGATTCACTGCTTCTTCTTCGCTAATGATCTCCCTATCTACGTTTTTTTTGAGCAAAACAAGCAACTCTGGCCACCGCGTTTCAGCAGCAGACAGAGTAATGAAAAAAGTCGGCAGGCCGAACTGACGAATCATGGCCATAACCTTCTTCTTTTCATCCTCCCAGTGAGCCGGAGACGATCGAATATCGCGAAGAACCCTATATCCCTCATCGTGGTTAATAAGCCCCCCTATGAAATTCTCATTAAGAGCGTTAGCTGCCGTTACTGCACTGGAAGTGCTCCGCTTACGTAAGCAGATTGAAATATTATTTCGAATCTTAATGAGTTCTAACTTCTTATAATTGAAGAATAGTTTGTCAGTTCTACAACCTCTCCTATCTACATTTCGAAGCTCTGATCTAACAATGGTTGTAAAACTTTGCGAAGATTGTCTTTTGACGCCTGCATAAATTGTGGGAAAGGATAACTCTTCCGAGTCAATGTCTAGAATCATGTCGAGAGGTCGTTGGCCTTGACCTGGTGCGATTTTGATAATCCTATCATCAAATGGTATGTTGTTTTCAAGCAGAGTTTCCTGACCTCCAGGGTTGAGCTCTTCGGCTTCTACTTCCTCGTCGGGATGGGCCGGCTCCGTATCTACATTCCTATCTCTATTCTGCATACTTTCTAAAAAGGCTGCGTCTGCTTGAGATGCTACGAATGGAACAATATCGGATGTGAAACCAGAGATCCATTGCTCGTTAACTACAACATTATGCTTTTTATACAAATCTGTGGTAACTAAATAACGAAGTGCTTCAAAAATTTTGGAAGGTCTAATGGTTTCAGCCATGAAAGCATGAAGATACTCTTTTCTGCGTTTGAGGTGGAGCTGAATTACCTGGGCTTCATGGAAAGCTCGTGGAAGCTCCTTCACGATATCGCTTACCGAAATAGGGACGTTTACCACTGCCCCTTTAATGGAATTTTGACCTCGCCCCCCAGGCAATATAGGCTTAATTATCATAAATGGAAGTCGAGGAGAAATCAGTCGTTCCTCTAATGGAGTAAGCCCCTTCAAGCAGTCGGGCAGCGTGGGGAAATCTAATTCATTGAAGAAAAGCTTAGGCTTTATACGCTTCTTAATGTTGCTATGACATGTTCTGCAGAATTTTAATGTTGGGCAATCAGAAGGGAATTCTAAAAGGCTTTCAAGAGCGAAAATTTCAGCACTAAACTCGCAATCACTTTCTAAAAGGACGCGAGGAATCTTACAAATTTGTTTGGGGAACCACAGGCCTTTGCAAGAAAGGCAAACCTGATCAGGACCCAGCTTTACATTCCTGTTATAAACTACTTTCAGAGCTTCTAGGCCACTAAGCCTGATTCTGGGTTCTATCTGAGCCCTATCTTCCTGGGAGATATTTGCTCGTTCCTGCTGCATTCGGGAGGCGTTTCTTAAATTTTGCTCAACTCTATTGCTGCTATCGCTCCTATATTGGCTAACTCTTTGACTAGCGGTTCTGGCAGCGTCAATTTCTAACTGTCGTGCTGCAGCACGAGCAGCTTGGCGTGCCAGAGTGTCTCGCGCTCGCGAGATACGCCTACGATCTACTAAGGTCCTTTCTTGTACCCTGCGAACTCTATCCTGCTCTCTTTCTAACATACGTCTCCTTTCATTATTTAAACGTATGTGTTGTCGCCTTTCTGTATTCCGTTCTTGCTCTCTTGTCCTATAGTCCAAGTCCTGTCGACGTCTGGACCGACGCACAGTATCGGCCACTTGCTCCTCGTGTCTAATCTGTGCGTCTGTTCGCCTAACTATATGTTCTACAGTGTTCTGTTCCTGCTCTCTTGTCCTATAGTCAGGGTCCTCTCTCCGTCTGGACCGACGCACAGTATCGGCCACTTGCTCCTGGTGTCTAATCTGTGCGTCTGTTCTTCTAACTATATGTTCTACAGTGTTCTGTTCCTGCTCTCTTGTCCTATAGTCAGGGTCCTCTCTCCGTCTGGACCGACGCACAGTATCGGCCACTTGCTCCTGGTGTCTAATCTGTGCGTCTGTTCGCCTAACTATATGTTCTACAGTGTTCTGTTCTTGCTCTCGGGCCCTATAGTCCAAGTCCTGTCTACGTCTGGACCGACGCACAGTATTGGCCACTTGCTCCTCATGTCTAATCTGTGCGTCTGTTCGCCTAACTAAATGTTCTCCTGTATTCTGTTCTTGCTCTCGTGCCCTATATTCCGAGTCCTGTCTACGTCTGGACCGACGCACAGTATCGGCCACTTGCTCCTCGTGTCTAATCTGTGCGTCTGTTCGCCTAACTATATGTTCTACAGTGTTCTGTTCTTGCTCTCGGGCCCTATATTCCGAGTCCTGTCTCCGTCTGGACCGACGCACAGTATCGGCCACTTGCTCCTCGTGTCTAATCTGTGCGTCTGTTCGCCTAACTATATGTTCTACAGTGTTCTGTTCTTGCTCTCGGGCCCTATATTCCGAGTCCTGTCTCCGTCTGGACCGACGCACAGTATCGGCCACTTGCTCCTCATGTCTAATCTGTGCATCTGTTCTTCTAACTATATGTTCTCCTGTATTTTGTTCTTGCTCTCGTGCCCTATATTCCGA